>NW_015373888.1:300794-673996 GCF_001272555.1 Dufourea novaeangliae | reverse complement strand
CCGCGCGATACATATTGCAGGAAAGTGGTAATCTCGTGGTATTTCATCGTACAGAGTAGCGCATTTACACGTTGTAAGCGTGGAGAGGGATGATGCGGGATCATGAGCGAAGGTGGAGTGGAACGCACGTATAAACGCGAAACATTTGAAACAAAAGAGAAACATGCGGGGGCGACACGAAACTGCAGAAAGGTCGGTGTCATGAATCTCAAACAGCGGTACGGGGTTGCGGCTTAAATTATATACACAGTGCGTGATATAAAAATGATTAAAAAGGAAACGCGTAATATATCGTGGAGTATATATATATATATATATATATATGAAAAAATGATATCGTTATTATGGTCGTGGATGGAGGATGTGGGGGGAGTGGATCGCGATCGTTGGGCCAACAAAGAAATATGCACGGCCACAATTTACAATATATACGATATTCGCGGTGGGAACAAAAGCGGGGCACTTCTACGCGCGGCCACGCATATCAACGGTTGACTGCGAGTAGAATTTCGAAACGAAGAATGAAAGGGGTATACACCAACGGTAGCAATAAATCGATAACGGGTCGTTAACTAAAGGCGACGCTGTCCGTTTTCACGAGCTACCGTGGAAAATCAATCAAATTTTTATTCGATGTCGGGGGTGGTCTGAGAATTACCCTGGTCTAAAAGTTAATTTTTTGTGTAGATCGCGTTTAAAAAGCTGCTAGTGTTAACCCTTTACACCATAAGACTCTTTTATTACAAATTACTCTACTCGGAATCTCAATAACTTCGTTGGGTCAGTTCGGAAACGTATAAGTTTATTTATTTAAATTAGTTAGTTTTGTTTGTACTAGAATAAACACACATTTTTTGTGTAATGAACAAAGCATTTTTGCGGTGTCGCCACGGCAGAGCCAATGGAGTGGAAAGGGCTAAATATCTCGCTAACTGCATTTGTCCACTACAGTAGACGCTTATTTTAGGCTTATTACGAAACTTCTTTAAATGACACCCAAGCATTGGATAAACTGTGTTACTGTGACTACTAGATCGTTATTTATCGTGAGCAAACACATTATTTACTAAACAAAATATTTTAAAAAATGTTTTAAATAGTCTTAACATTGGTTCTTGATTGTACGAAAAAAAATTTGTACACGATATCAAAAAGGTGCAGTGAGGAGAATACGGTAAATCCTCAATGAGTGCTTGAAGGCTCCTCGGCACTGTCAAGGGGAGGTTTCCAGGTGTAATGCCGCCTGTTTAATGAGGTTCAGCACAATAATGGAGCTTGGAATCTGAAGCCAATAATAGGTGAGAGTTGCCTATATTGGACCGGCTCCTAGATCGGACCATTTGTGTATCTCTATAAAGAAATATATTTACAGATTTTCCGTTGGGTATATTGATTTAAGAAGCAGAAATAAATGTTGTTTGTCGTTTGACGTCGTCGAGATATAGAAAGACGTGGTGCGTGATCATTATTTTTCGTGCTATTTCAAGTAAATTTCATTTTACACCTTGTATGTACCATAATTTTAAATAATACTAGTATAAAGTCTACTGTCTTAGCTACAATTTCATATCCATACTTTCCCATTTTCGTTTAAATATAACAATGAAAATATATTTTTCTGGTGCAACCTACAAGGTGCCTAATACTGGACCACCGTTAGTTGCCTAAATTGGACTGGTGTATTCTAGGATACAATCTATATTCTATATGTACAAAAATAGTTCAAGAATAGTACAAAGTATACTAAAAAGGTTTTTTTCTGTTAGTTTTCTTTTTATTCAGAATCAAAATGGCGACAACACGAAAATATGGAAAATGTGAAACCCACTAAAAAAACATACTAATGCACCACGTGCACTGTACGATACTTTTTTCTTACTGTTTCTGCTTTTTTCAATGTCCTAAATAGCTTTTTTTAAATTTTAGCTTTAATTTTATTGGTTTTTAGGAACGGTCCAATGTAGGAAATCGGTGGTCTAAATTAGGAAACTAGTTGCCTGGAATGGACCGATGTCATGAGTTTAGTTTTTTTAAGATATCACTCTTATCACACATTTTTTCAAAACAACCAATACACCATACAATCTACGTATAATGCTTGTCTTATTTCCGTTTCTCTTTGCATCCTGCGATGTTCTATGCGTATGTAAGAGAGAAAAATAAAAAAGTGCTCCAAAATAGGCAACTCTCCTCTATTTGTTTCAGCTATGCAGCTATTAGTTTTTGAAATATTTAATGTTCAGTGCCTCAGAGCCTTCAAACACTCATCGAGAATTTACTGTATACTGATATAAGTTACCGATTCGAGACTACTATTATACTTACAACGTTAACTTACAACGCTATTTCGAACACTAACATGTCGGTGTCGAGCCGAAAATATAATTCGAAATATTTTTCATTTTCGAAAAATCTTTTCTACCTCGATCGCATTTTACTCCCGTCGCTTGATGAAAATGTAATCTCTCAGGGCTACTTAACAAGAGTCGCGCTGTACCTCTTGATAAAAAGTTTCACGGTGTACAAGATTAATCAACCCCGAGTGGTATCACTTCCGTACTCGAGGAGGCAGCTTCCTGTTCCCCCTGGTTGATCCGGCTTTTCCGGTTTCAGGCGCTCAAAGTCGCTTGGATGCGTCTCATCCCCCGAAACCCACCTGACTGTGCGGTGAGATCTTCGAACTGGTCGATGAAACGCGTGTCGATCGACAGTAGCGATAAGATGACATGTCGCGTGGTTGTACTTTCCGCTGAGCATGATTTATTCCTGTTCGCTCGTAAATCGCTCGATCGTTCGTGAAATACAACGTTGTTGTACAGTATCTGGCAGTGATTTTTAATAAACAGAGGGATTCAGGTTTCCATGGTTGCAATGAAATCATTGGATTTTAGGTGTTCTCGTATCTAGTATCTAGAATGCAATGTATCCAGCTTACGATATGACAATGAACGGTTATTGAACTTCGTATTTGTAACCGAGGAATCGTTATTTGTTGTCAGTTTCGTTGTTGTGCTCTAGTTTATTTTGCACTGGGAGTAGAGTAAGTTAGCCTTTGCAGCAAGTGTCATTGTTGGATGGATACGATCTGCTTGAAGTTGGCTTCGAGTCTTCTATTGACTATGCATTATGTTGGAATAGTGTTCATTCTAATTAGAGGTAAAGTTATCGTCACCGACTGGAATCAATTCAGAACTGTGTCTATTCTGGATGTAGCAAGCTTGAAGTGTACTTGGAAGTTACGATATAGCAAGGTAGCAAGCACAGTTGAGGAATAACTCTTGATTAACCTCTCTAGGTTTGGGTTCAGCGACTAATAAAGAGTACCATGACACTAGGGAATCAATATCTCGCCTAAGACTGTACGAAGCATCTTCTTTCAAAATTCGTTTCCTGTTTCATTCAATTCTGGACATTTTTACAATACCTAAGACGCTCAATAGGAACTTCTGTTTTTGGCACAACAGGGTATACTACCTCATTTGTATCGTTACATCTGTACATTTCTCTTCTGTTATGGTGGCATATTTGGAACACACCATAAGAGAATTTCTGAGAAAATACCTTTTCTACAGTTATTCGACATGTAATCGATTTTTATTGCATATCTTTACAAACATCCTCGCGTCTAGAATAGGGTCTGTTAGGTGTCCCATTAATTAGTCCACTAGTAAACCTAAGACGAACTGCTCTTTCTCTCCTTTCTCTCCCCTACCTCTGTATAACTTTCCCCTCATTCCATTTTAGCTGTCAAATTGTCAGGGATCATACTTAGACGTTCATAAACACTAAAGATAGTCCAAGTTAGCACTTACAGAAGGATGTTTCCTGTCTGGATTCTGTCTGAAGGAAGCTTAAGTTACTTTCTCCACGAAAAACTCTTTATCGAACGAGTTACATTCAACTGAAGGTTGCCTAACCTGCCTTACGCAAGAAGAATCACTGCAAGATTGTGTGTGCTCTAATTGAGGAAAGTGTAACATACTTAGGAACCTAAGTTACCGTTCTCGAGAGACCTCTCTGTCGATCACTGTGCCGCCAGCCATGTAAAGGAAAGCAGGGTCGCGAAGAAACGATTTAGGTATAAAAGTCCAAGCGTACGTCGATGGCATAATCTCTGCCTCGGCTCGCGGCTAAGAATCGGTGCCAAGGCTCGCATAAATTTGCGGGATGGAGAGGGTCTCGAAGAAACCGTTTCCCTCGCTGTCCACCTCCTCCTCCTTCCATTTGTTCTTTCGTCCGTCGTGTTTCTTCCGGTGCAACGATTCACGTCCGCGGGCTGCAATTTATCTTACGGGTTCGAGACTTTCGCTGTGCGTTTTCGCATTCCATCCCCGATAAACTATTTCGAGGCGTCATTAAGTCTTGAATTCAATCGTGGCCGGCTAATGGAGTCCTGGAACGAAAGATTCTGACTGGAGAAACTTGTCCGGCGTAACGTTAACTTCCGTCCGACGAATACTGTACAATATATCTGCAATATTGTTATATAATAATAGCAATGGTAATGCTGATAATAATAATATTGTTCTTATGACACAAGAGTGATGGAAGGAATAATAAAAGTAATGGCGTAAAAAATGGTGCATTTATATTTACGATCGCATAAAACAGAATGAAATGGGAATTCCATCAATTAGTTAGTAGTATTTTATATCATTTTTAACTCATTAGAGTTACCCAGAGCAAAAAATATGATTTATCTTCTGTTTATGGAAATACATATGTAATATATATGAATATGTGAATTCGTGTAAAGCCTCACAGTTTACTTCTGTCTATTTTATGATCCACCATTAAAATTGTAAGTTACTACGGAAAAATAAAAATAACTTTAACGGAAAAATATAGTTGTATTAGATAAACACGAGGATGTGTTGGACACAATTTTATTGGAACAATACGCAACAAAAAACAACGGTATCTAAGAGCATAACCCTGACCTTTAACACTAGAACTGCCGAAGCAGTCAAAACGACTGGGTTCGTAATAAACTCTTACAAATACGATTAAATTGTATTTTCTGAGATTCTTCGCAACTTTTGTTGCAATATACACGTGAAGAAGTTCGTTAATTTATCGAGTTGCGTATTCTAAACAAGCTGCCACTTGCATCAACGTGATAGAAATAAAAGTACATTCACCTTCGGTAGTTCCAGCATTAAACGGTTAATGAGATTAACTAATTGTTCTCCAAGTGTCTGTCCATTCAAGAAGAAACATTATATTGCAATAAAAACTGAAATTTCTTCGTTCAATCAATTAAAAATGGCAAAGTGCTTACTTTAATCTTTTAATCGAGAATTTGAAACTTTTTATCCAGAGAATGAATTCGTTAATCTCTGAAATGAGGTTATTGTGTCCGAATGAACAGCCTGTTCCACAATAGACGTTCAAACGTTCAGCCAATCAGGATGTTATTTTTGCGAATTTATCATTAACGGAAAAGTAATCGAAGCACATCGACGTAATCGATCGTTTCGATCGAGACGAGAGATCAAGTGGTTGATCGAGCACAGTATCGAGCAGTCGTTTTTCCATCGGCTGGCTAACGAGCACGCTCGCGGGGGGATAACGAACGGAATCGATCCTTTCGAATTACAGCGCGGCCTGAGCGTTCTCGATTTACCGTAATGGTTTGATCCCCGATACTCGATCGGAAATAGGAACTTATCGACCTTGATATTCGTAATTGACGAACGTGTAAAGCACCGTTGCCCCCATGGTACCGTCGACGCGCGTTCGACACTTCGGGGGATCTTTTTCGGTGTGGTCCATGGATAAAAATCCTGCAAGTCTGGTCCATGGTAATCGTGCTTTGTATTAGCATCGTCTGTGACCCAACCAGCGAAGCAATTTGCCTTTCTTTTTCCGACTCGACGGCTCCTATCCCTCCCTCCAAACGGTTTTCTTTAACGATCGACTGATTTTCCGGTGTTCGGCACAGAGCGTCGAGGATGGTGCGTCTCCGGGCAGAAACCCGATTGGGTATAAAAAGATTTTTAGTCGATGGTATTGGATTCAGATAGAATCGGTAAATTGATTTCTGTTCGCGATTTGTAGAAGGCTCAATAGGAACTGCGCGGTCTGACATAAAGTGGGTTCAAAATACGTTGCAGCAATCACAGTTGGGCGAAAGGTATTCTTAATAACGGCGATTTATCGTTATGATTGCTGTGTAATTGAATCACTGATAAGGTGATTATGGTTAAGTAATCGGTAATTATGGCTAATGAATATTAGAAATGAGCAATGGGCGTGGAATTACGATCGGTGACGGAATGATTACACTTTTGATTAGGATTGAAATAATAGGTTAAGAATGGTATTGAAATTGAATGATGATATTGAATATTTTTTTTATGAAGTATGCTTTTATTGAATGATTGTTTGAAGGAATGAACTACGAAAGATGTGATAGGATCAGTTATATATTACTCGTTCTAATAAAAGCTGAAGTAATCTTCTATCGACTGATTAAATACGACTAATTTCTGATTACAAATATTATTCAAGATTACCTTTCATTAATCGATTGAAGAAGTAATTACAAAATACTCAATTATTTTTCAACTCTGATTGTCTACTATTAAAAGATGATATTATATAATTTAGTCTACTTAAACTATTTTATGCCCAATATAGATAGTTTGCAAATATGATTCATGAAACCCTATTAGGGAAGACTGCAATATTTCTCGATCGAAGTGGTGCAGTATTTTTACACATTTAATATAGTACGATCGAAATGCACTTCTATTTGCTTATATTTTCTCCTTTGTCTATTACTCAAAGAACCTAAAAATGACATGTAACTCACATACAGTGCACACTCGTAATGTGCCTGGAAGGTAATGCATGTTCACCACATCAAACAAATTTTTTACTTCCTCGGTAAAAAAAAGGTAATAAAGGCCATGCACTCGAAACGCTATGAACTCTCCAGATAACCTAATATCGGATGCTCACAAAGGAATGGCCGTCGGAGTTAAACAAGTATTGTGGTTTTACTTTATCGACATAGATTTATTTTATAAACTTTTGCCAGAAGAATGAAAGTACATTGCCCAACATAAAGGGGATCATTTTGACTAAAGAATGTAACAATTGTTCAATCGTAACAAAAATTTTTACCGCAGAAAAATCATTACTTTTGCGTACACCAAATAGTCATTATCGTTTTTAATAAACAAACAACTCTTCATTCTACTTCATTCGTGGAAATAATATTTTTGGTTAAATTAAGCCTGAATTAAAATCCAATTAAGGAAAAATGTAAATTTTAATAGAAATGCAATTTCTTGAAGTACTTCAACTAATTTATTTTGTTTTTTTTTGGTAGAAAGTAGTGATCTTTCAGAATTACTTAACCAAAATAACAATATAATAATCATCGTTAATAATAATGTCATCGAATAATTTCGAAATTGATATCTAAAAAAGATTAAATACACGCCACAAAAATTAACGAAGGACTAATGGAAGTGATTACGATTCATTTCAAATAACTACTTTAATTAAACGAATTTGTAAAACTGGTCACAACACTGAATATCATTTATAGTTTCTCCACAAAGTGCAAAATTAATAAGAGTTCGTTTGTTTCATAATTTAATCAATTTTTTACCTCTTAACTCTTTCTGATTCTATGTTTAGTAGTATAAGTGTCCCGTGACTTATGGACGGAGAGTGTATCTACGCTATTAGTGTCAAAATAATATCCAAATTTCTATAATAACAAATATTATACAAATTGACCAGAACAGTGCCCGATGGTTAATATACAGAATAATTTTCCCGCGCGAACCTTTTCGCCAACCCAATACTTTTTGCCAGCAGTGATAAAAGTTACCCCAAACAATTGGAAATCCCTCCATTCTTCTTTCGTCCACTTTCGCCAAGGCCCACGAAACTTGCCGCATGTAACACAATCCTGCGATTCAATAATTCTCCCATTAATTCGTTTCGCCCAGCGACGAATCACGTGCTCAATCTCCTTTGCCCAGCCTTCCTTGAAATTCGTCAGGATCCCCCGTGGGTCTTCGAAAGCGAACAATTTTTCATGCAATCACTCCCCAAAAATTGTCTCTCGTGACGCAACTTTCAAGCTTTGACGCATTCCGCTGTCTTTATCTTTATTCTCTGGCCGGCTTTATTTCCAACATTTTTCCGTCTGCGTTCAACCCCACCAGGTGTCTTTCGTTCCTATTCCTCTCGGTTGCTTACCTCTTTTTGCGCAACCGTAGCTTGTGCATTTCGTTTGTCATTCTCGTCAAAGAACGGTGGCTTCGAGTCACTCTCTCTCTCTCTCTTTTTTTCTCCTCTTCTCCTGCCCCGCCACGCTTGAAATTGCACGTCCTGGATTCCCGTAATGTCAGACACGAGGAAATGGCAACGTCTTTGTTCCGTGGCCGCCGCTCGCTTGCTCGCTCGAGCGCGACACCATTTTCTGGTTTCTTTTCCACCTTTCTTCCTGGCCTCGCGGTCCTTTCGCGTGTTCTTGTTTCATTGGACGGTCGGCCCACGCTGATTGGTCATAATAGATCCTGTAATTGGTGCAGCGAGCGAGCGCGCTTAGCGAGAGACGTTGTGCAGAAGTGTTTAGGAACACGCGAATTGCAGGCACCGGGAATTCATCCGTTTCGACGAGAAATTTCGTTCCCTTTTTCTCTGTTTTGTTTCGCGAAGACATTGAAAGATTTGTGTGTTAGTAATCTTTTTGTTTTCGTTTGCTTGCAGGTACGTTCAATGGGGATCTCTTGTGGGCTGAACTTTTGGCGGATACGTAAGTTCCATGGAGGGTAGGAGGGTTTATTGCTAACACATTGACTGCTATAGTTAAAAAAGGCATACGTAGTCAGACACACTTTATTTCGTTGCTTGAGTCATAAGTTGTAGAAAATATGTGCTTTTAGTTAATTGGGGCTGTTGGTATTGTTAGAAATTATACTGCGAATTCGGCAAGCATCATAACAAATTATTCTTTTCTGCTAAACCTAAAGAGAAACATTAACACTAGAACTGCCAGCATTAAATGTACACTACATTAAATTGTATAGTACAGTAATATAGATAATATATAGTACAATTTAGCATAGTTCAGTATAACATAGAATGCATAGTAAATTGAAAGTTAACATAAATTCCGCCAAAAGTACTATTATAATTTCAATAATGATTGGTTTGGTGGTTCTAATGTTAAGAATATATCGTTTACCTTAATTGAAACGATGTTCAAAATGGGCGTCCACCAGCTTTAATACACTCGCGTAAACGGTTAATTATTAACACTAGAACTACCAGAGCAGTCAAAATGACTGGCTGTCACATTCTTATAACGATGATTAAAATATTATAACAATACAATTCCTCAGATCCTTGGCAACTTTTATTTGATATGGAAGTAACGAAATCAGTTAATTTATAAATTTGTTCATTTATCACGTTTATCATGTTTATCAACCGATCGAAATAGGTGTGCGATTATTGTCGGTAGTTCCAGTGTTAAGCATGCAAAAAAGTTGTCGATCGAACAGTTAGCAATAGAATAATCTAAGCTGATCACGTTTCGTGGTCCACCCTGTGTATAAGTAACTCACATGTCAAGCTTGTTTCAACAAAAACACATCTTTCTCGATACTTGTGCTCTAAAATCTGAACGTCAATCGTCTATCGCCTCTCGCACAAAAGGAAGACTGGAACAGGTCGAGGCTCCTTTGGTCGAGGGCCAAGAATAACTAACGACCATGCCAGATGTACCATTTCCATCGGTTACCAAGTTAAATTGAACCGTTTCATCGAAGATTCTGAGGGAAGTGTCAATCCAGGTTTAGGTCGAGACCGCGAACAGCGTCGTTAACGTCCTTCCAATACGAAAGGAGATGTGTGTGTGTGTGTGTGTAGAGGGGTGTGGTAAAGGGGAAAGGGCCGTTTGTACATGCAGTCGGGGAGAAACTTGGCCTGTATACACGTTCGCGCTTAGACGCGAGATCGCGAGTAACTGGCATAACTGTCTCCAACCCTCGTGGTCCCCGGTAATCAAGGCTTTCGTGATCACTCGCATATGTCCCCGTGTACACGCCTGGATTTCTGTGAGCGGGCCCTCGATATCTCCGCCGAGGCCCCCGTCCAAGTTACACCACGGTGGAGATTTAACGGTGTACATAATCGAGGAGTTAAACGTCGTGTCTGCGAATTCCAATAGGGTCGATAATCTCGTCCGACTGTGACCCTTTGCGGAGCAACCGGGATTTCCGAGTGTACACTCGGTACGAATGGTGTCTAATCAATTTAATCATTTGGTAAACGCGAATATTTTTCTGTAGAATTCGACGTTAAGGGGTTAGCCCCTGGTCGCTTGAAAATCATAGGTATTTTTGCGAATTTTTTCTGGGAATACAATAATCAACTGGATATCAGTTGCAAAGCCCGGAATATATCCTCGCTCGAGTTCTTAACCGTTCTAATTGTATTTTTCAAAAACATTTAGGTAAATAATTTTATTTGCATCTCATTGGTATATAAAATAACAAATATTCTTTTAAGTCCTAACTCCGAAACTATGAAAGTTTTTTTCTCTTAATGGTTGTAGGTTTAAATAGTAACAATAATTTATAATTTATGTTGGTAATGAGATCAAATTTTTGGTAAATATTGTAATAAATAGCTATGCAGTAGGTGATATCATAGTGTGTTTGATTATTTCACTACTATCCTGCTTCTATAACATTAAACTTCGTAAACTTTAAACTCTGCTTTCTCGGGTTAGAAACTAGTGGAGATAGAACACTTAAGAACTAAAGCGACGAAATGTATATTGAAATATACAATAATATTTTGTTTTTGTGGGGTCGTTCACGGTCGCTAGGTTTGAGCTAAAATAAAGAACAAGAATTTTTCATTTTCTAGAAGAAATTTGCTATGGAACTACGTGGGCGTTCTTAAAATTATCTAGTTTTGTAAAAATCGTGAGCATATGAAATAAAAAAATCGATTTTGGCCAAAAAGTTTTATCCAGAAACGTATGTAAAAACGAAAGTTTTTGGGATATGGAAAAAATCCTACGTACTTCCTTGTTTTACTTCAAACCTAGCGCCATTTTCTATGAAAAAAATATTTTTGTATATTCGAACATACATATATTACAGGCTTCGCAATACATTTCCAGTTTACTTTATTGTATCCACCAAAATAAATTCACAAAGGAACCTAGGATTTTCCAGCGGTCAGGGTGGACCAATCCCTTAACACGTTTCATACCATCAATGTAACGTTTCAAAAAAACATTCGTCACAAACCACTCTAGTTCACCATCAAACTCTTCAGAGGAATGTTCTTAATTTTTTTTTATTAAATATTAAAAAAGCAAAACAGATCTAACGAATAACATAAAATATTGGTGAATATTTCAGAATACTTGCTTTTATACGTTAATGAACAAATCGAATGGTTCCACGAGAAATTTTGGTGCCGCATTAAAGACTTCCTGGAAATTAGGCCACTCCATAATTCCATTCGATTGTCTTTTCCCAAAGTTCATTCTCCCCGCTTCGTATTCAGTTTCTCGCGACACGGTCCATATTCCGCCATTAAGGGCGTTATTGGCCGCCCTTACGATACCTTTGACACGATCGCGTTTTGCATCGCAAAGTCGCAATCGATCGTATCTACATTTTAATAGAATCTTGGACCGCGAGATTGAGTTTGAAAATCTTCAAAGCCGGGCAAACGTCAGCCGAACGAAATCGTTCGTCTGTCCAATGGAAAGCTTCTGTGTCGTTGAATCGGCAAACCGGAAGATATCCAGTTGAACCTGATCCACAGACTGGACCTGTTTTCAGCGTGTGTTACATCCGGTAACAGGTTAGCGAGGCGATGCTGTTTCGATCAAGTCCGCGAAATATCGACAATCTCACGGGAAATTAATGTTGAGGGTGCTAGTTGAATAAGATGATGGTAAAATTACAGTTATTGTTTACACTCCACAGGTTTCTTGGAGACCTCAACAGAAGCATCGGGTAATTTTTCGTTTTTACTGATACTCGATTCTTAAGGGTGAAACCACCTCTTGAAGGTTAATGTATATCTTCCTATTTTCTTATACATCTTGAAAACCATAGCAGGTAAAAAGAAATGTTATGATGCAAATTTTAATGAATTTTCATTCCCTATGAAACTATGAAATGAAATTATCAAAAATTTGTTTGTTTACTTATTTATTTATTTAAACAACAAATGTTTAACAGTTTCATTGAACAGATATATAGAGCATAAGAAGTCATTTAATTTTCATTTTAACAGTTTTTTGATATCTACTATAGTTTTCAAGATATACAGGAAACTAGGAAAAGACATATTAACCTTTAAGGGGTGGTTTCGTCCTAAAAAACTGCATATCAGCGAAAACAAAAAATTTTTCCCTGCTTCTATTGAAGCCCGCTACAAATCTGCGGAGGTTAACAAAAATTGGAATGTTCGGGATACCGAAGTGCCTTTACTAGAAATGTTTAGAAGTTATTGGACGATCAGTTGATTGGACACCTCTTCAGTGAGCTTCCAGTCAGGTCTCGACGACGTATCTTCCGCTTTCGCGCTCTCCTTAAAATCGTGTACGCTATCCTTCGCGAGGACCGCGACGAAACTCAGCTGGCTAACTCGACGTCAACGTATCCGCGTCGAAAACTTGGGTGGAAGGACCGTGATACTACTTGTAAATTAGTCGAGCGTTAGGTGACGCTCATCCATCCTCTCGCGCGCGCGTTTTCCCCCGAAAGTTGCCGCCACCAGCAGCTCCCGCGGAGAGGATTCACTTTCATAAATGTCAGAGGTCGGACAGGTATGAAAAACCGAGGAGTCGTATGTCCTACTTCCGCCGAAATTCCTGTCGAATCAAGTAAGCAGACTCCGGTGTGCCCGGACACGAAACTTTCAAACTGTCCGATCAATTTATGGGATTCCGATATCGGGAGTGGAACGTCGGCTTCTCGACGAATGAAACGGCGGTCGAGATTATCGAGAATTTAACCTTCGAACCTGTTCAACTTCGCTAATCAGGTTCTGAACAGTATCACGGTAGGATAATTTTGAGGGGTTTCAGTCTATCTTGGATTCTGTATCGGGTTACTTGTTGATTGTCATTGGTTTCGGAATCAGTAATAGATGGTGTCACCAAGATAAAACCGTTGGAAACGTTCTTTGTAAAGAATAATCCTTAAACTTGCTACGAAATAAATTTTATTACTGTAATATTTATAATAATCATTTTTGTTAGTTCTGTGGCTCGATGAAGAACGAATCGTCACGCTGATTTTTTTTTCTTTTACTGAGTGTCTCTAAAATCGTGGTACACCCGATAGGTGATCGTGTAACAAAAAATGAGTTTAAAAAAAATGATTCTTTCTCGTTTGAGGTTTCGTTTTCGAGAAAATCGAATTTGACAATTAATGTGTAACGCGTGTATTCGTATGGTAGTAAGTAGAAACGGAATGCAATGTACAGACGCGATAGTCAAGTCCTATTCAATTGCACGCGATTCCAGCAGATTTTAAAATTGTATTATTTCTAAAACGAAACCTTAAATGAAAAGATGTTCTTTTCAACTTATTTTTGCATGTAAAATCATCCTCCGGTAGGTTGTACTATAATGTTGAGGACACCCTGTATAGTTCGTTAGATTAAATAATTTATTTGTTTAGTCTGTGGTATTATAAACACAGATCCTGTACAATAGGTACATGTAGAGTGATGATTTTATGTATTTATACCCTGTAGACATTTGTAATCTACAATGAAAGAGAAAATATTTATTTTTCTGTCTTATTCTGAACCCAATAAGATACTAGAAGGAGGAAATTCGTACCGTTGCTCTTGACTTTATTAAGTTTGCATAAAAATCCGCAGTCGAATTATTTGTAATGTTCAGAGAGAAGGAAAAATTCATGCAGGAATAGACAATTTTTTTTAACTTTTGAGGGTCTGTTTTATCCTGTACCTAACTCCTGCTTTACGATTTTTTCACGATTGCTGTCTCCAGAGTTACTCTATTTTTCTTCGTTTGCTGGAAAAGGCAAGATTCATTATAAGCATGCAGTCACTCTAAAGGTTAAGTATTAATACCAGTAAAATAGTACTGCACTTGGACTTACACGAAATCAATACAAAGAAGTAAATTAAAATTTTTCGCCATTAGTCTGATTTGTTATTGCGACGTGTGGGATTAAATTTGAGTCCAGGCACTTATAAAGAAACACGTGTCTCTTGTTTCGTTTTTTTTTTGCTCAAGTACGTATTATTAGAAGTTTTTGGTAATGCAGGAGATACAAAACTTTTAACTAGAGACGACAAATTTTGTGTATGTAAGGCGTACCGCGTGAATAACTGAGAAGTTAGATGAAGTTTGTAAAAACCAGGGTTCAAGTAGATCCAAACACCCGCCTTATGTAGATTCAATGAAACCGGAACTTTGTGGACTGAAACGTGTCACAAGTTTTACGTTCGAGCCCTATCGAATTTCACAAATCTTTGAAAAGCTTGTTTTAACTGTTCAGAATCTATTTTTCAATTTTCACGAAACAAAGAACTTTACTTGAGTACGAGCCCATCCTGGTAATACGTCTTGACTTCCCAAAATTCAATCTTTATTTTTATAAAGTTCCGTAACCGGTGCCTTCCATTAAATCCGAAGTATTAGGTGATACGTCACGATCAGGTATTCATTAAAAGCAAAAGTTAAAGGGAAACTTGTAAGAAGTTTGAAAACTCGATGCTTCTGCTTCATCCATATTCCCCGGGCCGAGGTAACCAGCTTCTTGGGGGGAATTGCATAAGGCAACGGCGATTTCTACTTCGCTTTGATTACCACGTCTCCTGTATACAGACGACAAAACATGCGGTCGGGAACTAAAGAAAAATGAATCTTGAAGTCCAAATACGTAAGTGAATTAACTGTGTCTTAGAATGCTGAAATTTAGTAATATTATTAAGTTGCAATAATGAGCAGATTTAGTAGTATTTGTTTTAATTATTAATTTATTAATATAGTCTTTTATTTGTTATAATTTAGCAATCGGTAAAATTAAGAACGTAATATAATAATAATAAAAGAAAATATCATAATAATAAAGTTTTATATTGACATTATTTCACTTTTAATCGAATCAAATTGTTTGAGTTTTATAAATGAGGCTTCAAAAATTTGATGTAAAAATTAAATATCCCCTAAAGAACCGGTTCAAAGGGATTACTGTTATAATTATTGAACTGCAGGTTTTTGTAAAAACTCCCCTCTGTTTTTGGTCATTTCCAGAGGCAGATTTGAATGGTAATTTATTTTTCATCTTGAAGCCACATTAACTATGTTAATATTCTGTTTAATACATTCGTATGCTTTAAGAATGCATAAAATTCGGTATCTAGTAATTACTGGTTTTTGCTGCTATTACAATTTTTACACATACACGCTACTGTACAGGTAGGTCTCGATTAGTGCGAGTAATAAATTCCAGAAATTAATCGCCGTATTCGAAGATTCGAAATATAGGTGTTGGTTCTAATTTAAAAAAAGTATACAGTACAAATTTTTAAATATACCTTTTCGTATGTATTTCATTAAATTATAACGACAATAAATATGCATAAAACGTTAAGCAGAATGTAGTACACAGATTACGTTAAGTAACTTGACGCGTTGCGTCGTGACTATCTGACAGAAGAAATTCAAAAATGGTTTACGTATCGTCTTCACTAAATACAAGTTTAAAGACCCTTAAAACAAAAGGTTAATTGTTTCCATAGTTGTACCGAATAAAGGAAGTTTCGTGAATCTCGCATTAAATGCGACCTGGTATCAATTTATAATTCGCACCAAATCGAATATCGCACTACAGTAACGTCTCCATGAGTGCGACGTCCTCAGGTCTGCTTCGGAGCTTTCATCTCATAAATTTGTTTTTTACACCTGCTTAGCTTCCGTCTACTTTGTTTGGATTGGTTCGAAAGGGGGACGCCCCTAGTGGGTGGGAATAAGGCCGTAGCTTGTGTCGCATTCATCGAGGAATCACTGTATTTTTCAATATTCACCTATATTTTTATAATTATTTTAATCAATCACTGTATCAGAACTCGCATTAATCGACGCCTACCTGTATACTAAAAACTATACATACAGGGTGTTTCATGTAAACCGGTCCTCTACACGATCCACCATCGGAGGATGAAAAATTAAAGCATAGACTAGAACACCGACCGAGTATCTCCACGCACATCTAACATAAAAGAGCATAAAAAATGTTTCCCGTGTACTTTATTTCCGTTTCACAAAGACGGGAATAGTTCCGATCGTTTCATGGATATTTCGTACGATAGCGAAGCGTGCTAACATGATCGAGCCCGGAGCACGCTCACCGTGAAGAACGAGTGCCCCGTTCCGCTGAAGAAGACATTACAGCCGAAAGAAGGAGGGTGGTGGGTGAAAGTTGGCCGAGATTAGAATCGACGGGCGTGGGATCGGCTTCTGAAAGTGCAGCTTGCACTTTGTCGATGTGTGTTTCGCGGGGCATGCACACAAGAGAGTCGAAGAGCAGGCGCACGATAAACGGGGGAGAACGGGTTATCGATCCGCACGTGACGGGACCTTCTTTCCCTTCCTTTGTTTCCCGTTTGATCCTTTCTTGCGCTCGCTTTTTCTCTTATCCGTCTCTCTGGTCCTTTCTCACTAGTTTCCTCTCTCTCTTTCCGGCCTTCTATTCCCCCTTTCCTGGCTCACACCCGCGCACGTTGATCTCTTTCCCGCCACCTACTTTGCCAGTGAAAACGGAAGATTGGAGTTTTATTCATTTACCCTGTTATCCCGTGATAAGGGCGGGTCTTTTCCCAATCTCTCTTTCTCCTTCTCTGTTTGAGGGCTTTGCGCGTGTGTACCGTGTAAATTCCACGTTTTGTCTCGGGAGCTTTTCCTCACTTTTCTATCCTACTTCCGGGCTTTGATATGCCGGCTACGTCGAAGAAGTCTGGGAAACGCAACGTGGAGGCGGTATCGCGCCTGTTGAATTTTATTGGAAATATCAATCGTATCCTCCGCGGAATTCTTCCCCGACGTTTTCCCCCCGTCGGCAAATTGAGTCAAATATTTGGCCTTGGAAATTAAGTAGAATGCCGGAGAACTCTGGGGAGTTCGACGGAACCAGGAGCACCATTAGCGTTCGGAGCAGAGGTTGTTGTTAACCGATGATTCATTTTCTTGGGAATTTTCGATTTATTGTATCATCAGTCGTTAGTCGTAGTTTCGTAACTGAATTTTTATTTTTAAGGAGGCACTTCTAAAAATAGGAATTACATTGATGTCTTTCTAGTTTAGGACTGTTTAAACAACAATTACACTATTCAACAAGTCCCAGAGTAATGGAATTAAACCTGATTTTCTGTGTTAATTAAAGTTGCTGAGTACAATGCTGGTATTAGTTTTTCGCCTACAGGTCACAAAGTCTAAATTTTTAGATGTACAGTTAACGTTGTTCAGTTTGATTTTTTCCTTGAATTATTCACCTGGTATGTACAATTTTTCTGACTTTATTTCCAGCGTATTTAATAAATAATAATGAATTTAAGTAAAATATAAATGTAGGATGTAAATAATTTCATAAATGTTTGGATTAGTTAAACACAATATGCTGGATTACATGAACTGGTGGTGCAACTGAATAGGGAGTGATTCTACGTGAAAGAATAAGTCGAAACTAGACAATAAACTATTTTGTTGAGACTTAGTTTTCGAAAAACTTGAATTTGAAAATTTGCTGTATTCGCGTGCAATTGGACTTGGCTAGCGTGTATGTTCATTGCATTCCGTTTCTACTTATTACCATGAGGAATAGGAAGTCTCAAATGAAAAAATTTTATTCTATATTTTCGACTTATCTTTTCACATAGAATCACTCTCTATCCAGTTGTACCACCAGTCACATGACACCCTGTATACCATATTTACAATTGAATAAAAAAAACGTGTAGGGTTGAAAGTGAGATTACACCATTGTAATGGTGTATCTGTGTACGTTCTAATTTATATTTGATTATACCATTGTATTTCGAAATTAAAAATCAAGTAAATAGAAACAGTTTCACTCCATCATGTTAGAACTTTCAAAATTTTTTTAAACCGTTTTATTATTGCAGTTTTTCCTTGTACTGATGTATAGGAATCTGTGAAAATTTCCACCGTCTGATGCCATTAGGTAATTTTACCTTCAGAAAATAGTTTTGTTGCCAATTATTTTAACAATACTGCTCATTCCATTTGCGTGACACAATAAATCCTTTAATACGAATTATCGTGAAACTTTTTCATCCACTATGTCCCGCACACTGCGAAATTCCAGCGACGCGTAAAATGCGCAGCTCGGTTTATATTTCGATATAACGTCGAAGGATTCTTTCATTCGGAAAATTGTATTAATCCGGTCGGATAAAGGTCACGATTGCCGCAGCATTTGACCAATTACCGATTAACAAATGTGTTCAACGAACGATCCATAATTAAGAACGACGTAAAAACCGTTCCACGTCACGTCTCCGTTATGCAAACAGAAACGTGCTTAAAAAGCGTTAATTATCGCCTCGTTTTCACGCTTACGCGACGCCCTGGAAGAAAGAAAAACGGGGCAGGAGGAGGTGAGAATTGATTGAGAATGGGAGCTCGCTGCGGCTGTCTCTTAGAATCGAAAATGTTCTGTCTTTTGTGGCGTGACAAATCATCGGGTGTATCAGTGGAATTGCACGTGAGCGCAAACAACGAAAACAAATTCCAGTTGCCGCGGAAACATCGATTCTTTGAGCGATATTATTTCTCTTCTTTTTAAGCTCCCCCTCCGTCCCATCCACGATTGTGATTCTTGCATTCACTGTATTTACTCGACGGCGTGTTTCATTAGTCCCGTTTCTTCTCTCCTGTCTACATATCGCGGTCTCGCAATGTAGCAGTTTCTTTCCCTGAGACAAACAAACGAAACCGTCTATTGATCGCCTTTTTTTCTTCTATTGATACAACTCTTTTGTTCGTTATTGGACTTGCTCACGTTTGAAAGTAGTGTTCTAATATTTTTACATCTAAAAGTATCGATAGGGTAGGTGTCCCAATTATTGCCACTTTAATATTGTAGTGTAACTTCATTTAATTATTTTACGTGTAGTTCAACTTAAATATCCTTTCAGTCTGGAATATATTATTTAATATCTCTTTCATTAAGATAAATCGTTTCATATATTAAATATGAAGAATTAATTAGTAAATAATTAAAATCTGCGAGTAATTTCTGTGTCCCAATAACTGACACCTCAAAAATTAATGTAATTCTTACTGTAACAATTCATTTTGCATAGTAGATGTAGATTGAACAGTAAAAGTACTGTTCTTTCTTTAGCACGATTTCGCCATCACTTCCGACTTACGTAGTCGCGATTTTGACGCTCAAATTGTACTTTCATTTTTGAGCGTTAAGTTTTAAATACCAGGTATTATGTAATTTTATGTAAATCAAAGATGAAATTTAATAATAAAATTTTTTGCATATAATTCTTCATATCTTACGGTTGTATTAAGTAAAATAAACGAAGTAGCAGTGTTAGGGACTTTTGCAGTAATTGGGACATTTACCCTATATTCTTTTCTCAACTTATCATCGAAAGATTAAGCAAGGAGTTTTTAACTTTTTCCACAGATTCCGGTTTATTGAGTAACAAATTGGCGAATTTACAGGAAGCAGGGCTGAAAACGCGGTAGAGGAATGTAGCCATTTATTCTGAGAAAAATATGAATTGTAAGGCATCGGACTGCTTGAAGAATTATGTAAAACCAGCTGGATAGCGGTAATAAGCTAAAAATTGTGCAACGGTTCCCATAATACGTTGACCTCGATTCCGTTGAGAAATTCAAGGGAAAATGAGACCGTGTTCTAATTTAAGGAAATTATCAACGACCGCAAGAAGTTAATCGACAGTTGCTCGAAATGATGTATCAGTAGACGTTGCGATGATAATTCTGTACAGGGTTCTTCAACCCCTTTAGGCTCAACGATCTATCGTTACCTATGTCACTTGCACAAATGCTCACCGTAACGATTTATCGTTATCGCCTTTTATTGTCTACTGTCGCTAAATTTCAATTGAAATAAATGAACTTTTTATAGAAGTTTAAAGATTTCAGTGGTTTTGTTGTAAAAATCCTCTAGGGTTTTTTTGCAAGTGCTTCCTAAAAATCGCAGATCCTGGTAAGCTTAAAATTTTTAGGGCGTCGAGACTTCTCAGTGGATCGTGTTATATACTTGAAAGGGTTGGAGAATTTTTACACTGTGTTGGGTATATATATATAAAAAAAAAATAAGGGAACCTTTCGGTGCAACCCGGAACGCCATCCACGATTATTCCAGCAATTTCAGAGAGGTTTCTGGACGGTGAGAAATTTATAGGCAGCTCGGGCCGCGCGGACAAATATTGGGAAAGAACGGAGTATCGAAACCGTGGAAATTCACGGCAATTGTGACGCGCGGATTAGAGGACGAGGATTGGGGCTCGGACGAAATATCGAGAATGAAAAATAATACAAATCGGGACGGAAAGTAACGAACGAATCACGATGACGAGGTTTCGCTGCATTCGATAAAGGTAAACTACGAAGGAGATGTAGGTTTTTCATCTTCTGGCAGCATTATGGATCGCCTCGATAATCGGTTACATCGATCCACAGTGTAATTAATAGACTGCGGATGTTTATGTAAATTCACATTCGTGAGGAGCAGTTTAACATGTTGATTGTCGTGGTCACTGGTGATCGACAACATTGAGTTACACCAAAACAGTTAAATTTCTAAACTGTAATATTTTGGATGTTCTGAACAGAATTAGTATATGAGTTGTAATACTAGTGGTCCACGTAAATATTTATATTTTTAGTAGTAAGAACTTATGCAGATGTATTTTGTTACGATATAGTCACAATAGGTAATAGTTAACCTTTTTATTCCCAAATTATTTCTCAATGACAACAAAATTTTTTTTTGTAGTTCTGTCTACATTCAATGACATATAAATGGTTCAGAAGAATATTTTATCACTTTTTAAGCGTTTAATGCTACTTTTCGTCCACTGTCATTTAGCAAATTCTTCACTTTTATCACGGTTATGTAGAATAATTTACTTTGTACAGTTATTATATGTAATAAAACCCATTTCTCTTAGCTTTGGCCAGTAAACTCTTTTGAAATACATAAAAGACATTAGGACCTCATAGACTTTTATTCAGCATATTGCCAAGCAATGCTTAACATTTGAATTCCAGCAAATGAAAGAAAGGGAGGACAGTAATGTCTTATATCACTGATAAACTTTTAAGTGCAGATTAAAATTTTTGTCATGCCAACTATGCAAGACTTTAAGAAACTATTATATACTCACAGATATGAAAAAATACATGATACTAATCTTATATTTTGCAAATTTATAATGTGCAGCCATATGGCTACAGTGGGAACGAAAGGGTTCGTTACGTTAAATGTTTAAAATATGTATTAATACTACCAAGTTAGTAAGTTTCTAACCTTTTTCTTTAGAAATTTACAATTACTAACTAAATTCTTAAATTTTTGTACTTTGCATAGTTTTATGTCTTGCCAGGTTCTAGATGACTGGGAACGTCTCGAATGAAAGACCGGAAACTGGAGATCTTGTAACATTCTACGATAGCCTTATGTTTCCATAGTCTTTTGCAACATTGCAAATTCTATGAAATCTTGGTCTTATCCTCGTCTATTACACTCTATTAATACCTTATTATACTTAAGTGTTGTGATATTACACTACTACTTTTCACAAAGTATAATTTAAATGACATACAAAAGATTCAGTAATTATTTTATTCTAGTTGCATGTCGTTGAATTGTGAAACCTAGTGAAACTATCTTACATAGAAATAATTAACAATGTAATGTGAATCACCTACCGCTAATTGTCTTGAACAGTAATTGATAAATATTTGTGGTTTTGGCTGTGGTTGAATGTAGTATATTGTGTTTTCACATTCACCAGTAGTAGCATACCGTATAATTAACTAAAATGGACTATTAGCAGAGTGTAAAAGAATAGAATAATACTTGCATGAATTTCATGATCTTCGTACCTGTTTCGGTTTTATGGTAGACTATCTTAAAATTTCATATTCTTAATTTGCTTAAATAACATCGTAAAATTTCATCACGAAATCTCCATGCTTTTTGTAACGATAAATGCCTGGTACCATACGGGGAGAGTGAGTGGTCGAACGCAGCAGCTAAAAACGTTTAGCAAACATCGTAATTTATTGGATCGTATTACAACTACGTTCGATTTAGTTGTTTACAATTTGTCTGTTTGCCGTTGTTGAAAAATCAACAGCTAAAATATATGTATACGTTTCTGTGTGTATACAGAGTGTTACGCTGAGCTTTTAACAATTTTTTTTATGATTACGTGCAGTTACCGATTCCCATTTGTGAATTCATGAACATTTAACGTTTTCATTATGTGCCTCTGGAACGCAAATATTTTTTCAGAAAGCGTATTCTATCTGGAGACGGTGTATGCAATTTTCTGAACAAAATTGCCGAATCGGTTAGCTTTTTGGCGGTAATCTGTTGGCTGAAGAATGTGAAAAGGAAAGGAGAGGGAGAGGGAGCGTTTCGTCCTGGGCCTGCTAGTGGACTCGTCAGTAAGGCTTTCTAGCAGACCCTGCCTTAGACGCGGGGATATACGATGGTCGGTTAAGGACGTATATATACGAACGAGGAAGGCTTCAGGTAGTTGCGGGAAACGTGTCACAACTCGGTAGACCTCTGATGGCGAATGTAGGAGGAAGTAGTGCCGCCACAGCTTCATGTATACGCAATCTTGTTTATCGTTGAAACGATAAGCTGTTTGCTTAACATTTTGTGTTGCAACATAATTTGTATTCGTAACAACACGTAATTGTTTGAAGCATAGCAGTTTATACGCATACAAAACATTTTGTGCAATCTATAGAAAACGAACGAAAAGGTAATATGTACTTACTGAAATGTAAAGCATCATATTATGGACTGGAATCATATTTTAATTTTCTTTTAACGCTACTGTGATTCTTAGATATTTTTTTCATGTTCTACTTTCGTCTTAAAATGTTTTTATATTCCAGTGAAATTTAAGTAAATTGTTACTATAATCGACCCATAAACCGTAAATTTTTCGGATTTAACCCTTTGAAATGATCGAAAAAACTTGCCTTTGTGCAATGTAGGTATGCACAGAAAAATGTTGCCTACGTGAAATGAATTAAACCAAACCGGTTTTGGAATAATGCAAGTTTGAAGGTCCAAATCTATATTTACATGTTTGAACACAATTGCTTCGTTATTATTTATTTATAAATTGTCATATAACATCTTTGTCCACTTACATAGATATAAATTTCCATTGAAGTCGAATGATATTTGCTTGCAATATTCCCAGTGACTTATGCATTTGCTCACACACTTTCGAACGATTACTCAATATTATTGAATATCTGATTTCCTCTTGGAAGAGATAAAACATAAAAATGGCGAAAAATACCTAAAAGTGGTCTTCAATTATTCCATCGCTCACAAGGGAAGTTCGGTAACCCGAAAATTCCGAATTTTTTTAAACTTTACGGGTTTGTAGACGATCTCAAGGGAAGTATAACGCAATTTTTGTTTTTGGCCCAATTTCAGTTCTTCATGGTTGAAACATTCCTTGAAGGTAGATGGGTGTTTCCATATTTCCGTGTATATCTTTAAAACTATCGTAGGTATAAAAAAATTCTTATAATAAAAATTGAATGGTTTTTTATGCTCTGTAAAACGATGCAATTAAATTGATAATTAATAAAAGTGGGGGGGGATGTTATTATTTTAACAGATAATTTTTATCAATTTACTTACATCGTTTTATAGAGCATAAAAACCCATTCAATTTTTATTATAAGCATTTTTTCATACCTACGATAGTTTTAAAGATATACACGGAAATATGGAAACACCTATCTACCTTCAAGGGATGTTTTCACCCTGAAGCACTGAAATTGGGCTAAAAACAAAAATTGCGCTATACCTCTCTTGAGGTCCCCTACAAACCTGCAAAGTTAAAAAAGAAAAACGGAATTTTCGGGTTACCGAACTTCTCTTGTCAGATACACCGTCGACCTCGGTCCATGCAGGACCGCTACTTCCGGAGGGTTAATTACCAAATCCTTGTCCAAGGACAAAATAGAAACGGCGAGGAAGTCGCGCAGAAGGTTCACGGAAGACGGTGCACGGTTAACCGGAAACTGTTTCTGGGAGTTGTGGCCGAATGAAACGGTCTCGCGAGTTCCCTCTATCCCCTTATTCTATCCACGGTGGTTTACCAGCGGATGTTATTTGCCGTGGGTCAAGGAAAACTTGGCACGTATCTGTTAATATTTGCCGGCCGCTTTCGGCCCGTTTTCCGAAAATGTTCACCGATGGTTACGACCGCGGTTAGCTGGCCTGCTCCCTTCCCCTCGCTCTGGAACTTTTCCTTCCGCCGCACTTTCCGGAAGTAGGCCGCCCCCTCTGGTTGGCAGAGCTTCCGCCTGGTTCGAGAGCTCGAGAGGAAGTCTGGAATGGAGGGCAACGCCGGGGTTAAGATTATACTCGGACCGTCTGCAATCCTACGAGGCGATGTTTTTCCTCGAAAAAAGCAGAATGGAAAGTTTTCCTCGAGCCCCCGGCCGCATCGAATTTTTCGCCCGCCACGAAACTACCCTTGTGCTTCGTGCGTTGTTTCGCGAGTCGAAAGAAAACGCCTAACGAACGTATATTTCCCGGCGAGCACATTGCGAATCACGGGGAAAGAGGAACTTGGCAACGATTTAGCCGGTCGTGATAGTGTTTCTTGCGGATGGAAAAACCGTTTTTGGGATCGTTGATCTTCCTGCGGGAAGATGGTTTTGGAAGGTCGTATAAGTTTGTCGGCGGTGAAAGATTTTTAAGTTTGAGGTTGTTTCTCTGATATAAGAATTTCGTTGTTTAGTTTAATCCTCGGTTGTTGCACGTATTTATTCGAACGTAGTTGTCACACTGGGTCGATTCGACCTAAGCCAATATTCTAAAGTACAATGATCAAAGTTTGCACATTGTAGAATATACTTTCATTCTAAAAAATTAACATTTGAAGTATTATTATGTTTAAAAAAATTCGAGAATGTTTTCCTATTATACCTGAAATTACTACTACGTGGTGCCAATAGTGTACGATTTTCAATGATAGGTGTTTCTATATTTCCCTGTATATCTTTAAACCTATAACATAAAGATGTTTTACTTCAGAGTCAAATTTTGGACTATTTCGACCCAGTGTGACAACCGAGGGTTAAATAATTGTGATAAATAATCGTGTTTCGAGACAGCTTTAATTTTTTTGAAGATGGATGTCGCAGCTAATAAATTGAGCTCTGCAGCTGCACAATACAGAGTATTATCGTTAACAGGAAAATGACATACGAATTATCGTTTATATAATGTCAGGTTTGTGTATCCTTACTGATTGATTTTGAAAGATCCGTTTCGGGTCTACATCCAAGCAGAGATGAAGTAAAATTTGTGGGGAATATTAATTCGACGTGAGAATACAAGAAGGCGTAATTGTACGTCATCATATTCATCCATGATAATAAAATATTCTATCAAATCGGCGGTGTGAATTAGTTAATGTCTCTTTTACTCAAGAATAAATTCATTTTGGAAGGAATAAACTTGTTTCACAACAGATCTAACTCTCAGGATATCATACTAAATGAATTATGCATGTTATTACTGATTGCAGTTACTACACTGTGAACTGTACTTATGTATTCGTAATAAGTGCAAATATTTTGAACAGATTAAACTGAGGATCTAAATATAGTTTAATTAATTTTTTTATTTGGTAAGGTCTTCGATGGAGGAAAGAAATTTCTGTGTCATTACTGTTCTCCTGAATTCTTCGGTGAAAATGCAAGTTCGCATAAATCATCCAGTCTATCCATTGTCTAAACATTGATTGATGGAGTTTCTATTCTTATAACAGATAGGATTCTATCCTAGGAAACATTTGTGACCTCTTGAATTGGCGTTTTGAAGCCCACAAGTGTCTGAACTGTTTTATTGGCAACTTCCCATAAAAGGATAGCTCGAAGAATCCCAAAGCAATGCACGAGGATAAACCAGGAAGCTTCCATCTCCATTTAAATGTCTATTTTGGACTTCCTACGCTTATACCGAGGAAGCTGCCAATCAACCACAAGAAAAGTACGCCTATATTACAATTTAAACGTCGGTCGAATTTGAGTAGTCTGAACAAATCACCTGTTATGCAAAGATAGGTGTTAAAATCATCATCAACATCATGCATATTCGTTTCCAGTAAAGTATTAACTCTCCTTGACCACCGTTATTTTTACATCTTTTTCGTCCCGTCATCCCTTGAGTCTTTTTACGCCAGATCTATTTTTTTATCTTATAAGCTTCCAAAAAATCTGAAAAAGTCAGGAATTCGTTTCGGAGATATTTGTGCGCGAAATTTAGCTTGTGCTATAAAAGATCCAGGGGGTCTCAGAGGGTTAACAGTCCTTTGCAACGTTATTTTTATTTCCTTCCTAAATCAACATCCACGAAGTTAACACAGTATTTGAATAATGCATAAATGGCACACTTGAACTGTCGACCACTATCGAAAAATCAAACGCTTTCAATTCAGTGTACCAGTCTCGAACTTTTCTTCGGCCTACATCGTACGCAACGGTACATTTTTCCTGCCCGATGACACGGTATAAAGTATAAAGGCTCACGCCCACATGAAACCGATACTTTTATATCGGAATCCCCTATCGAGATCGTAGCCAGTTCCTTTGAATCCTCTTCTTCCGTAACAAATCAGTCACGATCCTCTTTTCACCCCTACCGGTGATTACATTTGACCCAGGGTAGAGGGTAAACGAATTCGAAGAGACCAGAGAAATCTGGCAGAAGTTCTAATATAATCATCGAATTACCCAGATCGCGGACAAAAGCGTGGACCCTCTACCAGGGACCTATTGCTCTCTTTCTTTCTTTCTTTCTTTGTAGGCGTCTGTCTAACGAACATTGTCGGTCCTTAATTACTATTCTCATTCGTGATCCCGGTTACAATTCCCCGGACAACGTTCATCCTTTCCTACTTACAGAGAAGGCGTCGTTCTCCCTGGAGAATATCATTTCCGGTGACGTATTTAGGCCGATGAGCGCGGATGAAGCTCGAGAACCCGGCCTGAAAATCTGAATAATTGCGCGAAGCTGACGCGCGGGCTGCAGTTCTTGAGCCTATCCAGAGGTGGTCCGAACCAGTCGGTAGAGTTCAGTGTTCCAAGCTAAATCGTACCGTTGGGTTTTAAAACGATGTACTTTGGATCCACTCATGCTTTCCAAATGAAGCCGTTCTTTCCAGAGAATATATCATTTTCGGTTATGTGTAGTTAGAGTAATCGTTGGAGATGTAGCTCTAGAAGTAAGCATAACAATCGGAAGAATTGTTTTTCGACCAATCGAGAGATGGTTCATAATACAAAGTGGTATATGGAATTAGTTAATTCGACGTAACGTTTACAAATTTTTATTTTACTCCGCTTGTGCTTTCCAAATGAAGCCGTTCTTTCCAGAGAATATATCATTTTCGGTTATGTGTAGTTAGAGTAATCGTTGGAGATGTAGCTCTAGAAGTAAGCATAACAATCGGAAGAATTGTTTTTCGACCAATCGAGAGATGGTTCATAATACAAAGTGGTATATGGAATTAGTTAATTCGACGTAACGTTTACAAATTTTTATTTTACTCCGCTTGTGCTTTCCAAATGAAGCCGTTCTTTCCAGAGAATATATCATTTTCGGTTATGTGTAGTTAGAGTAATCGTTGGAGATGTAGCTCTAGAAGTAAGCATAACAATCGGAAGAATTGTTTTTCAACCAATCGAGAGATGGTTCATAATACAAAGTGGTATATGGAATTAGTTAATTCGACGTAACGTTTACAAATTTTCATTTTACTCCGCTTGTGCTTTCAAAATGAAGCCGTTCTTTCCAGAGAATATATCATTTTCGGTTACGTGTAGTTAGAGTAATCGTTGGAGATGCAGTTCGAGAAGTAAGCATAACAATCGGAACAATTGTTTTTCGACCAATCGAGAGATGGTTCATAATACACAGTGGTATATGGAATTAGTTAATTCGTCGTAACGTTTACAAATTTTTATTTTAATCCGTTTGTGCTTTTAAAGTGAAGCCATTCATTCCAGAAAATATCATTCTTGATTAAGAATTTAGACTGATGGTTAGGGATGCAGCTCGAGAAGTAAGCATAACAATTGGGACAATTTTTTTTTACCAATCCAGAGATTGTTTATAATACAGAGTTGTTTATTGAATTAGTGAATTCATCATAACGGTCAAAAAATTTTATTTTCTAATCCGCTTGTGGTTTCAAAGTAGAGCCGTCTTATTCAGAAAATATCATTTTTAATGATGTATTTAGGTTAATTATTGCAGAATATTTATAGAACTGGGCCTAAAAATTGGAATATCTGTACCGATCTAACGGGTATTAGTCGTCGAAACTATCCAAAGATCATTATTAATAAAAAATGATCCCTTGTGTTAGTCACTTAATTGTAGCGTTTTGAAACGTTAATTTTGTTCCAGTTGTACTTTCATACTTGTTCTTCACAGAGAATATCATATCCATTGATGTATTTCTACCAATAGTTGCAGATGGAGTCCAAGAACAGGGCCTGAAAATCAACATAATTTTGCAAAGCTGTCGGGTGTTAGCCCACAAATGAATCCAAAGATGTTTTTTATTTTATCAAAAATTGTCTATTGTAATGGTTAATTTATCGTAACGTTGTGAAATTCTTAGTTTCAACCGACTTTTAAAATAGCGCCGACATGTCATTTCGGTTGGCCTATTCAGTCAACAGTTATGGTTGAACCACGAGAACTCAGCTTGAAACGATTCGTCCCATGAAAAATAGGTTCGTTGCGCTAGTTAAAGCATCGTCGCGCCTTAAAAATGGTATTCCCGTTGCACTCGTAGCGTTAAAGCAGAGAAGTGACGAGCAACTCGAGAGCCCGTATTAAAGAGCGCCAGTAAAAGTCAATGAAATGAAATAGTAGAATTCTCAGAGAGTAGCTGTCTCGCGGAAGGCCTTGCGTGGAATATTTCATTGGGGGCGGCTGTAAATCATGAAATATAGGTTGTCCAGCACCAGCTTTTATATTTACTTTGAAGCAACGCGATAAATAAAAAGTTGCTTCGCGACCTGCCCCCCTCCTTTTTTTTTCATTCTCTCTGTCGCTAAAACGTAAATACTTATTCGATTTTTATCACGTTTCGTACAGAATCAGTTTGTCACCCCTCTTTGCGTACTTTTTTTTTTAAATTCATCCGCGACGTAAATAGTTTTTCGTCGCTTGGTTCGTTCACTTTTTGACGGATGGATGGTCCATTCGACATTCGTTTTTGGTTTCCTCTATTCGTTTGGAAGCGGTCATCCGTGCCGGCTGATTAAGGCTAATTATTTGCTCATCGGGCCGTGTATCGTTTGGATCACTTTGAAAATCCGTAACCCTGTTTGTCGGACCAGAAACACATCTCGCTGAATTATCGATCCCCGTTGCAACCGGGTTGCTCTGTAACACGTAAACCGATCGGGAGAAATTCGGCTCCTTTCCGATCCTATTGCAATTTCCAGCCGAGCTTCCCCGTGCTTTGACGTCGACGCGAAGAGCTTGCAATTAGAGGCTAGTAAACAGATCGTTGAAACATAAATGAAGCAATTAATCATAGAAGTTACACGGATAATTCATTCTCAGTATATTAGAATATTCCTTTCTAAAGGTCTTATCTTACCGTTATTAAGTCTTTTGTTGTTGGACTGGCAACGTCTGCCCTGTAAGACTGCAGTATTTGTTGGAACATAGTTTTTTTTAAAAGTATTATTATGTACAGTGGGTCACAAAAATATTCGGGCACTTGTTCTGTTTAAAGAATTTCTTATGATACTCCTAGTTCCCAAACACTTGGGAAGAAGTGTTTGTAAACATAATGCTGAGTCGTCGTTCGAAGATATTAAGGATTGAATATTCCTTAGTCTTATTTCGACTTTGTTGCAAAATGTGTCGTAAAAGAAAGAATACACCTTTCGAAATGTGGCAGTTGGTTACTGTTTCACTACAAACAGAAAAATTCATACGGGAAATAGCAAGCCTTTTAAAGGTAGCCAAAAGTTTAGAGTAGGGCTGTTAGTGTAAACGCAGACGTTAGTCGAGAAATAATGAATTTGTGGCCCATGAGACCCAAAATATTCAGGAACTTGGATTTTTTGGTCCGAGTCAAGTAGGTCTCTCAAATAGTATTTTTTCGTTTTAGTTGAAACAAGAGGAGGTGAAAGTTAGCGAATTTTGGGTATTCCAACAGTAAACGAATATGTCGTACATAAAAAACTACAACTTTCAGCAGAGATTTAATAATGTTTTCGATACATTTTCATCTCGATAACATTCATAAGCGAAAAACGAGATAACGATCGTATCCCACTCAAGAGTCCTGAAAGTTTCTCTGGTATTACTGTTCCCAATTATATCAATTTATCTCACTGAACGTCAGAAATATTCCTTTTATCGTCCAATAGCGAATCAAAATACGCAATTCGTTGATCCAAGCAACTGTAAGAAATTCTACAAAGTCATTACGGCATAAACTTCTGTGCCGTTCTGATACTTTACCGAACCATTGGACCGTTCACGGAACATGGAACTGTTCCTTCAGTATCGGCGGTGCTACTAAAAAGAGCATCTTCTTCGTATCTCTGTTCATCGACTATTACTTTCTCAATTTCTATCTCACCTGTTCCCTTTCTGTTTCTTTTTTGTATTTTTCTTACACCATCCTCCAACACTTACATTCGACGTTGATGCATTTTACACACTTTGTCAAGTCGCTTCGATGCACGATCCTCCCAGCACGGCAACGAGCCGCATCGCCTGGCTTTCGAACTTGGGTGGCTAGGTGTTATTCGATTAAGCAATATTTACGAGCGTAACGAATGATAAACGAAGCGTGGGAGGCGCGTATCATTTTCGAAATTGCATTTCTAGCGAACGGCGCGCAGACACTGGGCAGCGATGTTTTCAAGCGTCTCACCGACTCACGAGGAAAATGGGATGAGAAAAGCTATGCTCCCGTCCCGCGGCGTTATCACGATAAACGAACGACCATATTTTTCTGAGACGTGCCGGCTTCCATTAGGTGTAATTCTCTCGTTAAAAAATCTCTCGTTAATGTTCCTGCCCGGTGGAAAACGGGACCGGAGTATCGTAACGACGGTCCCGGGGCACTTTATTAAGGGGTTATGCCTACCTGCGACCTCGAAAAATGACACGTATTTTCGAAATTTATTTTTAAAAAACTTGAAGACTTTTTTAAATATACATCATTGTATTCGAAAGTGTACATTTTAAAGTGCTTATAGTAATTTCTGCAATACAAAATATGAATAAATAGGGGAAATATCAGCGATCTCCCGGCGGCGTTTTTATTTTAGGCGTTTTGCGGTGACCACTGTAACTTCGAGTTCGTTTATCTACAATAAAAAAATACGAGCAAATTTAGTTAATATATTAAATTATCTAGTGCCCGATCGTTCATTATCCTGAAAAATTAAATTACGACAAAATGGCGGCTGTTCAAAATCGAAGTATCGATTTTTGCCAAAAGAATCGTTCATTTTTTATATATATAATAAAAACTACGCAGTGAAATACAAAAAGCCACGATCGGGCAGTAGATTTTTATGTATAGAATGAGTTCACCAAAGCTGAATCAGTTCGGTGCAGCGGTTCTCGAGATATTTTGGTCACCGATTTTGAAAATGTGGTTTTGATAATCAGATTCTATTTAATTTCTGTTTCTGTGAATTAGCCCATAGGGTATGCGAATTATATCTCGTCCGCGGTTGAATAAGTAACCTGCGAATTTTTCTGCACTTGTTTATAAAAATCTTCAGAAAAAATAATAAAATAGGGAATTCTGTAGAATTCAGTGTAGTTTTAGGTTATTTTTAATTTACTGGAACTATTAACCCCTTATGCAAGGAACGAATTTTCGCACGTCGCACTGTGGAGTATTCAACTTAAAAAGCTGGCCAGACTTCAAATTTTTAAACTTAATTAAAAATACAAACAGTGTTCGTTTTCTTATGGTGTTATCATAATGAAGCTACACGGCGGCCATTTTTGTAACATGAAATGATATAATCCAAGGCACATAGATTCGCTCTTCTCACTTAAGGGGGGATTCTCGTGGAACAAGTTTAAAAATAAATTTTTTGTTGCATAAATCAAAGGTACAATATGTAACAAAAAATGTGTTTAAAACATTTGAAAGTCGAATTCCAAAGAATAAAAAATTACAACCTGTTTAGTGTTTCTCACCAGAGTTTGAAACAGCAAGCGATATAACATTAAATGCTTTTTTCTCTCTGCCCTTGTATGACTCTGAAGACCATAGTATACTACATGGTTGAATTCGCCTTAATGCCCGCTTTCATACGATGTAAAAAAATATGTAGCATTCCATTGAACAAAATTAAGGTCATCTTTGTTTCTAGAAAAATATTAAAAATACAAAAACTTTAGATACACTATCATATTACTAGTAAAATATACTACAACTTCCTCCTTTTCGGTTTTTTCCTAATGTTTACCGTTTACGAAAAAAACGATGGTACAAATTCTCGCGAACACCCTGTATATTATGATGATTATGAATACTGTAATTCGAGAAACCATACAAACATTTCACCGCATCAGACGGACTTCCCATCATTCAGTCTAAAAAAAACTTGCTCTCGCAGAAAGTTCCGTATCGCTCATTCCTGTTTCTTAATTACTCAACACGCCCGATTATCGAGAAATGACCAGGAGCTTTACATCGCCGCCACTTAATTAGTACACCGCCCCGAGGTGGTGCGCGCCGGGGCAATGCATCACCGCGCCTCCAGCGAACGACACCAATTAGTTTTCATAAGTCGAGCCACGATGAATACGAAAAGTACCGGGTCATGGGAAGAGGGAACTTGTTCGAAACTTAGCAGCCGATTACACGGAATCTTCCGAGATCCAAAGTTTTCTCTCCTGGTCCCCTTCCCCCCTTTTTACCCCTGTAAAATTTCAATCGAAAGCGATCTCTGACTCCACGGCGAACCATACGGCCCACCGTAGACACGATGGACCGTAAAATAGGATTTCGCCGGTTTTATACGAACGCATAAGGGAACACGCGCTACGTTTCGGTTATTGCCTCTTTGAATTTCGAGGGGGGATCGGCGCAGAATCAAGCCGTCTGTGTACTCGAAATCCCAGGTTATTATTACGAGCGGACCGATAGCAAGGTACGCTCGATGGTGATAGGGGATCCGTAGAGATTCGCATCTCGTGGGCCTTCCGACTACGGTTTCCTTAATGATCCAGGTAAATGAGAACGACTGGGCGGTTAAAGCCCGCGATCGCCAGTTTTATAGGAAACCGTACGTGCATGGCACGATAAGATACCGGCGGCCGTTTGTATTAATTCCGGAAGGGACGCTCGGGTCCACCGGCAACCATTCTGAGATTTAAGGTGGATCGTTCGTTCGACGGCTTTACACCCGTGATTTATGGTACCAGCGATCTCTTCTCGCGCTACTCTTCGGGGATGGAGCGTTCGCCTCTTGCCAGATGACCGTGAAATTATCGCCGCGGTGAAAAGTGTTTTTCCGTGATGGACGAAGTGGACTGAGGTATATTGTCTGTTTGGTCGTTTATCATACCGATTAATAATCACTGATTATACTGCGTTATTTTGAACAGTATCGTCGTGGTTAAGAGCATATTTTGTTGCCCCTCCGCTTTTGTTGCCGAGGTTTACGGTTAAAAACGAATTTACTCTGAACGAATTAATTCTGCAGGCGTTGTTTTTTTTTCGAATTTTTAATGGTCAGGATGTTTTTTTCCACATAACTACATATTTTTTCAAAATCATATCGTACTACATATCTGAATATATTTTTTCATTCAATATATGTCAGGAAGTTTTCAAGATCGTCGATGTTTTTTTTCTTCAAATAACTACATATTTTATCGCGTAGCTCATGGAGAAATACATTCAGATATGTACTATGATATGACCTTTGAAGACTATGTAGTTATTTGGGAAAAAAAACAACGCCTGCTGGATACTGACAACTCAATACCATTCTATTACGTATAAAATATTTTTTGCGTTTTCACAATTAAAGAAGATTAATATTGGGGGGGGGGGGGAGTCACACTTAAATGAGAGACTGTATACTAAACAAAAATATTACATTAATTCACAAGAATGTCTGAAGGATTAATATAAAATTAACATTTTTATAGAAATTCAATTCAATTCATCCATCAGACATATCCTCATTTCCCGAAACATCGAGGCGTACTCAATGAAGTAGTCCAGCCGTCGTTACGCGAGGGTTAAAAAACCGAGCCAAGAGTAACGAGTCAACTGGTTCCTAGCTGTCGGAACAGCATAAACAATCCCCGTGAAAACATGTCTGCAAAACTAACGAAATTAAGCATTCGAAATAATCACACGAGAAAACACGAGAGAGAGAGAGAGAGAGCCCGTGAGCTTGAGGCGGATAAGAGCGTCAGCCCGCGGTCCGTCTAATTAGACATTTCGCGAAACTACATACTTGGTGCCCCCTCCCCCGCGACTCTGGCAGGTCGAAATCGGTTTATTACACCGTCAAGAGAGTGCACCGCGTGCGACGACAGTCACGGTCCGGCAACGTGTTGCGAATTACACAAACTCGCGGAGGAGGGTCGTCGCCGCTGCTTTCACCTGGCGCGCAGGGTGTGCGTCGTTTATGTATAGGACGTTCTTCGCGAGCGTCTATTTCCCACGGCGCTATTTTGGCCTCCCTTCTAGCCGCGCTAGCGTGTGCCGATTTTCGCGCGTTAACTCTATCGAGGCCAGAATTTACGCGTCTGTAGGCCCTCCCCCTACGTTCTAATTGAACGTTCTAATTCGACGTAACCGCGTTAGAGGGGCTCTCGGTCGGCTGCTATAAGCGGCCGGCTGAAGCTCACCGAACCTAATTACGGCCCTTAAATCGGCCAAGGAAAAGAGGGAAGCGACGAAGCGCCGACGCCACGCGAGCCAGCTTACGAACGTGCCCAGGTGAAGTTTTCATCTGGACCTTGGGGGTGATTACGTTTTCATGATTTTCGGGAACATTAACTAGTGTAACTCCGTTACGTTTGACGGTTGTTCTGGCGTGGATAATACGTGACCGTGTCTGCGAACCCGTGGGCGCTGGGTCTTGGAGATTCTGGGGTGGGAGTTCTGGGGGAGGAGAAGCTTTAAACAGTGATTTATGAATGGAAGGTTGATGCAGGGAATGAAAGTATTGCGGGGAGAGTAGGGTTGTAAGGCAGAGATGGGCAAACTTATTATCTAGATAAAATGTTTCGAATACGGAATAAATGATAAAAAAAGTAGTTCGTCATTTTTAATTGTTTAAACGTGGAAATTTCAATTTTTATCGTAAAATAATACTTCTTCATGAATGAATCGATATTTTTCGAACAATTATTCAATATCATTAACTGTTTAAAGCTCAGAACGACACCCTTAGATACTACTGCTTTTCACAGTGTATTAGTCGAATAAAATTCTGCCCAACTCTGCTGCAAGGGAGACAGTGTTATGACTTAACGATATTTTAATGTTGTAAATTTAAGAAGAATTAAGATTAAATTTATTCTCACTCGTAAGACGCTCGAGTGTTGCTCAGCTCCCTTCCTGAACCCACTCATTGCGTCTTTCTGGTATCTTGTGCATTGCCTTGAATTCGTCTCAGTATCCGTTAACAGATGGGCGTAAAAAAATTATAGTTTTATCTATAAAAAGACTGAAGGTAACTTAGAAAACTCTGGAAAAAAAGTTGACAAGAAATTCTGTACAATCATCTTAATAAACCTCTCCTTGAATCATGTTATACTCGCCAAACAAATTTTCAATCGAACAGCTAGCAGTAGAATAATCTAAGCTGATCACATTTTGTGGTCCACCCTGGTATAGTATACATATATTCACACTGGTATAGTATATATTCTTACGAACATCTCAGAAAGTGAGGCCGAGCGGGAGTTATATGTATCCGAAATAGTTGTTTGGAATAACGTCCCCGACGACATATCTAAAAATCATTGAAATCGGCGAGATGGACCCTCATCTGTATAATTACCAGTTTTCTTATTACAGACTCTTCTCGAATATTGATCGAAATGCTTCAGACCCTCGTAAATTCATTTTTGCCCGAAACCCGATCCTCGGCAACAAAAGCGGAGATAGAACAAAGTATGCGCTTGACAGGTTCCACGACCTTCCTCTCCTTCAATGGTGGGGATAACGCCTGGACAGTAATCGTGTAGGACAATCCAGACGACAATCGAGACAGTCTGTAATAACTTTTTAATAAACTACGAATGCCAGGAAAACCTCCAAAATACTCCTCAGGCTCATGACCTTGACAACATATTAAAAAATCATCCAGATCAGAGAGTTGTTCCTTTTTTGTAAATATTTCCCAAAACTTCCAATTCCTAGGTTTTTTGAATCACCGAAGATCGTGATAGGAAACTTGCTTCACAGGCGACTACATTCCTTCCATCGTCTTTCGCTGATCGTCAGTTTGTCCCACCTAGCAGTTCCAAGCTTTCCGGTATTCCGAGAGCGCTCAAAATAATTACGCGACCCAAATTCGAGATTCGTAGTGACCAAGTGGACCCGCTCGACCAACGCGATATTTGTTAAATACGACGAACCCGTAAAGCGGCCGCCACCTGTTTCCGAGTTTCCGCGTGTTCGCCAGAGACTACTCTGTTTGCGGACACTGAAGCGTCGCTCTGGTTCCCGCCTGAACGACCTCTCGTAAAAGGATCTTCACGATCGTCTCGATGGATCGAGCGCAGAACCGCTTTCTTGTTGCTCGGAAATTATTCACGGACATGAGTTCTCGTTGTTCAGACGAGGATTGCTTCCGGTTAATGCCAAAAAGGGCACACGATGGTTCTTTTCAGGATTTGATAAAAATTTGACACAATACTACTGCTCGTAAGTATTAGGACATTTGGTCCGTATGAAGAAAATGAGATATTTGGTAAAAATGATCAATTTTGAGCTTTAATATCCTCGAAACAATATTTAATTCAGATTTTCGGCATTTTCGTGCAGTGCCTTGTGATATTTACTGCATATTCGATAAGTTTCCTAATACTTGTGAACGGGAGTGTATGCTTTTCAGGTAGTTGTACGGGACAAGTGACGAGAAACAGAACACCTGAATATTTTAAAGTTCACAGAAGATAGGATTGGTAGTAGGAGAACTGTCAAAGAGGAAAGTTGTATTGTCGAAGGAAACAAATATGGTGATACAAATAGATTCTCCGTTTGACCTCTTCAAGATTATTTGAAGTTGATGGATATTTGTTTTCTTAAATGGTGGCACTATGTCTTTTCAACTATATAGCGCATTAGTTGATGCTAAGGAGAGTTCTATGATATAGGGTATCATGTATAGGGACATTTTCGCCTATATTAAACCGTGGCAGAGATATTTAGGTATTTTGTTTCTCATGATTCACCTGGTATAGTGAAAAAAAATAAATGAAAAGTTAAGATAAAATCCGACAAACGTTCCTTTATGATTTCAGTAATCGTTAAATAAGAAATTTGAAATTCGTCATTTGGGTGGGTTTGGTTGTCCTAGTGTTAATTAGCTTAATACTTTCAATATTGAAATGTTGTTTTCCAAAATACGAATCTCCTCGCAATAAAATTTCATTCTACATTCTGAACTCGCTATCATACGTGAAGCTACTTCCGCCTCAGACATTTTATATTATCAATATCAGAGTGTCGTTTCTAAAAAAAAAGCGAATTTCCACATGATAAAACTTTATTCCACATTCTGAATTCGTTTCCGTACGTAAAACTACTTCCTCCTCGGTTTCTACCACTCATCGCTGACTGTCCCGTGTAAGAAAATTGTTCACTTAACAATCACAAAAAATTCTACCGAGACCTAAATGATTCACAGACTGTGCAATTCGTCGAAAATACACGTACACCGCATCGACGTTCCTTCACGTCACTACGAAAACGTCGGGAACAACCCTCGTATTCTATAATTGGTGCACGCGAATGGGACACGTCGCGTTGCGCTCCAGTTTCGCAGGCTCGTTTCGTCTGGCCTCTTAGCACGAATCTTGAAACGGTTTGTTCTCGGTTGTTTGGCGAGCGCCGGTCGTGCAGGTTGTAATTTAAAAAAAAATATATGTATGAAAACAAACAAAAACAAGATACAAATTTGCCAAAGACGACGTTTCTTTTTCTGCTTCACTGCTATACGTTACCGCTAAGAACGCACTTCAAGGTCCTCGAAAAGGACCGATTTTAATGGGACAACGCGCAGCTAGGGACGTGGAGTGCGTGATTCTTTACGCGTGTACACGCACTCGCGGGTCGTGGCGAGGGAGACTTTAGTCTCGACGTTGGCAGAGGTCTACTTCACATTTCTCCATGTATTTCTTGTCATGAAGGGTAGGTCACAAGGGTTGGTACAACTGGTTAGAAAGTTATTCCATGTTTTAAGGAAAATGGAAAGTGTAGAATGAAAAGTTTTTCCGCGCAGAGATTTGTTTTCAAGAGAACGAACTTTAAAAATTCATGAGACTTATGATTCTCTGACGTACTCAGGATACAATTGAATTTGTCACACAAGCGAAACACAGATAATTCTACGTGTAAACCTAAAATTTAGAATAAATTACATTAAGAAAATAAAAAACGTAGAACGCTAAGAGTTGAAAATGTAGAATACTGTTTTTTCGTATAATTTACATATACGTATACATATACACGAATACGTATCAGGAGAGTGGGCCATGCATTGATCCAAAGGTGATGTAATCATAGGTGAGATTTCACGTGTTCTATTCGTAAACGTTAGAATGTGACAGCAATTTTTATATACTTTACACGATTTACGAGAAGAATTACTGACAGACAAGAGGTAGCTCCTTTAAAATTGTCAAAGGAGTTGCCTGTGAAGCGGATCCCATGTTCGATTTCCGGTTCGATTTCCGATTTCTTTTTCTTCCATCATGCATTTCGTTTGCACAAGGTCCACGCATGTAACATGGCGTCTATCGAAACTCAATGAGGGAATTAATAGAGGCAGAGTAGCGGAACTAATGGAACCGAAGTAGAGGAAGTTGCTCTAAACTCTGAAGCTTGGACATCCTCGAACTAACGTGAACTCTATGGTAGCTCGAAAAGTAATTAACATTGGACCCAAACAATTTCACTTTAACATCGGCGTATTTTTTCATTATGCATAACAAAAAAATATTATTCTAACATACGTTCTTCGTGGAGCCATGCAATTTTTGTGTGAAACATTATTTCGTACAGCAAGTGTCTCAGTAATTTGAAGTCTGCAAATTATGGGACCCACCCTATATACCTAGTTCTCGAATGTAACCAATAAATGAAGTTACTTTACACGCTAGAATATAATGTTATCCATTTTCCTTGTAATTCCCTGGAAGGAATTCGTTGTAAACAGAGTTGGGCACAATTTCATTCGAATAATATGTAGTGAAAAGCAGCGGTATTTAAGATTGTCATCTTTACCTTTACACAATTATTAAGAATAAATAATTGTTTGCCAACTGTCTACTCATTTAAAAAGTAATATTATTTTATTGTAAACATTGGAATTCCCAGATTTAAACGATTAAAAATGGCGAAATATTTTATCTTGTATTCATTATCCGAAACGTTTTATCTAGATAATTAATTTGCCCATCTCTGGTTGTAAGTAACGTCAACTTAGTAAGAAGAAAACTATTTTACCATAAAGTTTACCTTTTATTTCGGAACGATTTCCAATTGTGTTACCGATATGTGGATGATATGGCAGTCAAGGTAGTAAAAGTTGTTTTATAATAACGAACGGATATTTGCGTTCGCGAACAGTGCCCATAAATATTTATACGTGAAATCACGATTGTTCGAGAAATCGGTTGTCGAAGGCACGCCGCGAGCGATAGATACGCGCGCGGGCGCGTTCCCGTTTCCTTCTTCCTGTTTACAGCTGTGATCGCGAACGCTGGTCTCGCCATTGGCTTTTTGCCGACGAGAGCCGCTTGTCACGGCACGATTTTTTTCTCTCCTATTCGCGGCGCTGTCATTGACACAAACCTCGTTAGTCAACCTCGGACTTCCAGGTCGGAACGCTTAAACTCGGAAACGCTTGCTTTCCTGCAATTAATGTCACCGTTTAATTCGCTTTAATTGATCCGATTTAGTTCAGAAACGGCGAACAATTTTCTTCAATGCTGCCAACGGTTTCGAGAATCGTTTTGCTGTTGCGGAAACTTCTTTGAAATTTTCTTCTTTCTCCGACAAACGATCATTCGATTATTTTACTGTGTCAGCTATGACATTTGTGTCACTTTCTTTCTAATGATAGTATGTTCACGTGAAAGTAACGACCGTCTTTTCGTTTACAGCCTTTGTTAATCGTGAACAACTGTTACTGCGTCTGTTACCTAGATTAATCTCACGTCATTTTTTATTACATCTTTGTGCTTATTTTGGCAAAAGTTTAATTTCCTATGAATAAAATAAAATATAACCATGATATAAGCTTAAATGCAACGGTCATTAATTTTTCGTACGAATAAATTTAAGCAAATATATTTTATGCAAGGGTCGGTGATGTGTAAACTGTCAGAAAAGTGAAATATTGATGAAAGTACATTTTTGTTATCACGAATCAAACAAGAGGTACAAAAACCAACCCTGCTCCGGTTTTATACCGCTATAGAATCTATAAAGGGTGAATCTTCTTGACACAGTAAGTTATAATGAATGAATACAGATTTTCTGAATGGAGTATTGTTTACGAGAAAAATGCCTTTTGTAAATTCTTGGGTGCCCGTGTTATCGAATAAGTTATCGTGTCTGTTCTTTATTTACTGTTTCTACATAATTGTTGTAAGCGCAAGTGCATTCAAAAATGGACCACAGAGTGGCTGTCGAGAGAAAGTTTACATTTACATTTTTATGTGCACGCGTGAATCATATTTTATTACCTTGTAAGCATCATTTTCATAAAATTGATCCTCTCTAAAAAACTCATTTATTTTCTGCAATAGATATTTATTGATCGCTGGCAAATACGATAACGGGAAAAATGCATTTACAGGTTCTTCTGTGATAATAACATGGAAAAGTAATAAATCTTTCCAATCTATAACAGATTTACTGTAACAGTACATACAAGAAGCTACATGTTATAATAGTAATTATAGTAATTACACAAACTATAGTAATTGCAAATTGTATATAAGCCGACGTTTACTGAAGTAACTTTATTCGTGCATTGTCACTATTATTAATAAAATTTTTATACTTCATTTTTATACACACTCTCATAGCTTATAGCTTTCCCATAACATTTTTATAGCTACCACTGTATATGAACGAATTTTACTTCAGACTTTTAACATATTTCTTCATGAAGAATCACCTTCTTGCTGGTTGTACCATCGACAACTAACCACCTTGTATATTAGATTCAGGCTAGGAGATATTGCAGTAAATGTTAAATAAAAAAAAATAACTATCTATTGCGTCACAAAGTCATCAACGTAATTTCCTTAGAATTTCACGACTTCACACGCAGAATTAACCTTGTGTGAGTAGTTAGGTTGATAGAACAAATAACGATTTATGAAAAAGAAAGAAGTAATAAACGGAAGTAATGCAAATGACGTGGATCTATGTATACAGGGTGTAACAAACGTGTCGTAGGACCTTGAAATGGATCACTCGTGAGGTGATTTGGAACAAGTTTTTTCTTAGCAGAAATGTTATCCAAGGCTTCGTTAACGAGATATTAACGAAAAACCCCGACAAATCAGAGCTCGGCCGGCAGACTCACTCTCTGATTGGTCGGGGTTTTTCGTTAATATCTCATTACCAAAGCCTCGGATAACATTTCTGGTAAGAAAGAACTTGTTCCAAATCACCTCACGAATGATCCATTTCAGGGACCTACAATATTTTTGTTACACCCTGTAGAGGTTGACTGTTCCATGGTTGAATTTTATCTGATGATTCTGGTTTACTGTAACGACGAAAAAAAAGTGCTAAGGAGGGAGATTCTTTTTTTAGATAATCTTAACAAAACAGTTTGTGTTTCTTTTATGGCTAATTGGTAGCCTCGTTTTTGTAGATGTCACATCCAAACGATACAGAAAAATGGTGAAAGGAAACTTCCTTTCTTGTCCTTACGCATTGTTCCTAGATTCCTGGAATCAGCCTTTGTTAGAAATAAATAAAAGTCTCCAGCATCGATCTATACGTCATCCAACGAGACGAGTCAGTAAAAATACCCAAAACATTCACGAGCTAAGCCCAGGTATCGGTTAGCAATTATTTCTGTCGCTGCCCCATCTAAATGGTTATCACCTCCCTTTGTTTACAGTTACTGACTCAATTCATTGAATGATGTGTATGCATATACACGGCTTGCAACTGTCCAGAAATCCAGGTTCTCAGGGTTTGACGTCAATAAAATAATTTACACCCTCGGGGGTTCTCTACCTGCTACTTCACGTCGCGAGGATATCTATTTTTATAATTGAGTGGAAGTTATAATTGAAAAGATATTTTTATCATAATTGAATAGATTGAAATTAGTTATAAATTGAATGGATTGATTGAAAGATCATAATGAAATACATTGAAATTAGTTATAAATTGAATGAAAAATAAACCAGGATACCATGAAGATTCCAACGAAAGAATATAATAAAAATGTCGAAAAAAAAAAATGAAATACATCAAAGACAAGGAGTGGTTACGGCACCCAGACCTGCCACAGGTATTAATCCAAGAGTACCAAGATTGGAACGAATTTGTGGGATGACATTTCGACATTTTACGAGGTCTGCTCCCCCGTTTCGTTTGACGTTAACAGCGCGGTAAATTCAGCCGGCCATCGGAAGAACGAACGAACCCGGTAAATTCATTACCTTTAGGGGTTTGTTATTAAGATGCTGTCGCCCGGAACTGGTAGTTGTAAAATCTTCGGGATGGTTGGTAAAAGACCGGTAGAAACTTGGCCATTATCGAGTGCCTGGTCTTCGCGACGAACTTGTCGCAGATTAAGAGGCCCAGCCACGGAAATCAGGGGTGGTGATGGTAGTAACGTAACAAGCTTTCATGTTTCCTTTAGCAACTCTCGCTGTTCTCGTGTCCCCTTATTTTTATTTCCGATCTTCGCCACCGTGAAATGAACGAACACGTCGGCACCGAGACCATAATCTGTGCGGAAAGTAGCGGCTAGATGATGCCCGAGATATTGCCGCGGTGGGTTCGCCCGTGTGGAAGTTTGAGAGCAGTTTGCATCTTAATTAAGTAATGACGTCGGAGGAGAGGACAGTTAATGAAAGCGCGAGGGCGCGTCTTTGGAACCCACGACGCGCGTTCGTTCGCGATCCAAGCTGCTTTCGACTGGAAGTATTAACGTTGACTTTGAACTAATTCCTGTCTGTTGGAACACCAGGCGTTCTCGTGACGCGAATTAACGTTGAGTAACAACGCTCGATGCCTTCGTTATCGTAGGTGAACGTAATTATGACTCTTCGGGCTGCGATTAATTTATACTTTATTGGCTGGTCTTTAGACTGACGAGGGAATTTCGGTAACTCGAAAATTCGGATGTTTTGTTTTTAAAGTTTGTAGGTTTTCAGGGGATGTCAATAGAAGTTTCGGGCAATTTTTTTTTCGACTTTTTGGTTCCTTCGAGTTGGGTTTTTATTCTTTATAAAACAGTGTCATGAAATTGTTAATGGTAACCTGAAAATTACGATTGTTCTTTTGAAACTTTGTACATAGGTTTGTAGGGGATCTCAATAGTAGTATGTATTAGGCAATTTTCTTTTCTTTTGTTGCTTTTATAGATTACTTTGTTGATTAATATGCGTTTACTTATTTTTCTGTGTATCTTGAAAACCTTAGTAGATACAAGAAAATTGTTACGATGAAAATTCCATTGGTTTTTGAACCTTTATAAAACGGTGCAATGAAATTTTTTATAGGGAAATTTATTATAACTTTGTACATAGGTTTGTAAGGTATCTCAGTAGAATTATCAGACAATTTCATTTTTTTGATACTTTTTAGTTCTTTGGAGTAACAACACCTCTCGACGATTACTCCCTACTTCCTTGCATATCTTGAGAAAGGTGGTTTAAGAAAATTGTTTGAATGAAAGTTTAATGGCATTTTATGCTTTATAAAACGATCATGAAATTGTTAATGGTAACCTGAAAATTACGATTGTTCTTTTAAAACTTTGCACATAGGTTTGTAGAGGGTTTTAATGGAAGTACAGGTAATTTTCTTTCTTTTGCTACTTTTTGATTCTTTGGGATGAAAACAGACCTTGAAAATTAATACGTGTTCACCTATTTTCCTGTGTATCCTGAGAGTCATAGTAGATACAAGAAAATTGTTAGAATAGAAATTTAATCGTTTTTTATCCTCTGAAAGTCTGCAGTGAAATTGTTAAAAATTTGTTTATTTACTTATTTAAAAGACATACAAGTGTATACAAAAAATTAAAGTTTCAAAGAAAATTCCTTTACCTCGTTCTTGCGCCGGAATTGTCGAATTTACAACCCGTCGAGTTTACGATCCCGCGGATTTACAAATGTCCCGGCACGCGAAACAATTGGTCCGAGCGTCGACGATATAACTGGAAATTAAACGGTCGAATTGTGTTCAGCCGAGTAAAAGGGGTTGCGCGGGGGACACACCTAACGAAGCAACCGGTTATTCCCCTGGCCTGCGATTCAATTTCAAGGGGGGTTTCTTTTAATGCTCAACCACTGACGGCCACGTACGCTTTTTACCGGTTATACTTGGACGAACAGTACTCCAATTCGATAAAGCGTTTTCACGAACGACGCGTTTCTGACGCGCGCCGTTGAAATGTCGCCGGAGCGGAAAAGAATTTTTCCGATGGCCGAGGAGGGCTCAACGACGACAACCGTTCCGTGCGTTGCATTACGCGCTGAGCTATTGTGGAATGCGCATTTCATGGGAATGTTTCGGAATTATTCGCGGCGAATGGCCGTCGCTGAGGTCGTCGTTACGCAGCCAATTCCACGAACATTTTGTTCCCGCGGATTGAAACGGAACGGCGGAAAGATACCGGCGGAAAAACGCTGGGAAATGTCTGTACGATACCCAGGAAGCTTTCCGTGAACAATGAGACCATATTAGCGGCTCAAATATTCTGGGATCTTTGCGATCTGCTTATGCGAATAATGGTGCTGTTGGGGCCACGTGCTTGGGTCTACGGCACGTTCGAAAAGAGGACAATAGAGCGCTTTCTCCGGTCTTTTTCGTCCGGTCTCTCGTAAGGGTTTTTGGGATACGGCAGGAACTTCTCAATTGAGGACATTTGGAGTGTGTCCCAGCCGTACCGTTCTTAACGACAATCAACGCGTCGTGGTCGTGAGTCCGAGCGATGGCAAATTTATGGGCCTTCGAGGGTGGTTTCCTGGGAAAGCGAGGTCAGTGCAACAGTTTTTTTGCCTATTTCCATCGTGCGAGCTGCTTTACGAATGTTACGATGCGTTGTACGTAGTGATGGGGAACTGAGCAGTTCGAGCTACTCGAACGAAAAAATTGAATTCTATGTTATTAACGTATGAATAAATATTGTTTTCCTTGCAATTTTTCAGATTTTTTGGTGAGGTGCGTCGTGCTTAGAACAACGAAAAACCGATCTGTTTGACATTTCTTCCGTAAAATAGTAATTTATACGTTATTAAATATAGTCCGATTTATTTCGGGTTTGGACTCATTTTCATCAAGAGAATCTCCTACATTTATTCATAAGATTTTTAAGAAAGTACACTGAAAGGAGTAAAAGTTTAAATTTTTTTTATGGGTGATTCGGCGTTTTAATGACAAAATGGAGGATTTATATCCACGGGTCATTGAGAAATTACTAGAAAGTAGAATATCGTTATACAAATTTGTAGTTATTCCATTTCAGAGTTAAATGAAATGCATCATCGCGCAAAGTCAAATAAAATACATAAACGATTTAAATTTCGGACAGATCTACTATGTTATACGATGAATTAAATAGGGCGTTAATAAAATTGTTGGATTTTTCACGGGGTGGATTCGGCATGAAAAATCGAGACGAAAATCAAGAATTATGAAATTGCATAAAAATACGTTAAAAATCAAATATTAACGAAGTTGCGACCAAATATATCTGGCGTGATGGGTCATACTACTTGGACAGTCGATTCTCAGCTGATACATGGGATCGATCGACGACCTAGTTTTTATGAATGAAATAAAATGAAATTAATGAAACCAGCTCACGAAACAATTGAAGAGCGCACCTGTTCAGTAGAATATCCCGCCGTGTCAGACGTATTTTACGCGATTTCGTCTGTATTTTCAACAATTAATAGCTCGGAAACGAAGCCTTGAACGCAATTTCGTCGTTGTTGATTTTCGTCTTATTGTTAGTTTTGCATTTAAAATCCACCCTGTGAAAGTGTTTCACATTTTTATTAACTCCGTGTATTATATTTTATATTATACTATGTATACTATATTATACGATTTTGTTTAGTGTACATTCGACGTTTATAGTTCTAGTGTTAAATTTAAAGTACTTTACCTTTACTATCAAATCGATGGATTGAGCGTGGGAATTTACAGTTACTGGTAAGTTTTATTTATTTGGTTGGTTTATATGCAATGATGCAATTTTTTGTGATATTCCATATAACCTTAAAACTATCTATCTATTTAACTCATGGATAGATTGCGAATTATACATTTATAGTAATACATTTAGAACAATAATGTTCTAAAACTTAGTATATTATAACCTTTAACAAGGTTTAATGACGCATTTATTTTGTTGGTAAGCTCAGAGGACCCTTAATAATAAAACAAATTTCGAATTGACTCTTAAGTCTCCTATATTAGTACCTGAAAATCCGTATTTGCATAAACTTTTATAGTTGACTTATAAGCTTTCAGGAGTCAAGTACTTTTATGGATGTTATCCAATAAGCTTCTACTCATACAAAACTCGAGTGAAATGAGTATCAACAAATACAGTACACTGTCGGTAACGAAACAAGTGCGATTATACTATCATTATGAAAATGTAAAATTTTGTAATTAATTCTTTGGATTACATTCACAACAGTTGTAACTTTTACAAATTTATATAAATTGCGTAGTATAATATAAAATCTATAATAAATTGAAAGTTAATAGTAATGCTAACAGAAGCACATTTATCATTTCAGTAATTAAAAAATTAAAAATCTAAAATCCGCCCATTCGTCAGGCTACCTGTATTTCTACTCTACATAAAAAAACTCACTTTGAATTTTCAAGTTTAACCATTTTCACCGTTAAAATAACGTGTCTCACAACCTAAACAAAACTACCGTCAAACCTGCGATCCTCGTTGCTAATTTTCATTAACACCTAAAAATAAAATACATATTCACCCAAGTGTGCAAATTATAAAATCATCAATTTCTTCGTACAGAATTTGATACAATACTATTCAGTGAGTATCCCCATTTTCAATGAAATAATTATTAATAGATTGTTTTTATTTTCTTTGAAACCTCGTGGAATAGTAAATAAAGGAAACAGATCTTGGTTTGACCCTAGTTCTCATAAATTAATCGCCAAAAATCCATATTTGTATAAACATCCGCAGTCTAGTTATTAAAAAGTGTGGAATGTTAATAGAGATACCTCAAGATCAGTCGAACGAAAGTTTCCTCGTTTTATAACTAGCGATTTATTACGCCGAAAAAAGTAACTGGACAACAGCCGATAACATAACGCAAATCCGATTTTCTTCTCGTTAGTGCCCGCTCGTACGCGGGCCAGTTACCCGGTAACGTGGTGTCGATCGACCCGTGGTGCCGTCGAGTCGAATACAATATCTGCTAACTACTAAGTCATTACAATCCTATTATACGCACTGGTAATGGTGTTCATAATTATATTATACACCGTTTCGCCAACGGTTAGCCGTTCGTTCGTCGTTGGTGGTACTTCAGATACCGCGCGTAACAATCTGTCCTGCGCAGGGCATGATAGGAACTGGCCAGTTATCGGGTAGTTCTTTTAAACATTCGCTTCCTCCTTTTTGATCCCCTTGTTTCGTACGAAGCACGTCGATGCGGTTATTGAAAATCGTTAATAGCATCGGGATTCGCGGCTTTTTCGGCGCTGTTATAAAATTTTACGGAAGCTTCTATTGTATTGCTGTTATTAATATTAGTATTATCGACTGAGAAAAAATCAGTTGGTACAAATAAATTTACTCGATAATGCGGGCAACGGGAATTTTAAAATAAAATAAAATAAGGTTAATTCAATAAAACCATTGGGGTTTTAAAATTCTGTTTGATTTATTGAATGTGAAAAGTATCGAGGTGTATTGGGTACAGAGGAAACCGGTTTTCTTCTTTTTTTTCTCCACAGAATGCTTTTTTATTGCTGCAAAGTTATATTTGGTTAGAACCCCTGCGTTGTATTTCTTTCGTCTACAGTAACGATTAAAAGTATGGGTCCGGATCTCGTCGGTAATAATACTCTAAATATTGTTTGATAATGATTTAAGAAGGGTTTATGAAAAAGTAACGTATTACATATATTTTAATGTACCTGTAGAAACATTATTTAGAAGAACTTAGGGGTGGAAAAGTTTTCTTATCAAGCATCCTACTGAGCATTTAAACTTATCAGGTACATTAATCTCTCGCATTATGGGCGTTAATATTAATGAAAAGACTTTGTAAATGTTAACGAATATCTCGAACGATATTTTACCTTTATGTCAGTTATTACTTTCTGCGAATTAGTGTCGACAAATTGAGACACGAAATGAACCACATAAATACATATTAATGTTTACACAGTTGGTCAAAATATGGTTCCTATACCAATAAAAGAGTTTTAGTACATTCAGAAACAGACTGTCAACGAATTAATCTGCATTTTAACAGCCACATTCCTGCCATAAAGCGAGACAGTAAACGAAATGCTCCAAATTTTCCTAACCGATCCTTGATCATTTCGCACCAGCTGCCAGAATTTTCCCTATTTACTATCTAACCAAATGATCATACAAAACACAAGAATAAAACAATCATAAATTGCCCAAAATGATCCATATATTTTCGCAAATACCCCCAAAGCATTCTCTTTCCCATAACATCTTCATACCCCCATTTTCATCGACCGACAATCGCCAGCAATATCCACTAAATGTTATCGCCACTAGAATTAAACTTTGACTCGTCGAGGAAGCGACTCCTTACCATTCCCCATAAGAAAAACACTAGAATCCTCTTCGAGGTCTCCCATTAAATCGCCACTAGAAGAAACGATCACGCAAACAACGATCGCGATTTAAATTCCCGCGAAGTATCCGTTCACTCCACCTCCACCGCAAAAGCGTATCGGTTCGTCTGTCCGTCGGCCATTTCCAGCTTCCAAACGACGATATTATTGTCCATTATCAGCGTTCCGTAAAAATTCCTGTTTCATCCCCTGCTAGCGAAAGGAGTGCTGATTCCCAAGGGTGCATGAAGGTAGGTGGTGGCCAGGTATCGGCGGCTGCCTCTTAATGCATTTACAACGTCGCGACCATAAAACCGGGAGCGGTAAGGGGTTAACCGAGCCACGCGTATCGTTTTCCAACGGGAGGGAGGGGCTAGCCAGCCAGCTTTCTCGATTCCCCAGGGAGAAAGAGAAAACGGGATCGTAGACCCGGCGCTTGTTGCCGGTTAAGAGCTCAGGTGGTTTGCGTCGTAGCCTAGAGAAGGAGAGAGGCTCGAGGGTCTCGTTTAAGACAGGCCGAAGTTCGCTCTTGGAAGGTCGAACTCTGGCTTGTGGACTTCGGCAAGATCGGTTTACCGCGGTTGATACTCTGCCCGTGCTCGTAACGAAAACCCTCGGAACGAGGTAGCGCAACGAGAACCATACCCTTACGGCACGACGACGTAGCCTGACTTGCGGGGTCTTTCCATCCCTCCCTCTATGCTCTCTTCTCCACATCCGTAGGTACCTACATAAACGGTAGAGACATCGACGCTCGAAATCTCTCCGCGATCAAACAGTCCTGGAACTTAACCGCAAACAGAACCTCGGCGCTGTTGTTCCTTGGTATCGTTGGAATAGAAAGCTAGAGGAAGTCTAGGGTGGGGGGTGTAGTCGAGTTAGTGTAGGTTTGGCTAGGTTGGATAGGGGGTGTAAAGAGGAAAAGGTGGAGATAGAATCGAAAGCTTATGAGTATCATTGATGTTGCTTGCGTGTACCTTCGGATCTTTTCCGCCTTTATCCTTGCCGTCCTACTCTTGCTTCTTCCTCTTTTAGTACAGTTTACTCGGTATCGTCCTCTGCCTCCACCTACCTACAGCTGCAGCCTCCCTCTACACACTCGTTTCCCCCTCGTCTTTGTTGACTGTTCGGCGACAGACGGAGGCTTACTGTGGCTCGGTTAGTTTCGAGGTTAGTTAGTTTAGGCGTGTGTGGCCGGCTGTCGCCTACGTCGTCCCATCCAGCCCTGTTCGTCCACCGCAGCTATTTGCTCCGGGAAACGAGCGGCTCGGTTCATAAGCGTGACTAGACCAGCCCTCCCCGAGAAATTTCCAAGGGTTTGACAATGATAGGAGGGGAAGAAGGGGAGATCGGAAGGATTCTTGCAACTCGAAATACGGGGCTGAGGCTCGTGATGAATGCGGAGGAACCGTTGCATGGGTCCAGGACCTGGCATCGACCACTCGATTGGAAGAAGTACGAGCCCCTGGAATGCTGGGGACGTTGACTGATCTGGGAAGGGAATGTTGTTGATTCGAAGCCGGGATTTGAATGGACGGGACGAGACAGTACTTCGTTTTTATGAGGGTGGGCTTAGGAACATGTGGTTTCGGGTTTATGCAGTTTTAATCGAGCTTCGGTCGGTTTATTTATGGGTTTCGGGGATAACTCTTCTACGGTGCAATAAAATTTTCGATATTTTGTTACTTCTGTTGGTGGTATGTAGACTGCGGATATTATGTATATGTAATTGATTGGAGTCTGTGAAATATAATGAGAGAGGAAATTTTCAGCGGATGAAAGGAATTTTTGTTTTATTTTTAGGTTAGTAAGGTACTTGGGGGAAGAAAGAGGTATTTTATAAAATGATATTTTGCTTGAAGAGATGCTGTCACAACGATGTGTACTGATAACTTTAGCGTATTAAATTATAAGAGCAAGAAGAAGGAATTTTAACCCTCAGACACCACACTACATATGTATGGCACTTCGTGCAATCTTGTGATTAGTATTACTCCTTTCACCTTTGATGTTCAGAAATCATATTTCGCCCGTGTATTCTATTACATAAATAAGCTGATCGATTCAAACAAAATTAACCCTCTAATTTCTTACTGGCAACTGTGCTCTTTTCCCTTCGATCTGTGATTTGTTCTGTGTAAAAATTGTTGGTAAAAAAATTCATTAGCATTTAACTAATAACACCTGAAATAAACAATAAATAACTTTATCTTTTAGTTGCCTGATCCTCATATCCTCCTTTTAGCTAATCTAGATTTTGTTCTGGAGAAATTATTTTTGCCAGAAATTTCGCCAGTAAAAATAAAAGTCGACGATTTCCCCTAAATCTCTCGTCGTTAATTCCTCCAGTGTATTGGATAGAGACGTCAAGTTAAACTCTGAATGAGTAACCGACGAAAAAGAACGAAAGAATGGCGCGAGAGCATTTATTTCGAGGACGGCCGGGAGGGGGGGGGTCCAGTATTCTCAGCCAAACGTATCGGCGTGAAAAATGACGGGTCAGTTTAATAAAAACGAAGTATTATACGTGCGCTGCACGCGGCATAGCTATTTGTCGGGGGTCGCCGCCGTCGTCGCCGCCGCGATGTCGAGGAGACATTTGACAAGCACGAGAAGCCAACTGTTCAACGTGCAACGTTTCCCGAAGTATTTCTCCACGTGTGTTTTCCTTATGTATCGATCTCCCTACGATTCGCCGCGCCACGTTCCTTCACCAATCCCGTTTGTTTCGGGGGGGGGGGATCGATACGCTTTGACAATCGTCCATTCCGCGACTTTAAAATACGAAAGAAAACGAGTTGGGAGGGTGGGAGGGGAGTGGATTGGGAAAAGAAGAAGGATCCCATGCCGATGTCGTGACGTTCAATAAAATCCTGATAAAAAACCGTCGGTCAAGTCTAAGACGCCGTAAAGACGCCTCGTTCTATCACGTTTCATCAACCGACCAGTCGCTGATATTTCTTACTGGTTCTTTTTTCGACTTCTTTCTCATTCCGTTTCACAAGCTCGATTCCGTTTTTCTCTCTCCATATTCCTCTCCTGGGAATAGGTCTGCTGTTTACCTTTTGACTTCGCGCTTTCCACCGGAACAGAGTTTCGTCATTAATCACCAGGATGGCGTATCACCGTATAAATTTAATGAAAATTTCTGTCGCGTAGAACGCGGCTCGATTGACGCCCGATTGCATTGTCACCGGGACGGCCTCTGGGGTGGCTAATGAAACCTGGCGAACGATACACATGGCCGCTCTCACTGACACACGCAAAACCCGATCGAGCTTTGTTGCGGCTATTGCATTTTCACTCGCGCGTTCCTACGAATTTATCGGTACGAATATGCTCGCGTTTGAGGAATGCATCGCGATAACGTGCTGGTGCGTTTGCAGTTCAGTGAGTGATGTTATGGGGTCCCGCGTACCGATTATTCGCACTGACGATCCAGAGGATTCCACGGTGCCTGATGAACGAGTATTTCGACGAAAATTGGGCTACGGGAATGGGAGCAGGACACTCTGTACTTGATAGTGTCTCGGTTAGGTCTTGACTGAAATTTGGATGGATAGGGGTGTGGAACTGTGAACAAGCATTTATGGCTGGAATTTGTTTTTCCGTTGATTCTTGTTTGAACTCACGGTGAGACTGTAGTAGTCAACGAAGGTCGTCAATCTTCGTTACGATTATTATCGACACCGAAGTTCTGCGTTTCCTAATACGAATTAATGTAATAAGGATAGTAGATTTGTATAAAGTAAAAACTGAAACAGTATATGTGGATTTAATGATAACAGATGTAAGACGTAATTATATAGAACATAATTATATCGGAAGGCATGCTCGGGCTATTGAGAGCGAGTAGTAAAATAAACAAATGCCGTCGAGGATGCCGCTTTGAAGCAACGCGACGGAGCATTTGTTCGTTGCATGAGCATTGCGTGGCCGGTCATACGTTAGAGCAGTTCGGAGCGTGTTGTTTAATAAATTAGTAATTTATTTCGTTTATGACCATCCATTTATTTTCGACCCCCTTACAATCTCAGGCATTTGTTTATTTTACTGCTCGCTCTCAATGGTTTGAACATACCTTTCGATATAATTATGTTCTATATTATTATGTCTTACACAGATAACAAAACAAATTACACCTATACCTCGTCATATGGCCGCTCTGTACACAGCATTTCGCTATAACGGCCTTTTTTAATTATGGCACTTTTTCGATTTACGGCCCACAATGTTTCGTTACACGGCCAAACAAAATGCTGTACTGTTGGGAAATAAAAAGAATAAAATGCTTTATGAACAAAAAACTATATTGTTTTATAAAAAATTGGAACAGATCAAATTGAATTTGTATTGGTTTGTATCAAAATAATTGATTCGTTATACGGCTTTTCGCTTTACGGCCAACTTTTCCGGAACGTATCTAGACCGTAAAGCGAGGTATGGGTGTATTGATACAACTATTGAGCGATGAATAAAGTGACGAAGTATACGTGTAGTATGTTTATTACCTTTTTTCATGAGTAATAAAACATCGTTTGACCTAGTTTTCTAATTGTGTTATTTAAATGCGTAAAATCTCTAGTATATTAAACATTCCAAAGTCCAAAAAAGAAACGTATAAACTACTATTGTACGCATAGAAATGGCACGAACTTTCCGGACGACCCATATAATACGCGATAAACTTTTAAACGAACTTGAAAAGGCCATGAAAATATACATTTTGCCTGATTGGCTGAAATTAAGGTGGAGGCGGTTGCTAAATACTGTCCGCTGATTGGTTGCCATGAAGGAGGAGAAATCCGTTGGTTTTCCCAGGATGTCTTGAAGTCTTTCCTTCGGGGCGACGTATAGACGTGCAACTCATTAAGTTGGCCGATCAAGGTTCGACTTGACCCGGGCTGAATTTGTGCGTCTTTATGACCTTTTGTTCCGGTTTTTGGTAGTACCGCGTGGACGACAACGGCTGTCGACCAAATTTTGAACCTTTTTACGAGGAGATTAAAAAGGGAAATAAATGTATATAATGGGTGAAAGGAAGTTTTGTTCGAGAGCAATAGCCGCTGTGACTGGGCTGAAAAATATGAAATTAGGGAAGTTATTTCTAAAGGTTCTCATGCGTATACGATTCTAACTGTAGATGTTTATGGTACGCAGAGCGTAACAATTCTTGTCACTGTATCCTTCAAATGTTCCCGTGGAATTAGAGGAGAACATGAAGATCTTATTTAGGATAATGATTAGAGGAAGTGGTCTAAATATGAGCTAAAGCTTTTATTTCGGGACTTTTTACCAAACTTGTTGATGGACTTTAAGATATAACGCTTCAGTGTTTCTGAAATATGTTGAGCTTCTTTTTTTCTTAAGTTTTAGTTTCACATTATTACCACTAGGGTGAACATTTGTCATGATCCCATAGTTTCAACTAGCCCATATTTGGACCCTAGCCTGAATGTGGATCACCTCCTGTATATCCTTGATTAGTGTACGGATTCTAGAGATCATATTGTTGAAAATTTTGCGTTGATTTTGTAGACAATATGAAGGTCTAAATAGGTATCACCTGGGGAAGGTGTAACTAGGGAACTGACAGCAACCTGAATTAGTAATTTTTTTGTAATGATTCTTGACACCGTATTCTGGAAGCTTCTGGGTCGAATTTGAAGAAAATATGAAGGTCTAATGTCTCTTTCATTGTTTCTTGGGATTGTATTCTTGAACATTTGCTATCGAATTTACACATTAAAGTAAGCTCAGAATCATAGCAATGATTTTATCCTGAATGACCGCGGTAGAAATCATGTCTATTACTATTGTCTGACACCCATTCCATTGAATCAAATCGTATAGTATTCCCATATCTATCATTCTACTGTCTCATGTTTCATATTTGAAGATCTAATGTTCCATTTTTCTTTTTCAGGTATGTGTTGACACTATCACAGAATTCCACTGCACGGTACATAAGTAAGTGACATTACCTCTTCTTTATTGAACTGATTGATAACTAACGTCACGGTCATACTATACGTAACAGTATGACACGATTAAGAAACCCATTTGTTTTGTCGATAGATAATCGAAAGGATAAATTCTTCCAAATGGAAATGTCGAAAATCAAAGCATCATTAATTTTCATTATTATCTGGTGTAACATTCAGTTATTCCTCATTCGTAACACGATCCACCAAAAACAAAAGGAGAAAACTAGCTCGCCGCTAATCGATCAAATTCAGTGTTATCCACCGCGGCGTATCGAAAGTATCAATTCGTCCCAATTTCCCGTTCGAAAACCGAGCACCCGGTCGGCCTGGCACGGCGTGCGTCAATTATCCAAACTCAACCCGAAATTGCGGCGTACAATTATCAAACCGCGTCGGACCTCCAATCAGCGTGTGGGCTCGCTCTTTCATTCAAGCGACACACTGTCTGGAAAATGAAAGAGCCCCAGCGACACGGGTCGCGTTCAGCCGGGAAACAGGGATCGTCGTTGCAGTACCCACGGTGTAAATCGTCGAACGAGGGATGACGACAATAAAGCGGGCCAACGGAACAGTAATTACCAGCTTGGAATGAAAGGGACATGTGCTGAGAGGGGTGAAGAGATGGAAGGAAGGAAATGTAAAAAGGGTTCGGTAAAGAACACTCGAAATCGCGTCGTTGACCGCAACCGCCGACCAAAATCGTCGCCTAATGCGCGGCCACACGCGTCGACGACGACGACGGAAAAATAAGTTACCAAAGCGAAAGACGACCAGTGACGCGGACGGAGGTTGAGGCAAAAACGTTTCGTCATTGACTCGCCGTGAAGCGAAGTTGGAAGCCCCGAATAGGGGAACAATAGTTGAGCACCGCTCGTTAAAGCATTAAAAGCACTTTTGTCTTCCGCGACCGGCTAAAAAGCGGCTGTGATGGGCTCGAGAAACCCGGCATCGCCAGAGCTCTGGTTGCCATTCAGCTCGGAAACTACGGTTCTGCCATTCCTGGTATGCCCCTTAAGTGTTTCAAGCCACTACTCGACACATCTCGATCGCGACACCCGAGATCCAATTTTCTTTCGTTCGTCGTTCTGTGCGAAACCGCGGAGGAATCGTTGTAATTATTGTGAATCGAGGGCACGGTTCCTCGTTTCTTCCGTGCACGCGCGACGCTTGGTTAGCTAAGACTGAAAGTCTTTTTACGTGAATTTCGAGGCGGGAGGTGGGGAAGTAAGATGATGGATGATGATTAACACTTTCGCTGATAGACTAGTCCCCCTCAAGCGTTTTCTGTATATAAATCATACTCTTGTAGTGGAAGTAAGTGGATTTTTGAATGTGTTGTGGTGTCTATTTTTTATGCCAGAGTTGCGAAACTTATGGAATTTTTTTAATTGAGAAACTTTTTTTTTGTAACTTGAGAAACTTCGGACTTTGTGGAATTAAAAGGAATTGCAGTGGATAACACTTTATAATGTAAATGAACGATTTTATAGCGGTTAGCCGTTCGTTTTCTTCGAACTTAATACATGTTGCTTTTTATGAGCTAATTTACAGAACCTACAGTCAAATAGAAAGTTCTACTTAATTTAAAATAAAATGAAACCGTTAGTTAATTTTATCGAACTCAAACATTTTTCTTAGAGACTTTTCGTTTCATAAGGGTTAAACGATCATCTATTTTATGGATTTATAATATCTACAGTATACTTATCAGTAAATAAATTGCACGAACAAAAGTGTGAGTCTGGAAATACCGCCTTCGTCAGCCAAGGGTCAATCCATCAGTTTGATAGAACGTTTTCAGTCCGTTCTCCATCAAACACCTGAATAAATTCTATTAACCTTTCAAGTGGGTAGTTATGCACTAACCAATTTATACCACAGGCAGTAATTAATTTAGATGATTCATTGCTTTGCAATGATTTCTTTACAGTTTCATAAATCGACAATTACTTGCCCGATTAATTTAAAATTTCCAAGGTATATTGACCTTTCCGTTACCAAGGGCGACTATAGTTAGCTTCCGTAAAGCGACCGCTGTATGCCACGGACGATCACAAATCGTCTGATATATAGTTCTAACATTGTTTGAGATAGCAGGTATTAAGTGGAAATTTACAAATGCTTTAAATCCAGTACGCTTGTTGATTCCGTAATATCAATTTATTCTGTACTTTTCCTATTTTATTACACCATAACGACCAAACGATAATTGTCTTTCCGACATAGATACCGTTACCGAAAAAGTTAATAAAACAGGAGACATAAATGTCATCTATTCGCATCATATTTAAGTAGTTCAGAGCTGATTGAGGAATCATATTTAAATACCCTTAGTACCCTTGCCTTAGCCCATTATTTCATGTTCGTCATATGATTTCTACGCCATAACAAGTTCGTGTGAGTGCTGACCGTCATATGACGTTAATAGGTTAACATACAGGATGTCTCAAAAAGAAAAATTTTTATTATCACAATGTTTTTATATCTACGATAGTTTTAAAGGTATACAGGGAAATATGGAAACACCTATCTACCTTCAAGGTATGTTTTCACCCTAAAGAACTGAAATTGAGCCAAAAACAAAAATTTCGCTATACTTCTCTTGAGGTCCCCTACAAACCTGCAAAGTTTAAAAAAAAATCAGAATTTTCGGGCCACCGAACTTCCCTTGTAAGTGAAGGCCTGCGATTCCAGTTTCCCCGTGGAGCGTTTTTCGCGGTAAAATGCATTGCTCAGAAGAAGTCCATCGAAGAGTATGGCGAGTCCGATTGGTTATATCCTCCTAAGCCCACCTTTTCTAACACGACCGTAGGATGTTGAGCTCACTTATAGTCTGTATTGGCCGATGCGATGACTTCGACCAATCAGAGCATACAGCACCGCGTGACAAACGACTTCTGGCGATCCCAGCGAAGTACCACTCTTGCTCTTGTGCCGTCTCGCTGGATTTCTTCCGAGCAACGCAATTTACCATTCCTCCGTTGCCCTCGAGCTAACTGTGTCGGTACATACTCTGTTTCTCGGGGTCGCGAATGTCTCGAAGCTTTCACCCCGCGAGATAGCATCCGTCCAGTGGCTTTTTAGCACGCGAAAGTACTTATCGAACGGGACTATCGGCTGAACCGAGACGAAGACTACGAAGGAAAGCGTCGACGACAGCACTCGTGGTGGCGCTCGGTGATCGTCGAGCGCCATTTACGATCCATTCTGTGGCTCGGTCATTTGACCGGTCGTGTCGCGGTGGTGCTTATCGATTTTTCCGAAAGCTCAATAGAAACGGCTGTAAGTGGGACGACATCGTTAAAACCAGCTCCAGGAGGAGAGGCGTCGAAACTAGCCACCCATGCTAATTCCCTCGTCACGAGCGTGCATATTGCAGTTTGGGTTATTAGGGCAGTTTGTGTTGGATTACGCGGTGAATGCCCCGTGTCCGCGGACCTAGCTCGCGGAGAATTTCCCATATCAAAGCTACTCATCCGCGCGTCGATCGACCAACCATCCTCGTTACCCGATATACTATACAGTTTCGTGGAATACAGGTGACCTTCGAGTAACAAGGCGCTTGAATTGCACGGAGTCTCGAATGTCCTTCGATATACAAAAAATGCACATACGTACAGATAATTCTGTTTACGTGGTATAAGGTAGGGTCACATTAGTGGCATGGAACGTGATCTCCAAAATTGTATTGTATGAATCTTATATGTCTCGAATAGCACGGAATCAGTTAAGGTTTATTTGTAATGGGACTGTACAAACAAGATGAACCTTCGATGAGCCTACGAAGAGTCGACAAAAATATTTTCTCATGTGTTTTTCAAATGGAAAAATGTATACTACCCAGGTCGTTGCAGCCTCGTCAACGGTTGATTCCATATTTGGCCCGTCCTAATACAGTAAATTATCTATGAGTGTTCGGAAGCTCCTTTGCATTGAGTATTCAGACGTCATTCCCACCACTGGGTGTTTGACTGGTTCCACAGGGGACCTCCCCAGTGGTGAGGATGACGTGTGAACCCTCAGTGTCGAGAAGCCTTCGAACACTTATCGACGATTCACTGTATTTCGTTCCAAGTCCCACTTTAACCCCGAGAAAGATCCCAATATGGGCTTCTTGTTCCCACTCCCCCCTTCCGCATTAAAGGGCCCCCATAAATAATACGATTTGTCGTATAACTGATCGTATAACCAGTACTCCGAGGGTTGAAAAGGATTCTTAGGATAAAGTCGTTGCTCACAATATTCGAATTAAGATTCGAAGCTAAACAAAATTCATTCCCAAGGTTTAAAAATCGTCTATAATTCTATTATAGGATCCACCATGTGAAAGTGTCTTGCATTTTATAACCCTGTATTTCCACGCGATGCCATGCTCTGCTACGTAACACGGTCTCATCGCTCGTCCACATCGAGCCTAAATCTTGTTATTCGAGGGTTGCCTGTAATTCACCACGAATTATCCAATTCATGAAGCCTTGACTACTGATTCTCTGTCGCAAATGTCACCCCCTAAAATCCCGTGGCTATCCAACGCGCGTGCTCGGTTCGTTGGAAGATCAGTGTTGCCTCTGGTCGGCTGAAACTCGACCGATCCACAGGTCCGCCGATAACAATCGTTCTTCACGCCTGTCACCCGTCTCTAACGTCATTTGCGTGCCCGCGATGCTCTCGTTAAGCTCGTTAGAAGCTGTTCCGCGTGGCCGACGCAGCCGACGCGCCTGCAAACTGCGTTAGACGATAATAATGGCCATTCGGGGAAATTGACTTCGTGCTGACACCTCGTGGATCGTGGCGAATGAAGGCCCCTTTTCATGGGAATTTTATTCTTGTGGTGGTTGGAGAGTAGCGATGACTAATAGACTTCGGATTTTATACATTCATAGTGTACCGCATATCTGTACTTTAGAGCCAGGCTAGCGCAAGTTCAATATTTTCATTTTACAGTGCTGTAAATAAATATCAATGATTGCATATTACTCCTTTAAAAGATGGCTATTTTTATGACTACAAATTTATGGTTTATTATAGTTTATTAAATAAGTTAACGTTGTACTTGAAGTAGTTTAAATAGTTCTATTTTTTATCTATTTATTTGTTATGTATCTTAAGTAGTTTCTAGTGGCTTAAATAGAGTATCGAAACAGCTGTAAGATTTGAAAAATACGGACTTTGATTATTCTGGCTTTGAGGTATAGATATAAAAGTCAGTATATTTGAATATTTAGTAAAGTTTCCACTTTCTACTTTACTGTGACACCGAATGGAGCTTTAATAGAGTATGTAAATTTCTGGTTAATACTAATTTTTGTAAATTGATCCGTAAATATCTGTAATTGCACGAATGTCCACAGTATAGTAATTACGTATGGTTTGTTTTACTCGGTCCAACAAAGTGTTATCTACCGTGTTTGGCAAATTTAGTGTCAATTTCTAACAATATTGGACCGAAGTCTTGATTTTTCTAAGTATTTCAAGTCGTTTCTGAGAGAAGAACAGGCTAGACAGATATTTTAAATCTTAATTGTACTATTAGCTTCTTTAAAGAGGTCAGTTATTCCTTTGTGCCGCTAATGACATTCTGGTGTAACTGAAGTTCTACCGGTCGTAGGTTCATCTACACTTTTGCAAGAACAGAGGTACAATATTTAAGTGGAAGAGATTCCTCGTCTTTAGCGTGAAATGCTGAAAATTTCAGGCAGTCGGAAGAAATTCGAAGTTATGATATGAGAGTCGCGGGATCTTTTTTGAGTTGTCTAACTGTGCAGGCTTGTATTTTGTATTGTTCATCATGAATGTCCCACCTAACGAGAGCACCTTTAATATCCCACTTGTTTTTGAAGATACAAAAAAATGTGAGGGGAAAGTATGATATTATTTGATTAGTAGGAGCAAAAACTATGATAAACCAAAATTTTTCTGAAGGTCATATTTTTCGAAATCTCAAGGTTATCAATGTTTTTGTTTTTAATGGGACTACAAATTTTTGTCAGCGTGGCGTAATAGTTGAAAACAAGACCAATCCAATGATGTATAATAGTGTGACATACATGTGACCTTGAGTACGAATAATGAAACAACTACGATAGAGGGATTTGTGCAAAAATTTATCGAAGTTGACATCACTTTGAAAATTTATTAAAATAAATTTTCTACAAATCGAAGGCAAGTGAGATACTAACCCAGACCTTACGTAGGACACCCTGTATACCACTGTGTCATAAATAACTTCTATTTCTCTAAGTTTTTCTTATTGTTTCTACCCTTTACTCAGAAATTCTTCAACAGGTTTGACAAGAAGTCCTGAAGTAAGAATGCTAGCCCATGTTTAACACCACTTCCTGTACTTGAGTATATATTCTACAATATTATTGAATATTTTGTTATTAATATGCAGTCGGTCTATCGATTTTTCAGATCTCCAATAATAGTCAGTGTTTCGTGTACCGCGCTGTTAAATGAACGGAAACCATAAAAAGTCGAAGCATTGTTTAGAAACAGAAAGACCATAGAGATCGAAGAGAGACATTGTTCAGGTGCAACTTGAGCATAATCATCGCGGGAGATTGTTAGACTCGATTGCTTTCGATGAAATCTTCCATGGGAACCGTCAACTTGTAACGAACGTAAAGTGTTTTTACGAGTGGAAGTAAAATCGTCCCGACAGTTTTCGATGGTTCTTGGGCGGGGGGGTTGAAATTAGGGGCGTGCTCCCTGTCGAACGTGATGCCACTGGCACGAACTGCCAGTGAGGCTGGCGCCGCACTTCATAAAGTTTGATCGAGATTTCGAACTTTCGCGAGCCGTGACCCTTCTTGGAATCGTTCTGGATAGGCCCCTTCTTCGAGAGTGCCAAGAATGCTCCTAATAGGGACGAGACCTGGTCCGCGATAAGTTTTGTTTTCTGCTTACGTGAACGCCAATCAAACTTTTTCTACGACGTTCCGTCAGGTCGAACTTACTTCGGCAGCTCCTCGAGATTACTCTCTCTCGTTTCGTTTTTTTTGGATGTCCACGTTTCTCACAGAAACTGAAAGTTAATATGTTTAGTACGATTTGTAGTAGAATGGAATTCGACAAGGTTAAAAACGTAATGTGTGATTTAATGAATAATTTATTTAATTCTTTTGTTTAACCAATTTTCATTGGTTGCAACAACAGATTTGGAAATTATCATTATTGAATCTTGTACTGATCGAAGTACAGTAAACCATCGATGAGTGTTCGAAGGTTTTTCGGCATTGAGTATTCAGACGTCATCCCCATCATTGGTCCCCCGTGGAGCCAGCCAAGCGTCCAGTGGTGGGAAGGACGTCTAAACATTCAGTGCCGAGGAGCCTTCGAACACTCTTCGATGATTTACCGCATAAGGTTGTTTGGCTGGTAAATCGGAGGTTCTGGGATCGATTCCCTTTCACCGAAATATTTTTATTCATCTTCGCCAACGCAATTTCGATAACTTTTACTTACATTGCCGTCCAAAGGTACGAAACCAGGTCTGATAATAATTGAAAAAAAAAAAAGAAGTATTGTTCTCCAAAGATTTGACAAGAGTAATGTGGTAACACTGATTGGAAACGATTTGTGTATGTACTGATTTCGTAACTTTCATTTTATCGTAACGAGTTACTGTTCCATCAATTATGAACTCTGGTCTTTTTAACTTTTGGCCGGTAGTGCATATTCATAATCTCCATAATATGTCTCAAACGTTCGGTAACTTTAATTGTTCGTACATTCAAAATTATTGAGTGTCCATGCCAAAAATGTTATAGGTCCAATCGCAGCTCGTAGCCAACGTTACCGCAGCAGACTCGCGCTCTGATTGGTCGTGGTTTTCCGTTGATATCTCGTTGACAAAACATCGGATAACATTCTTGCTAAGGAAAAACTTCTTCCAAATCGCCTTACGAGTGACCCATTTCAGGGACCTGCAACATTTTTGTCACACCCTGTACAATTAGGAACCTGTATAAGTATCATCATTTTACGAAACCTCGTCTGACGTATGGGAGATATCCCCTGTCAGGAAACTCGTGTCTTCGACGTTCTCCGCCAGTGGACAATCACAAAATGAAGAACCGTGTATACCTCCGGTAGTGGAGTCACTTTATCCGGCGCTGAATAAAAGAAGAAAAAAATAAGCGGCGGGGGTTGACGAGGGCTTTAAGCACTTTCATTTTAGCCGGAGGCATTACGGTGACAAAGCTAGAGTGGCCGAAAAACGGCGACGCGTCCGCCGAGGGTTAAACGGGAAGAATTATTTAACGCTTTCGCGTAACTCTTGTCAGTTACATTCCCAACCCGTTCTCCCGTGAATTCGGCGTTGATATTTCGCCGTAATTCCCGCGACACAAATAGGGGAAGACGCAATGTTCGCGCGACTTTTAATGCAGGGACTTAAATCATCGAAGCTATACCGAAACCGATATATTACCGAAAACTGAAATAAATACTGGTATTTTTTCGGTTTCTATAAGGGTAGGGCTGATATAGGGTTATATAGGGCGAAGGTACAACCGAAAATACCGGTATAATACCGGTATTTTACGTTTCGGTAGAAGTCCCTGCGTTTAATTCATCAATTAGGATGTTTATTTTGCGTCAAAGTTCCCGACATATCGTCGCCAGTCGAGCGTCGACCTGTTATTTTTTGACAGCTTGCCCTGGATGCGGGACGTTAGCGACGCTCGTAAACATTTCCACGGGTCGGTTTCGGCGAAACAACCCCTTCAAACCTGGGGGATAACGACGGCTCCATCCTACTTTCTCGGAGTCGCTCGTTCCTTCTGGACCCTTTCAATCAACGGGGCCAATTAACCATTTCGAAACAGCGTGTCATTTTCCCTTCCCCTGTTCAGTTGCGTTTAGAGAACCTTGTAAAGTCTACGGAACGAGTCGTCGAGGACGAAATGGGATCGCCAGGATGATGGATCTCTTTCTTCTTCCGCTTTTCTTTTATTCCCTGGGAGAGAAGGGTAGGAGGTTCTCTGTTTACTCGAATCGTCCCGCGGCGAGAGTTTCAATTCGTTGGTTAGGTTGCCAGAATTTTTTCTAAAAATGCTGGGTTTTTCGACCCAAATATTTATGTACGTATGTAACGTATGCGCTGCGCTGAATTTCGAGTTTTGTCAATATTCCAAAAGGGACATTCCCGATGGCTTAAAGGTTAATGGGACTGGGAAATTTAAACACAAGCAGAGAAATTCATATTACCGTTCGTTATAAGTATACTGCGGATTTTATGCATTTATAGCCGTTAGGGCTTTGTGCAATATAAAAGAGAAAAAACTTTCCTCAGATGCAATCTGTTTTCTACTGTATTCTGCACCTAATAGGATCTTTAAGCAAAGAAAGAAATTCCTACCTTTGCTGTTGTTGTAAAACATTATTTTAGAAAATGCCATTTTGCATAAAAATCCGCAGTATAGTTATAATTAAGCGTATCGTTGATCCATTAGTTTAGGACGGGAATTGTAAATGGTTTGTAATATCAGTTTCGGTTGTCGAAATGGATTATCGAGGGGTGAAACGAAGTTCTAATTGTTACAGGTGAAAATGGTTCTAGTATATGTATATTGGTTAGGGTTACGGTTCTATAGCTTGATATTCTGTTGGTTCTGTATTGATTCTGTATCAGTTCTGTATCGGTTCTGCATCACACCTACATATATCATTTGTAACATCTGTTTTGCATTGGTTGAGTTAATGCCAGTTACCCGAGGAAGACACACTGGTGCGAATTCGTACCAGAAAAATTTTCAAGTGTTCAATATTTATAGGTAAGTGAGCGTATAAATTTCCCTCCACTGCGTTAAACATCTGTATGTGTCCTCTATACTACCTTACAGTATCAGGTAGTAAGGGCCCGAGGGTCAGTTACGCTTTAGTCTTCGAAAGAGTGACGTCGAAATTGTGCGGTGTGCCTATAACGGTCGTTTGCTTTGTGTTTCTCCGAAGTTTATGAAAAGTGTTTGTGGTTGTTTTCAAATGATGGTAAATTCAAACTACTTCATTTTGTATAAAAGTAAGTAATTTTAACATAAATAATTATTCATCTATATTTTATGCAGCATAATCACTGTATAACCACTTTCTTGCAACTTGTTTTAAGGAATCTGTGATAACCGTAGATCAGGACTTTGTATACATATAGTGTACAAGTGTATTATAGTTATTTCTATTTGTATTTATAAAATCCAGCAAGATTTGTTTCATTTTATTTTATTGCAAAAGAGATGGCATACAAAATTTAAAATATCAATTTTTTCGAAATCTTACTTTTTTAATTAACGTTTGTGAAAAACATCTAACTTTTCATGAAATGTGGGTATTACCAATCGATTCCCGAGGAAGTTCTGTACCAACAACGTATGTTTTACTTAAACATTACTATTTAAATAAATATAAACAGTAGATGATTTAATGAATACCTAATATTGTTGTGTGTATTTGTGCATCATTATTTTTATTTATTTGTGAGCTGAATTAATATTTTATTTGTAATAGTCCGACTTACAAAAATAGAAATTTATTGCCGCTATTGAATTTCTGTTTTCGAAATAAATAAAACATTAAATTAAACATTCCTTCCGTTCTTATTTTATTTCACTTATTTATATAGCGCGTGATCACATGGCTGTGCTATCCAGCATGGAATATGATCTCTTGCTAAAAAATAAATCAAATATACAAAATGAAATATTTTATACGATATAAATATTTATCCAAGAGTAACTTTGAAAATCGATTCGAATTTGTGAGAAACTACGATGGATCAACTCTTTCAGGATATCACATGATCTTCCTTATTCAGTTCAAAGCTAATACCGCAATCATTCAATATTCTAAATCATATAATAATTTAATAATATTTCTTCCACACTCATAACAATAAAATCACAAACATATTACTAACCAAAAACCCAGAATCATTTTCTTCCCCCCACACATTCTCCAGATCAATAATTTCACCCACGATTACTCGTGTTCCAAAATCTAAACTCCTCTTTAACCGAATTTGTTCGTTAAATCCTTTCGTTCCCATAGGTACCAAATTTCCTCCAGTTCTCTATACCTCCTCAACTTCGAAACGTAATCGCCTCGTTAGATTCAATCCTCATTGGTATTTCCGTTCGATGCGATTTCGCGTTGCACGAGGCATTAACGGAGCTAAAAGGGTCACCGGCGGCGAATGAAATTTTTCCAGACAATTTCTTCACGTTTTGCGCGGTAATATTTTCAGTAGAGGGATTTCCCGTTTCTGGCGGGGGAACGAGAAGCGACGGGCGGCTGCACTTCCGGTCAGATTCTCCGCGATCGAGGAATTTTTTCCGTTGGAAAACGCGAAACGTGACTCCAACAGAGTCCGGCAGAACCCTCGTGATATAATTATCTAATTAAAGACCGAGGGGGTGGGGGTTCGGTAAACGAAAATTCTAACCGGCGAACTCCTCGTAACTCGACTCTGACAGGGCCGGGGGTTCGTTCCCTTAACATTCAACCCAGAGGAAGGAAGTTCGTAGTTCGTCTGTGATTTAATCCGACGGCCACTTTGAACCGGACTGCGAAAAACACGGTATTTAAATACAAGATCGATTTTTCTCTCTTTCCCCCTTGCCGCGGCGCATACAAATGCAAAATTATCCCCACCCTGTGTTTACCCGGGCCACGATGGATCGAGAAATATACGAAGGGTGTTTCCAACGTTCTGGAAATTGTGTTGTAAATGTTTTTTTTTATTAATTTTCGTCTATATTACATTGCAATGCTTCAGTATGATTTTTTATTAACTCTTGTATACACATTGTTCCAGCATGAAACTAGTTATTCTAGGCTATCTAAAAGAAACTTTGTTTTAATCATCTACCGGTAAAACCTGTTTTGGGAATCAATCTATTGGTTTACGGCTGGTTTTGCGTTATTTAAGCCCTGAAATCACACACTACGTAGAGGTTTTTTTCAATTTTGGAAACTGGTGACAGTCACCGGGTGTCAGATCAGGCGAACAAGGTAAATGTGGGAGTAATTTCCATCGTAATTCGATTAAAAGTAATTTTTAAGAGAATAGTGGCTCTTTGAGAATTTACAGGGCCTTCCATACTTGGAAAATTAACACTTAAAAACATGTCTGTATTCCCCAAGTGACTAAATAATTTTGATCGACATTGACTAAAGTCGTTGAGAGAACCTGTCAGCACTTTCCAGTATTTGAAAGCATTAGTTATTGTCCCTCCATTATTCAACCGAATTGTAATTGCCAGAACTTTGGAAGCACCCTTCACAATTGTACATACATGTACAGGGTGTCCCAAAATAGGTGTAAGTCCTTGAAAGTGGTGATTCATGGGGTGATTTGAAACAATTTGTTCCTCAGCGAAAAAGTTCTCTGAGGTTTTGTTAACGCGATATTAACGAAAAACAACGTTACCGCAGGAGCTCAACCGGCAAACTCGCGCTTTGATTGGTCGGAGTTTTTTGTTAATATCTCCTTCAAAACCTCTGAGAATTTTTTCACTAAAGAAGAAGTTGTTTCAAATCACCTCAGAAATCACCCCGTTCAAAGACTTACAACTATTTTGAGACGTCCTGTATAGGATGTCTGCCATATCTCGAAAAGAAAATTAAATAGAACATATGTTCATATGACATTTTATTGATATTTTAGATGCGGTGAAGTCGCCTCTAAAATATTTCTCACTTATTCTGGGACATTCTGTGTATATTAACTCCTGTCCCATTTTGCATTCGCAATCAACTGATCTATATCCTGGGGCTGTCTGTATTAATTGAGTAACAAATTAGATAATTGAATGGTCGGTGGAATTATGTGATGATTGACGTACCACCTGCGATGATTCTGAAACCCAAAGCGTAACCTTTCTTGGTACGTACATATCTGATGGGGTAATAATATTTATGTTTCATGTTGTTGTTTTTATGTAAAGGGTGTTCCTTGACATGTGGGACCGGTTTGAGCGATGTATACAAAAACAGTGGAACAAGTTCATATAAACTAAAGTCGGCTAGAACTAAACAGAACTAAACTGTTTCTATACAATGCTCGATAATTCCTTCGTATCTTTAACTACGATTCTAGAGAAACCACGTGGTAGAATACAAAATAAGATTATTAAAACAAATAACTACTAATGAATTATGTAATAGATTGTTGTAGTGGCATCCCTTAGAAAACGTCAGAAACTTTCTATTCAACTCCATAGATCGATTGGGTTTATTCGAAAAGTGTCTCAAAAAATTGATATTGACCTTCAAATCTGAGATCAGTATTTTTAAAAATTTTTGAATCTTCTACCATATGTCTGAAATATGTGCAATTTCTTCAGTAGTTTCTATACGGTAATAAAGATTAGAGTTCGTGGAACTCAAATAAATTATAATGAGCAGAATTTCGATATCCATCTGTGCCAACTGTACAGAATTATAATACACTTGACATTGGCCTAAAAGTTTAGTTCAAATCACTTTTAAGAGTAACATTGATTCTAAGTAAAAGTTAACGACGTATACATATAGCAAGGTGAACCACGAATCGTGATCAGTAGAGATTACTCTGTTATTAGCAGTTCGATCGATAATGTTTTTATCAGGTATATCATGGTTTCAAAAGAGTTTTAACGTGATTATAGCAAATTTTTTGTCAACTCTGTTTTTATATGATTTTTCAAGGTCACCTCCAATTGTTTGCAAACATATCTATAGCTGCAAATATACTTTTTTTTTCATCTGGGTCGAGAAAAGATTACAGAAATATTCGAACTGTAATATTACAAAGAGTATTGTATGCTACGCCATTGTACGCGTTCCGATGTTAAGCTCTTGCCTACTGTTTGTAAACATTTCGTTCTGTACATTGGAACACATCTAATGATATCTACTGTTCTCGATTCGTGGTTCACCCTGTATATACATTTCCCTGTCGTTACATACGCAAAGAATGATACTAACCAATTTTAATTGGACTGAGAGAAATCAGTACCTATCAGGGAGCGGGTAAAGTCTACCCAAAGATCTATAGCTGGGATCGAAAGAAAAAGGAGAGACTCGGCCCGATGTTATCCAGCTCCCGAAGAAATCAATGGAAAATTCTCTGTCTTGGCTCACGGCGAAGGTACCTGATCCCCCATAGATAGCCTCTGTCAGTGTCTGCATGAAGAGGTCGTAAAGTTTTTCGTAAGTTTAATCGTATCGCTCGCAGCCGATATCTCGCCTTTCCCAACCGGGTCGTTTGCACGATTGAACAACAAAACGCCACTAAAAGCGCAGCCTTGGACGTCTGGATTAATAGATAATGCTCTACAAGCAATGAGCCGTCCCCAGACCCGACAAGAATCCCGCGTTTAACTAGCCAGCGCGGAAAGCGGAGCGAAATAGCAGATTTGCCTCGTGTCCTGAGCCGGGGGTCGCCTTTTTCACGGCGAATTTTCTTTCGTGGCCACTCTTCTCCATGGTAGTGCTCTGTTTAAATGAATTTCGAACCTTCATTAGCATACGATTTTCATAAATATCCTGCTGGCGAGCTTAATGATCCGAACATAGCAGTTATGAATAGTCTGCGGAAGTGTATGCAAATTGAGATTTTTAGGTACTTATGCACGAAAATTAAATTTGTATGGAATTCGTCGCCTGAGTTCTTAACTCTTCTAATGCTATTTTTTTTAAATTTGAGTTGATCAACCTACGTGCGTCTCGTTGGTACAAAGAATTTACCACAATGTAAAGAAAATTGAACCTAGAAAACAACTAATATTCTTTTGAGTCTTAACTCCGAAACTTTGAAAATTTTTTTTTTAATGGTTGTATCTCCAAATATTAACAAAAATTAAAAATTGATGTTGGTAGTAAGATAACATTTTTTTTAAATATTGTTATACATAAATAGCTATTAAGTAGATTATATAGTGTTTGATTATGTCACTAGTAGAACGACGAATTGTTTTTTCAACATAGTTAGTATTTATCATAGTTTTTTTTTATGCGACTTAAATCACGTCGAGACAATCGATCGATTGAAGGTAGATGAACCGAAATACCTGTCTGTGTTTAATTGTTACCTTCAGACACTACAATTTCTGACGACAGTCGGAACTCTATTATTGGTATTCTCGATATTATTTCTCAGCCGAACTGAATCACGTCGAGACAATTGAGCAATCGAATCAGAATAAAAAATGACGTGGTGTCTAGTCAGATTGCTCTCGTTCACTTTATATTTTTGTTTCTTGTTTTACTTGCACAGAATCCTCAGACATTGTAATTTCCTACGAACGTCAGGTTACTATTATTAGCCTTCGCGATACTTTTACCCATTCTAATTAAATCACTTCGAGAGAGTTGAGTGAATGGAAGTGCAGGGGTCGAGTATCCCCTCAACTTTATTCGGTTCTTATTTTCGTATTTATCTATACTCAAATAATATTTTCAATCGTCACTACTTTGTACCAGCATCGAATTTATGTCGTTACAATCCACACTATGCTGCACAGTGCGCATAATGCAAATTATAAAAAGTATATTTTAATATGTAAGAACATCTGGATCCCAAAGTCAGAGTGTATTACGTTAGATTTTTCAAACTTTAGGGAGAGCAAATTGAAGCATAGTATACAAGGCCCTGTGTGTTTTCATAAACAGCTCATTGTCAGATCTAATTCATGCAAGAGACCAAAAACATTATCAGCAATATCTCTATTCTGTAGTACAACATACAGGGTGTCCCATTTAAGTGGGACCGTCCGAATATCTCTTTTAATTGTGAAAATGTAAAAAATGTTTTATACGTAATTTAAATTGTGTTAAGTGGTCTTTTTTTCGAGATAACTACAATTTCTTCAGGTCATATAATAGTACACATCTGAATATGTTTCCATGAGCTACGCGATGCAATAGGAGAAAATATGTAGTGACATGAAAAAAAGGAAACATATCCATATAATACCATTAAAATTACGTATAAAATATTTTTCGCGTTTTCACAATTAAAAACGATATTCGGGGGTCACACTTAACCCCTTGCCTTACAACATCGAGGCAGACACGTGATAACGATTTCAAACTGAATTTAGTAAACATGTATATTATTCGTTTTCATTGAGTTAACATGAATACTCTTTCGCTAGTATTAACATTTAAGGTTTAGAATAAATGTAACACTTGCCATAAGAATAGAATTCTCTTTGTATCTGGTAAAATATTAACGATAAAGTAATTCTTAAAAGTATAGTTGTAAAAAAGAATCGTATGGCAAGGGGATAAACAAGACCCCCCTATTAAATCCTGTATGCAAATCTATTGTTGTTAACCTTGCGGTAAATATATTTATTACATTACCATCGGTGTGTTCCTGACTCGTCGGGTTTCCAAAACTATTAACCTGCAAAAACGCATCAAAATCCCAGATGATCATCGCGAGTCCTCTTCTTGCGATACCACACCATTCCAGCGACAAGTATTGACAACATTTTTCCTCTTCTGGATTAAATCAGCGGCGATGCAATCATTCGATCGAAATCTGGCAAATCAGTCGAATTCCGAATTGCTCGGAGAGGGCACGTAGAGCCGACTACTCTGGTGGCGACGATTCGCCTTCCATGCATACGAATGTAAAGCGCGGGCCGCTACGGTGTTCTGTGGTGCTAATTGCTAGCAGCTGCAGAACCAGGCCGCGCGCGCCTCCTTCTCTCCTGGCCCGCCGCGTCGCGTCATAGCTCGGTCGGGTGCGCGTGTATACGTATAATTTCGGTCGAGACGCGTGAAGGGGAACGCAAAGGCCGCGACTGACTGCTGCTCAACCCGGTGTGCAGACGTCAAATCTTGCTAGAAGACGGATTCGCGTCTGATGTTGGTATTAATTCCCTTTGTGCGAATTGCGGTCTCCGTGTTGCCTCTCTATGGAATAACCGGCTCGTAGCAACGCCGTTGAATCGACGGGTATCGCGTTACGGGAAAGCAGACGCGAGACATTTGCGAAGTCGAAAACCATGAATATGTCGACACTTTAATTCTTGCTCGATATTTTATAATTCCATTTTTATTCTGGGATGTGGAAGATTGTAGGTCATGAAAGGACGAGATTTTTAATGACGGTGGAAAGAGAGCTTCCTCTTTTCCTTTGTTAGTCTTACAAACCTACTACAGATTGAAATGTACTCAGATCTGTAGAAAGTATCGAAACCCCTAAAAGTGTCGATCTGTTAATTTTCTTTCGATATTCTGTAATTCCTCCCTTTGATTCTGGGATGTGGAAGATTGTGGGTCATGGAAGGACGAGATTTTTAATGACGGTGGAAAGAGCGATTGCTTCCTCTTTTCCTTCGTTAATCTTATAAACCTACTAGAGATTGAAATGTACTCAGATCTGTAGAAAGTATCGAAACCCCTAAAAGTGTCGATCTGTAAATTCTCTTTCGATATTCTGTAATTCCTCCCTTTGATTCTGGGATGTGGAAGATTGTAGGTCACCAAAGGACGAGATTTTTAATGACGGTGGAAAGAGCGATTGCTTCCTCTTTTCCTTCGTTAATCTTATAAACCTACTAGAGATTGAAATGTACTGAGATCTGTAGAAAGTATCGAAACCCCTAAAAGTGTCGATCTGTAAATTCTCTTTCGATATTCTGTAATTCCTCCCTTTGATTCTGGGATGTGGAAGATTGTAGGTCACCAAAGGATGATATTTTTAATGACGGTGGAAGGATCGAATACTTTTTCTTTTCCTCCGCGAAACTCATAAACCTACTAGAGATTGAAATACACTCACGTCTATAAACAGTATCGAATCCCCTGGAAATGTCGATTTGTTAATTCTCTTTTGATTTCCTGTGGTTCATGGATTAATTTATTCTCCTTGATTCTGGGATGTGAAAGATTCTACATTACCAAAGGGCGACGTTTTTAACCCCTGTGACCTCCGTTAGCTCGAATGCTTCCGTCACCCCCTGAGTCATTTATGTTCATACCTATTATTTTATCCAAAAAATCTGAAAAAAAAATAAGAAATACTTTTCAGGGTCTCTAATACATGATCCAATAGTTTTTAAAGTTGAATGTTAATAGGTTTGAAAGATTTTTCTGCTCCAACTTTTACGCCTTCCATCAAAGATCCAGGAGGGTCATGGAGGGTTAGTGGAAGGATCGAATGCTTCCCTTTTTCTTCTGGAATCTGATAAACCAACTAGAGACTGAAATGTAATTGTAGAATGAAAGAGACGTGCATCAGTATTGACACATCTGCTGTGTCTGTAGAGTATCGAATCCTTGAAAGTGTCGATCTTTTAATTCTTTTTCGATGTTCTGTGATTTCTTCCTTTGATTCTGGGACATGGAAGATTGTAAGATCACCGAAGGGCGACATTTTTAATCACACTGGAAGGAGTGAACAGTTCCCTTTTTCCTTCGCCAATCTCATAAATCTACCAGAGGCTGCAGTGTAATTGTAGAATGAAACAGATGTACCCACGCCCACCAGTATTGGGACATCTGCTGTGTCTGTAGAAAGTATCGATCCCTTGTAATTGTCACTTCTTAAATTTTCTTTTAACTTTCTGTGGTTCATCGATGGATTTGTTCCCCTTGATTTTAGAATGTGGAACATTGTAGATTGTAAATTATCGAAGGGTGACCTTTTTAATGACGATGAAAGAATCGAATGCTCCCTCTTTTATTCGCGAATATTATAAACCTATTAGGAGTTGAAGTGAAATTTCAGAACGAGACAGTTGTATTCGCGTTTATATTATCGAGGCATCTGTCGTGTCTACGGAAAGTCAATTTATTAATATTTATAGTCAATCAGTAAACTCTTTCCTTTGATTCTGGGTTATGGAATATTTTTTGGACATTTTTTCAACTTTCTTTCTCTTACGAATCTTATGAATCTAATTCATAAAGTACAGAGCAAAGTCACGAAATAGAAGAAATATTTCTTTCCGATGGGTCTTTCAGTGACTTGGTATATCTATTCTAAAGTTCAAAAGAATCATAGATCAACGAATATTGAAGTCTATGAAAACAGAAAACCCGAACGTTTCCCTTTTTCTCGCGAATTTTACATACTGGACAGCGGGTTGAAATGCGCCCACACAACGGAACAAATACACACAGAATGAAGTACCGTGAATAATTCATCAGCGAATGCCCAGCATTCGGTGTGTGTACACGTTTCTCGCGTAGAATATACTTGGCGAGTACGTAAGGTTTGATAAATCCATGGCGCGGAAGGGATTAACGAGGAACGGAAATGAGAAATTCACGGGAAACGAAGGAAAAAGTTTCCCCGCGGCGTCAACTTCGTTCCCCTTATAATCTTGTCGAGTTTATTTAAACGGCTGGCATCGAAAATGCTTGGAAATATTTCTATCGGTCGTTTTCAATACTCGGACAATATTTTCGTTCCGTTGACACAAATAATCATCGGTTAAATAAACGATAGTACACAAAATACTGTGTCCAATGCATGGACACACATCACGGAAATCGACTATCGATATCGTTTCATCAACATTCTCACTTTCATTCAGTTCCATTGTTTATTTCCATTGTGCTAAACATGAAGGGCCGTCAAGATATTCTAGATATCGTTTTCCCTTTAAAGTAACTATTTTTGAAAGATTTTGCTAAATCAATTGAAACGAAAATAAATCAAAAGGTAAACTTGTACCTCGCAAATATACAAGGTTAGTGCATATAATTGGTTGTGAATGTACTGGTAAATGAATCGAGCTCTTGTTCAAACTTTTCAGACGTAATTGCAGAGTTTTTTCTCAGTCAATTAGTAGTCGTACTAATTTAGAAATCAACATAGATATTGCAATAGCAGGAAAGTCTTCGGGCGCTATTTTCACAGCTTCTTCATTTATGAATAATTTATTTTAAGAAAACTGAATCAAATACTCAAAGGACAGAATGCATATATACCTTGTCAACATGTCTATAACTTTAAGATATTCTTTTCAAGCTACACATATAGATACAAGCTCATTTTTATTGTCATTCGAATAATGCATCTTTTCAAAAACAATCGATTTGGCATAATCTCTTCTATTGCGGCGGATACAAAAATATCATTTGGTATACGTCATTGTTAAAGCATTAGCAGTAAACATAACAAAAAAAAAAAAATAATAGCTTATTAATTCAATTCAATATAGAAATGATTGTAGAAAATATTCGCCATTACGTTGGCGCACATCGGATATTTAAAGGCAGTCGCGTGCAGCCAGTTAGCAAAGGGATCGCGACGTCTTCGTTATTTTTTGTAGACTTTGAAAGGATTTCCGTGTACTCTTCGCTTCGCTGATTTCGGCCCGCAAGTCCAACTTCTAATTAGAACACCTTAAAGTTTCCTCATCGTATCGTAAAGCCACGTCAGAGTTGGATTAGGTCAGGTTTATCCTAGATCAGTTCTGGCAGCCACATCGCCACTATCGCGTTGCCCTCCTCGGAAGGGTATAAAAATGTGGTCGATGCATCTTTATGTTTGTGAGAAACCGTCTAGCCTGGATGGTTGTACCTATTATTCTTATAAAAGGGTATCGCTCGGTTTCGTTGACACTGGAGAACTAGAGGGTCTATGAATCGATTTCCTGAGACATCGATATTTTTCGTTCCAATAACTCGGTAATACTTTCATCTGTTAAGAATCCATTTTTAGCAGAATTAATATTCATTTTTATGAAATCAAGAGATTATCCTGCCTCTTCAATATTCTTCATTTTTTTTAAATGTTAGGAATATAAAATTATAAAACATGTATTATAGGTAGGTAAAATATTTTCGTTTTAAAGTGTATTGTCTGCTTCTTAAAAATATAATTTGAGTTGTTTATATAGTGGATCGATAACAATTACCACCTGAACCCCACTATAGTTTACGGCTCCTAATCGACCCAATCATGTTTTCACTTCTGTATCACTGTCACAATCTTATACACTTTTTCGATCTATTTTCAATCTCATCTTTTCGAAATTATTTATAGATTTGCGAAAGGTGTAGCGAAGTGTTTATTAATCCATTAAGGGTCCATGTTCTGTCAATGCAACACTTTTTCAATCAATGTATTTGATGATTTGGATATATGATTTGGCTTAATAATTTTTTTCGTTTCTATTTCTCCTACCACCTAGGTACCTATATAATTTTGTAAAGAAGAAAATATCTTATTGGTGCGTAATGGGTTCATCTTCGTGTTTCTTCATCCTCATCGTTATTTCAAATGTATAGCTCGTAGAGACCATATTAGGGTTAACCTTCGGACGATGATGACGAGTTTTCAAGAATTTCATCTAACTCAACAGCTTCTGATAACTAATTCAAGTTAGTAATTGTTCATATTAAATCAAATAAAAAGAAATCTAATTCACAAAAAATTGTGCAAAAATGCATTTATTATCGAAAGAATGATGTATGGGGGTGCAAACGGATCCACGATATCAAAACCATCCGCCTTCCGAGGGTTAAATATCCCCGAATCGATGAAAGTAAGAGAAAGACATTTCGAGTAATTTACAATAGCCGATAGATGGAAAAATGTAAATCAACAAATCCCACACTTACTATTTAGAAATCGGTACTATTATACTATTTATAAAGTCGGTTATCATTAGACTGCAGATCCTTATGCAAACATAGATTTTTGTGGACCAGCTCACGGAAATTAGAATTCAAAAAATATTTCTTCTTATTAATAACCGTTCTGTGAGGTTCTAAACAAAATAAGAACTTTAGTAATTTTGTTATATATCTTACAGTACAGAGTTTCAAATCATCGTGCATGTTAGAAATGCATAAAATCTGCGGTCTAGTTATTACGTGTTCCGTGTAGAAGGAAAGAACAATCAAAACGATCTTCTCGATCATCCCTCATTTCTCGAACGCGCGAACAATCTCTTTGAACCGTCGTGATTCTGTTCGTAGTCGATTCCTCTGTTTACACTTCGCGAACGATTGCATTCATAAATACGGCTTCATCGCGGTTAAGTGGCCGACACTTTGATTTATTTCCCCTCCACAGTAATCCCCCACCTTCACTTGAAACCTAAATCGAGAGAGCCCGGTGAGAGTTCACTCAACGACGACCACCGTCTCCGCTCGTTCCGCAAACACAAAAGGGGTTGGGGGGAGAGAGTCACGGAAGACGTCTTGAAAAGTGGATAGAAGGGGGATTGTTCTAAGTGGCGAAAGGCTCGCCCTGGCAGACGAACCCGAGGGTGCTTTCGATTAAACGGATAATTAGCCACGGGAGATGGATGGATATAATTCCCCCGAAGACTCAGCTAATTTTCTCGACTTGGGGAATTTCGAAGAAACTGGTGGAATAGAGTTTTGTGTCGCGCTATGATTGTTTTGTTGAGCTCCTGTTATTGTATTGCTGTCGGCTTATGGTACAAAAATAGTTTTGTGCGCTTCAGTGCAACGATGATATTAATATTAACGTGATCAGATAGTGTTTGCAGGTGTTAACCACAATATTTATGTACTGTGCTTTGTCGAAATGAACGTGTTGCTCAATTTTTTTTGCTGTTATATCGTACGTATTTTAGACATCTGTATAGTAATGTAATTTATTATTTTAGAAATACATACTTCCTAAATTTTAAAGATGTATGATTTCATTGAAGTATTAAAATGTAGTTAAACATATATTGTATAACAAGCTGCCAATATGGTTTATCAACAGTGTTTTTGATCGCAAATAGTATATGAGCTTCTTGTTTGATTTGTGGTGATGACTTTTGCATAAAAATGCTCTATCTTTCGTTATTGAGAAACGGATGGAAAACACGAAAATGTTACCATAGATCTAATATTTCTAATTAACGATGTATTATCCATTTAACACTTGTTAATAAGCGTGGTAGCAATATTTCGCCGGTATGTATTTTAATTCACGATGACAAGACGGTAAATAGTTCGCGAGTTAGGTTCACAAAATATTTAACAAGCCAACGCTATGATTTAATTGAGGTTTATTTTGTGTATTCTCCAAATTCACGGTAATTATAAACAGATGAGCATTCGATGAAGAATGGAATTAAATCCACTGTTGGATAGCACTTGACACAGAAATTTTGTGTACTACATATATACAATTAAAATATAATCTACGGTGATCAGTACGATATTAAAACAATACATTTTTAATGCTTCTGTATGCAATTCTGTAGTCACTGATTAAACCGAAAACGTACGAATGAAAAGAATTATTTTAATATTTTATATTGATTGTACCTGTCGTAAACAATTCAATTCAACAATTTTATATGATATTTTATTGCCATGCACCCTGTATTGTAATTAATAATTACATTGTGCTTGGTACATTTTAACACAAAACATACATATGTCTGTGTGGCACTCTCTGTTGAGCAGCAAACCAGACTTTTACATTAGTTAAAATACAACAGAGTTAAAAACGACAAGAGCCAAAGAAATGTAACTACGGAATAATAAACTTCTGCGTCTCAGGACTAAACCACCCCCGACTCGGCACCTTCTGCGGGGAGCCTTTCTTGGTCCAAATTATGAATGGATTAAAGCTAAAGTTTCCGGAGAGAGCAACGGCACATTAAAAACTGAGCAAGTATTCACCCCGTCGCACTCAACGTGTCAAGTCACTTTTGACAATTCAAGGAAAAACTATTTCTCTACAAAACCTTGACGTTTTGAACGGTGAACTTCAGGCATTGTTGCATAAAAAATTTCCCGAATGTAAGTCAGAAATTTAAATTACTAGAAATATTTAAAGTAAACGTAACGAAGGAACACATTTGGTGTGTTCTGTTAGGTGAGTTTAACAAAGGAATTGTCACAACTGCGGCAGTGAAAAACCTATTCCAAAAGTACATAGACATTGTTAAAATATGTTAGAAACATAACGTTTTGCGAAACTTCAAGCAGCCTTCGAAAGTGAGCCTTGTGTTTGGGGATCTGCAAAGCTATTATAGATGAAGTTTTTTTTTATGTTACCAATGGATAAAAGCTGTAAGTAGACTGCGGATTTAATGCATTGGTAGCCTGTAGGGATCTATAAAATACAATAAAAGACAAAACTTTCTTCGGATCCAGCGTGTTTTCTGTTTTATTCTGAACCCAGTAGGATACTTAAGAGAAGAAAAAAATTCCTACATTTGCTCTTGTCTTTATTAACTACTTTAGAGAATGTTATTTTGCATAAAGATCCACAGTGTAGCTTTAAGTAACTACTAAACAATTTGTTCTGAAGGTAAAATATATCATTCGTTATTTACTTATTCTCACCTAACATATAGAAGTTTGTAATATCGATTAATAATGTGTCTTCAATAATCAGTCATTAGAAACCCTATTTCCAAATGATTATCCGTGTACCCAAACGATGTGTATCGCAACCGTGTAAAACTAGAGTAGGCTTTTTCACGAAGCAAATGAAAGCTTATGTAATCGAAGTTTATCTATTACGTACTTCTTCCCAACGAAAACTGTCAACCGACTGGCGTTAATGAAATTGCCAAAGAATCCTAGAGAGCACTTTAGAAGCCATAAAAATCGCGTTATTTATAGAATGACATTCATGAAGAAATGGTTTTGGAAAGGAAATACTGTAAAAGAGAAAATTTTTTAAAGCCATTTTTTTTGTGCTTTCTCAAGATCACCGGTATTTTTTTACCGAAAAGCATATATTTTTTCTGTTGTGTCTTATAGTTTCGCTGCCGATTGATATCACTTTGGGCATTGTATCATAAAATAATTAGTTCACATACCATCTTAATAACACTGTCTTAGAACTTGATCACTTTTTTGGTGTTCAGGGTCATCTGAAGGTTATAACTCAGGCATGATCGAATGTATCTTTTCATATGTTACAGAATACAGTAGAAAATAATATATGTTTTACTGCAAAAAATACCTTGTGACCTTGAAAGAGCATGGAAAAAATGACTTTAAATAGAAATGTTTTTCTTCCACGGTTTGTCTATATCGAAACCATTCAACTGTTTCACAAATTCCTCCTCCTTTTCTCAATTAACACTGATGTCCGTTGACGTATTAGTACGTCTTCCTTAAATAAGAACTAAAATAATAAAAAAATAGTGAAAAATCGCTTCCCCTATATGTAAAGTTTGGTAAATAAAAATTAAGTAGTATGTAGTTTCTAAGTATTTTTAGAACACCCGAAGTTGTATAATATTAGCAAACACAAAAACCTTTCCGTCAGCAAAGTGTTAATTTGCTCCTCAATGTCAAATTGGCACAGTGGTAAAAAATCAATATAATGAGGAGATAAATAGTTAAAATAACAAATAATTTAGAATGAAAGTCACGAAGCCTCAGCTAAATTTACCTACACATGGCAGAATAACATCATTTCTTAGGAAAAATATAAGTCAAATTTTGCGCAACGGGGATGGCCGATGATTAAAAAGAGGGAAGACATTTATTTAGATGACCTCCTTCAGTCAGCCCACTATGTATACGAGATAACCGTTTAGGGGGGTTAAATATTTAATACGATCGGTGACTATCCACAGAAAACGCAAGAACTTTCTTACGTTCAATCCAATACTTCCAACCACAAACGATCGAAAAATACTACCCGGTAAAAAAAGAAAACTAATTGGTTTCCACTAACGTTAAACGATTCTACTGTAAAGGAATCGACGAACAAAAGGCAAACGAATCGTGAGAGGAGATTCGCTAACGAAGAAAAATCACGTCGTGTTTCCCTCGCAAATTGCATCGATCCCCACGCTGGTAACAGCTGTACAGGCTCGGTATTCTCATGGAAACGGTATAAATCCCGCGAGACAACGAGCCGCTATCTCGCCGCCTGTGCTCGGTACGATATCTGGTGGGGAAGTTTTTCGGCCGGATATTAGCCCCCCTTCCCCTACTCCCCACGTAACGGAGACAGGGATGATTCGTTCGGTGAAAAAAAAATCCCCGATGATTGGAAGCACTCTGTTTCTAACCTGTCGTGCTGATCCCACCCGGCACCGGCGGCGTTATCGTCGTACGTTCGTCTTCGTGAACGTCCAAAATCCCCCGACGGAACGGTGGACCGGTCGTTCCCGGTAAAAGGATCGGTCCTCGTTCGTTGCCAGCGGCTCGTAGTAAAATAGATTAGATCGAGAATAAATCCGCCCAGGCCGGATAACGATTATCGACCGATTGTTACGTTAGCGACCGCGTTAAGCGACTCGATCCCCGCTTATCTTTTTTAGAATACTTTTTTTTGAAGAAGAAGAAGAAATCTCTGCATTGAATTTCCGGGATATCGGTGAAAGTACGGGTTGAGGTTTGGAATAGATTGAAGGATCTATCGGGATTGCGCGTATTATGGAGATATGATAGATACGTGAGTTTTTCTTATAAATTAAAAGAAATTCGTCTTTGACCATTTCAGCTTGTGAATGTTTGCTCCTGGACCACTGTACAGTAAATTCTCGATAAGTGTTTCAAGGCTCCTCGGCACTGGCAAAGAGATGTCCCCAGGTGTAACGCTGACTTTTTAAGGGGGATTAGCACAGTGTTGGAGCTTTGAATTCGGGAGTCTATGATATTGGTTTTGGCCACATATGGCCTTTAGTTTATGAAATATTGAATGTTGAGTGCCTAGGTGGTGTGTTAACCCGAGCTGAAATGGTCAAAGACGAATTTCTGTTAGCTTCTAAGAAACACTCACGTCAACGTATTATTAACCATGGAAGATTTGTTCCATGCATTATTGTTCTTCTCGGCAGCTTTCGTATCATTAGTCTCTTAGTCGAATATGAACAAAAAATTCCTGAAGAATTCATACATACTTTTATGAAGATGTCGAGAACACTGTTAGTGAATGATATCGTTATCGAAAAGGATATCTAAAATTGATAAAAATCTGTTCGTTCAACTAAGTTCTTCTACTGAAAGGAATTTACAAGTTTCAAAATCTTTCACTGCTTGAGCTGAATAAGTGTATAAATCGCAGAATTTTTACATGAAAAATCTACCAATGTCATCAATACTTCAGTCCACGAATTCTTTAAATGACACAAGTATGTACACTCACGAGGAGGCATTTGGTCTCGGGAAATACCGAAATTTATGCCAAATTAACATGGCAAAAATGTGAACATTCGGTTTAACATTTATTTCAGTGATTGAAATAAATTTACCAAGTGGTAGGAAGCTCCTCCCCTAGCGGAAGCCGAATCTGCTCGTGAGTGTACATCACCATAAATAAAATTCGAAATCTAGTCCCGCGAATGACCCATCCTCCGTCATATTGGACGAAAATCAGTTCCATAAAGGATTGCTTTGATCCCAACATCCGAAATTACCTCAAGTCCGAGGAGATTATTCTGAATGGGCAGAATCGACGAGCTGCGGGAAGAGTTTCCGCTCGAGGATGCCTCTGCATTTTACAGAGGCTCATCTCCCTAATTGCCAGAATTTCATCGGTCGAACGACCCATGACCATAAAATGCAATCTACGCCGAAATTGCTGCGCGTTCGCGAAAAAACCGCGTTCCCCGCCTCGGAAGACGTTGACCGATCAGAACTGGGTGGGAACGATCGTGAAATCTGCCAAAAGTCGAGGTAGTTTTCGAAAAGGATGTCTCGCGGAACAGCCGGCGGAAGATCGGCCTGGCTGAACGGCTTGTGACAGCGTTAAAACGATTGCGCGTCATTCAATCCCGTTCAATCTCCTCGTGGATATACGGGTCGGGTCCCTTTGTTCGTTTGATCGCGTGTCCCTTTGCATGTAAATTTCAGCGCGTCATTAGAATCCGGCCTGGCTCAATAGAGACGTGCTCGCGATAATGCACGCGGCACACGCGCGTTAAACGGTTTTTGCGAGAGGATTTTCGCGAGAGGATTTTTGTGAAACCTGGTGACGGCGACGCGTTATTGTCCGGCGAAGAATGCCCCGAGGCCATCCATCCAGGCGAAAACGAATTAATTCCGCGGTACGATTAAATCAACCCATTGTGCCATCGACGGTGGAGCTTCTTCTTGGTTTTGATGGAAAGGCCCTGGTGAAGATTCTGAGTTAATTGTTTGTGGCTCACCCTTTATTTCCTGATGGTAGTTTGTAGTAGCGTTTATATTATAATAAAATGCTGTCGTGAACCAATATGCTTAGCATCTGGCTAGGACTTATAAGTATTTACTACTTCTTTGAAGTCCCCTGAGATGTTGTAAAATGGTGCTAGCAACTAGAGATACCATATTAGTTATTTGAATAAACGATATATTAAGATCATGTTTGAACAGTTTTCAAGTATCTGGAATTTTATTTTTAATAAAGGATTTAATAAAGGAAAGAAAATAAGGAAACTAATTTTTAACATTGAAAATATAATTTACAATGTTCAAACTTCATTTCAGAATCATTCGCAACTTAATTTTACAAATAGTTGATAAACAAAAAGGAGTTGTGAGAACCAAGGGGTAAAGGGTTAAGATCGTAGGGACCCTTGACCCTTTGCAAACGCAACACGTAGTAGCTAGCTAGAGTATAAGGTGGGCAGAGTTGGGAATTGTCTTGATAGAAATTATTTAAATAATGATTCGAATAGAAAATACTTTATTTTTAATCGAATAAACCTCCGAATAAATGTTTGAATCAAGATACAGATGAAAACTGTATTTGACGCTACGGATCGACTGCTTTTCAAATAAAAAAAAGTATCTTTATTCGTCGGATAAATTCGCAATGAATAAATTTACTTATTCGTTCTTCGTCGCATAGAGACAATTCGGATTATTGGAATAGTTTTTTTCACTTTTTATTCATTATTCGACATTTTTATTTAAATAAAGATTCTGTCTATTTCTCGACATGGTTACATATGGCATTCACATTTTATTGATTGGTATGCACAGTTATACCTTGTAGAATGGAAGTTATTAACAGTGGGGGAGTTTTATTTTATGCTTAAACGTGTTCTTCTCGTTTCAACAGAGGTATTACTTAAAGTTTGCAGAAAATTTATTTTAACGGCTTTACATTACCACTCTAAAGGGGGATTACTAAATTGCAAGAATTAAAAAGTACTGGCAAAGGAACTTCGTTAACCCGAAAATTCTGATTGTCTTTTTACACTTGGCCTGTTTGTAGTGGATCGCAATAGAGGTATCAAACAATTCTGTTTTACTACGACATTGTGGTTTTGCAGTGTGAAAACACCACTTTTAAGCATGTAAATAAATAAACAAATTTATATAATTCAAAGCCACTGAATTTTCAATGCAAATTTTGTTATATCTACTACCTATAGTATTCGAAGTATACAGGAACATATGGAAACCAACATTAATCTTTAAGGTATGTTTTCCTGAAAAACCAAAAAGATTGTCCGTCTCTGTTGTTGAGGTTTCATACAAACCTGCAGTTTAAAAAAAATTGGACGTTTCAGATTACCGAAGTATCCTTGAGAGTTTCCAATCGCTGAAAGGAATCGTAGAATCGTGTCAACTGCTTTATAAGATCTTAATTTGACAATTGATTGCCGTGATCTTATTAAAGGAATACTATATACATATAGACTTCTCTTGCTCTGTCTATAATCACGCCATATCGACTACCTTATAATCCATCATCAGTTCTGCCATATCATCAGGCTACCTCGTAGTAGTCGGACCTAGTTTAAATTTTTCAATTGATGAGAAAAAAGGGTCAGCTCAGAAGCAAGCAGTTAGCCAATTGAATGATAACAGAATAGTATCATTTGCTCTCTATAGTTGCATTCTCAGTCCGAAAGTGTAATTATAGAGAGAGAATGACACGCAGATTGCAATCATACCTATATCCGAACTATAAATATATCGTACCTGTAGAATACCTAATAGGAAAAAAAGAAAAATCGACTGGCACCGATTTCTGTCATCATTTTTTAACCAACGATAATGAAGAAATAGACGACAGTGGAATTTTACCGTGGGAAAAGAGCGCGTCGATTCGTTCTATAACGTTACAACGTAGAAACGATTGTGGCGATCGATTGAATCGCTCACTTATCTGTTCTCCTCTGGTGGCGTGGACCGGATTTTCGACAGAGGATGCGTACATTTGTCGGCGTCGCTATAACACAGCGGCCGGGGTGGTACGCTCTCGGAACAACAAAAATTGGACAGAAAGCGGCGCGCATCCGCTTACAGATACATGCAAATCGAGTTTGTATCGGGAACTATTCGGTTTTATAGTGTTTTTCGCCGATCCCCCGACTTGTTCGCATGAAAATTTTACCAGCCGACACAACCTGCTGCGATCTAATTCGCTACGTGCTCGCCTCGTGTTCCCGTGCCCTCCACACCAGGGGTGTGGGGATGGATTGATTTGTAACAACCCTTTTCTGGTCTTTTCGTTTTTTTGATCTTTATATTGTTGTGTTCGAAATTTTACAAAGCGCCTCCATTAAATGTCCTAAATCACTGACAGTGAATACTCGAAAAACTTCTACCACTAAAAATAGATAATAACTTTGGGTATTTTGTCATTTCATTATCTACAGCATTTTCTAACCCATTCGAGTAGATTCTTTGTTTTACCAACACTGTGAATCGGATGCACCATTTGTCTGCCGTGCTCTATTTAGTAAACTGTTGCATTGCTACTGTCACTAGGTCGTGATGTATAGACCTAGGGGTGGGCGAGTTCTTCGATAATAACGTCTATTAAAATAGGATGATAGAATGTCTAGGAGCCCACAGAAACAAAATATTCTAATATTGACACATACTATACTACTATAGATTATTAATATAAAAGTTTAGGAACAATGGCAATGAAACCCAATATTGTTTCGGGAGCCGCACAGAATAGCTTTGGGAACCGTAGTTTGTCCACGTTGATATAGACTGTTGGCGTCAAATTAATATACAGGTATCTAGGGTAGATGTCTCAATTACTGCTACCTTAAGATGGTAGCGTAACTTCATTTAATCATTTTACGCGTTGGTTAACTTAAAAATCGTCTCGGTGTCAAACATAATATTATTTAACATCTCTTCCGTTAAAAAAATAATTTTATGTCTTAAATATGAAGAAGTAGTTAATAAATAATTAAAATCTGCAATCCTAGTGTACCTATAACTGTCACTTAAGAAATTAATGTAATTCTTATATACTGCAACAATTCATTTTGTACAAAACATACGGGTTGCATAATAAAATGACGGCTTTTTCTTTAGTATCATTTCCCCATCACTTCCTACTTGCGTGGTCGCGTTTTTGACATCCAAATGGCGCTTTTATTTTTCAGGTACATTTATTTCTTTGTTTTTCTGTAAATCAGAGTCTCAATTGAATAATACATTTTTTTTGTACATAATTCTTTATACGTCACATTTTTATTAAGTAAAATAAATAAGGTGGCAGTAATTGGGACATTTACCCTGTCACAAAAAATATAATTAAAAATCAAATTCTGGCTTCGGGTCAAATCGACCCGAATAGTAGGTACACGATGGTTAATTTCCTGCATATTGCGATATGCTTGTGTGAGATTAAACCATTAAATTATAAGTAACTGTACATGGTATGAGATTAAAGAAAGGGATATTATAATCTATTTTTACAAAGACATCTGAAGATATAAATGCCAGTACTCTATAAGTATTTTTTCCACCTGTCTAACTGATAAACGTGCATTTTGCTCTTCTGCAAGTCACTAGCTCGTTATATTAACAAAGTGGTTTAACAACCAAGGATCTTGCGCCCAATCGTGTGTTCCAGTCTCCAATATAACAATCTCTTTGTTGTGTTAATAAATAAAAATTCGTTCTGTAGTGATCAATTCTACCTTCAAACTTGACGAAAACAGCAACAATAATAAGTATACCATACGGAGAGCTAGTGTTACAATAATGACACTTTTTGACTACTTACGCCATAATTAAAAGGTTAATTGATACTGTCCAAACTATTCAGTTTTTGTGGGCGAACTTCCGAAAAGCACACACACTCAATGACCCAGGACAATAGTTTTCTATTTCGTAATCGAAATCGAGGGAAGTAGAAATGCGTTGAAGTTAGATCTGGATTAGATTCTAGTCTTATTGGGGTGCGGGTGCAGGGAGAACTTCAACACTGAAATAAATAACTGATATAAAAGCACTTGTTGCGAAAAAGTTCAGATTTGTGGGAAAATTACAGTATGTTTTGCAATCTTTCTTTGTTAATAATTTTTTAATTACCAATAACAATTAAACTTTTTGAAGGTTACTCAGGAGGTTGATCTTGATAACATATTTCAATGTTAAGGTCATCTATCACCAGGTGTGGGTGCTTTTCGGAAATTTATCTTCTTTTTCCCACCAGAGTCCTGCTAATCGATAACATTCGGTTAGTCGACGATTACTGCAGCTTTTCAGGCTTTCCAGTATTCAAGAAATCCAGAGCTATAATTGGCCAGGATTTAACGTTGGTTCAGAGCATCTGTCTGTCTATAGACAGTCGTAGCGAGTCGGATTCGCCAAAGGCTTCATGGTACAATCCTGCCCGTAAAACGGGCGAAGAAGTCGATGAATCGGTGCACGTTTCCATGCACGCACTCTGTCAACGCGGTTATGTGAACCAGCGATGTTAAGCGCACGTGTAACCTGGCCATCGTGGCCAGCTTGGTCTATGTCTACTACTCAACATCAACATGGATGTTTGCCCCCATGTGCACGGGCTCACGTAGACGCTTATTTCGGAACGGATTGCCTGCAGCGAGATAATAAGCCAACACGCGTGCAAACGCGTGACAGGCGTATGGATGCTGTACACTATACAGCTGTTGGAATAATGAATTTAATAATTCGGCCGACATCGTGCACGCCGAATAATTTTCGTCCGCGCGTGTCACGGTTTTGTCGCGCGTTAACGAGCTGAATTAAACAGGACGCAAAAAGAAAAGCTCGGTCTTTTGTGGCAATGCCATTGACTGCGCCAATCGTTCACCGGGTAAATCCAGTTTTGCGAAAGAACGAAGCGTCGTTTAACCCTTTCGCGACGGGATTATTCTTTTTTAAGAATTTGATGTTTATTTAAGGATCGTGGTGTCTGTAATGGATGCTAGATTGAGATTAATTTTTGGTCGAGTGCTCAAGTGGGACGTATATGTCTCGCTGGTCACGAAGGGGTTAATAATCATAGTTACTTCAATATATTATGTAACATATTATTGAAGGATGTGGACGATGACTGAAAATAGACAGTTATTGATTATGCCATGGAAGAAAGCGTTGAATTCTTGTCGATGACACGCAATCTCAGAATTTTTTATTAGAATTTGAATCTTGTTTTATTATGGTTTATATACTCATCGCCAAAAATTAAGAAACAATACAATTTTTCTGAATATTGTATTTATTATTTGCATTTATGCATAATTAGTGAAGATCAATTTCACATGGTTTTCAGGTTTTTCTTAGAGAAGACAGTATATGTTACAAAGCACTCGATTAATTGCTTTGTTTCTTGATTTATTTCCATAAGTGTAGTTTATACATAAAAATATATTCAGAAATCGATGAATATTTTATAGAAAAAATGTTAGAAATGTATTTATTTTTCATATACTTTTTAAACAAATGATGTTTTTGGAAGAATTTCAACATAGATGAATTTTTCGGTCAAGGACATACTATTGTGCAATTTACATTTTTAGTTTTCAAGATATTCGACGAAGTTTGTAGTCCACCCCCAACTTTGAGGGGTGTTGTTCCCATCTCAGCATGAAAATTTCCCGTTAGAAGAAGTAGGTGTTTGACATTTTTCGACGCTTTTTCTCTGTGTCAGATTTCATCGAATTCGACGATTCATAGTTCCTGGTTACTTGGCAATTTATGTAGACTTTAATTCAAATCGTAGTTTACGTTCCAGAAATCAAAATTTGCTATTCATGTATACGTGGGATCGGGACCTCCATACCCAACAGAGGAGCAAATAACATCATTGGAAAAGAGTAGGTCTCCGTGGAGCAGAGTGTAGAGTTTCGGTTTTCGACGCCGGGGGTCGTGGGTTCGAATCCCGCTTGGGCCCCTCTCATTTTTCCAACGCACCTACATATATTTCTTCTTCAACATTAAAAAAAGAGGTATACAGTGGGTATAATAAAAGAATTACGGAAGAAGCCTCCTACCTTTAATGATTAAGTAAACATATAAAATTAGCGTTTTAATTCGACAATATAACTTATTGCATTAACTTGTAATATTGAAAACACAAGAATTTGATCATACATGGTCTCATTTCTAATGGATCTCCCGGTAATTAAAGAAACGGTTCTCCCATCCAGAAAGGATTATGAGTCATCTTTCGAAAGTAGAAGAAATCTGCTACATCCCAACTACAAACTACAACGAATTAATACAACTAACACGAGGACATAAGAATTTAATCATACAAGGTCCCATTCCTAAATGGATCTCGAAGTAATTAAAGAAAGTTCCCATACCCCGAAAGGAGTGTGATTCACCTTTGTAAGGTAGAAGAAATCAGCGTCCCAACCACAAACTACATCGAATTAATACACCAAACACAAAAACACAAAAACTTAATCACACACGGCCCCATTCCTGACGAATCTCAAGATGCTTAAAGAAAGAGTTCTCTCATCCATAACGTATTACGAGTCATCCTCGAAAGACAGAAGAAATCTACTTCATCCCAACTATAAGCTACATCGAATTAATACACCAAACACAACACTCAAAAACTGAATCACACATGGTCCTCATTCCTGATGGATTTCGAGGTAGTTAAAGAAAGTTCTCTCATCCAGAACGGGTTTGTGGGTCACCGCTGGAAGCTGGAAGAACTCGAAGTTAAAGGGAGGCCAGCGCGGAAAAAGGTCTCGGAAAGAAAGAAAAATCGCGGGGAAATGAAGAACGTCAGAGGGCGGAGCCGTGTCGCGGGCTGGGTGGAGGAGGAGGAGGGTGGAGGAAGAGCCGCGAGCGTCGCGACTCTACAGTCGTCGGTTGGTCGTTGGCGATATGCATCGCACGGTTCTGATGTCCTCCTCTTTTTCCTATCCCCCGAGGCGGCGCCCGCAGGTAATCGTTATCGATCTCGCAAATAATACCAGACATGTACCGGGCGACGTACCCATCCGCATAACGAGCCTGGATGTGCGACGCGACCAGCTATCTTCTCCCCGCGGCAACTCGACGGTCCCCCTTGTTTCTAGCCCCCCTTCCCTTAGAACGACCCGTATCCCACGTACATACGTGACCTGGTTGCGACGGAAGCGAACTTAAGGGGAAGTTACACGATGACGGGGTGTTAGGGCGATCGCAGCCGTAACGGGTGGCTGTCGATCGACGTCAACGATTGTCGTTCGTCTCCGGCTACGGAGGATCGGGGTCGTAATCGCGTGATAAATGTCGCTGTGGGGCTATTCTTGGGTAGAGAGCCGCGGGACGAGGACCAACCAGTGTTTCGCTGATCCTAGACTCGACTTGCTACACGGGATGGCCTCTGGGTAAAACAGAATTCTGATACGATTGGTACGGTGTAATCGGGTGTTGTCTGTAGATGCTGGTTGTTGATTCTGAAACAGGAGCTAGTAGAGAGGCATTGTTAAGGTGTAAGTGGTGGTTACTGGGAGTTTAACTTGAAATGATAGCGATGGTTAGTTAATTCTTGATCGGGGAATGGAGGGTTAGTTGGAATGGCGGTGGTTGTTTCGTTCTGTAATTTTAGTAGTTTTGTATATATTAGACAACGTATAAATAACCCACGAGAACAATTTAACATTTTCAAATCGTCTAATGCTATTTTTCATTCGTTGCCATCTGGCAACTTTTTTACTTTAATCGCAGTTGTTTGTGATAATTCTCATTATAATGTAACTATTCATAATAAAACTCAATTTTTCTCAATTGATCAATAAACCCTCTTGATATATCTGAAAGATATTACAGTTTTGTAAGTTTTTATTTTATATCTAACAATGCCCAACATTTGAACTCCATCAAACGAGTGGGACAAAGGATTAATAATGTCTTGTATTAACGATAAGCTTTTAATTACGCATTCGAATTTGTGCCATACCATTTATAAACGACTAGAAGAAATTATTACTAACACTAGAACTACCAAACCTGTCAAAATGAGGGATTATAGATTTTTTATTTTACGATTATTGAAATTATAACAGTGCTTTTGACACAATTTCTGTTGACCTTTAATTTACTATGCATTTCATATTAGACTATATTATGCTAAATTAAATTATATATTGCGTATATTCCAATATTACACAATTTAATTTGTTAAATTAACTACTGTTAACTCACAGATGTGAAAAAATACATGATACCAATATTTTATTTCATAATTAAGAACACGTAGCCATATAGCCACAGTAGGAATGAAAGGGTTAACAAATGTATTGCTTAAGAACCAATCAAAAGTCTGCATCGGCCACATCATTTACTGAAACTTCCAACGTCCACATTATGACTGACGCAGTGTCGCAGATTTTTCCACCGAGTTACGTGTCTCACACTACACAACTCATTGTACTTCCTCGAATGGTATACAAGGTACAATGTCCGTTTTACGGCACAGTTAACTCACGGACGTTGGTACCCAGGAACGCGCTCCCATTAAGCACAAATCGTCGTGAAACAGTCATCGAATCGTGTTCAAAGTACCGCAACATCTACGGACACTGGACGATATTATACGAACGGTACCATAAAAGACGCGTTCGAGTCTATCTGGTTCGCGTAGGATCCGTCGTTCCCGATGGTCAGCGACGAAAATCATCGTTTCGTTGGAGGTGGTGGTCCCCTTAGCGCTCGGTGGCGACGTAGCCAGTGGGCTTGGCCCTGATTTACCGCGGACTTGTCGCTGTTACGACGGTTTTTCCCCCCATTTCGTTGGTGGGTGGGTCGAGCAACTAGGACCGGGATATCGCCCCGTAATGCAGTCATTTAAAGTGAAGCACGACCTGGGATATTACGACGCGATAGCCACCATCTTCGGTTACCTAGCCGCGACCGAACGCAATTTTCTCGCGCTGCCCCTCGGCCCTACCCTCGAGTGCTCTCTTACCTACTTTTAGATTCTTATCCACGGAAAAGTTTCCCTCCGCGACGTCGTATCTTCCTATTGTTGTCGTACAATTTTGCATTTGGTTAGTAGCCTCTTTTATTAACGTTTATTTGGCTGTCAGGTAAAACTGGAATGCGGGAATGGGTAGCAATGCAATCTGGGCTCGTGTAACGTGACTATGGCAGTAATTAGCGACGTATGTCGGCTGCGGTGACAGGTTGTAACGCTTTGGTGAAACTTTTACGTTAACCCATTAGGACTTAAGGTTGCGTTATCGCAACGTGTCACTTGTAATTTTCTTTTTCAACGAATTTGCATTATTAAATTCTGTTTTTCGTTTTGCAGTTACGAAATTGGATTTCAAGGATTTGCTTAATATATTTTTTGTCATTATTTCTTATTCCTGAAACATTGTACGACGTTTTGAAATTTGAAGAAATTGAAGGATTTATAGCACCATAGTAAACAAGTTTTTCTTATGTTATGGAAACTTTTTGGTTTATCTTTCTTGTGTAATGGGCTTTTATGGTATGGTGTCTAGTATTATAATTCATTTTTAATTGTTCTGTAAAATAATACATGAGTTATTTTAAAAGGTTAAAAAGTTGTATAAACGTAATATTTTGTTACACAAACAGTACCAATCCAAACATTTTTTTGACAGCATTTATATTCTTTCTTATACACTTTCATAAATAATAAATAATTATATGTGTAAAAATCGACATAATTCACTGCTTGGGACTTAATGGGTTAATACCTACTTTCGAGTTCACAAGTTTTGGATACGCAGGGCAGCGATTGATGGGAAAATTATTTTTCCTTCACCTGTTTCACTTGTGTTTCGATATTTGTTATGTGTGTATTGTGGAGTATTTAGAGGTTAACATGAGATAAATTCTCGAATCGTTATTTTTTTAATATAATAGTTATGTAACTTATTCGAGATTTTTCGTATGCATGCGTGACTTATACACATCTAACAGGTGCTAAGGAAATACAGAAAAAAGACGTTCATAATATACATACTTCGTATCACGATTGCGTTTAGAGATACTTGTATAGATAAATTTTCTGTAATTGTCAGAGATTTATATATCAGTTTAAAGTAGAAGAAGGAAGCTTTCGAATGAAATTTTATTGCTTTGATATCTAGGCAACGAACTAACTGTATTTCCGTATTGTTCCATTTTTGTGGAAATAACTGCAATGGAATGACACTACACATTGGTAATTATTGTCATAGAGAACTATAAAAGGAAAAGAAAAATCTATGCCTACTACTAAGTTTTGTTTTTATTTTCTTAAGAACTTTTCTTTTTTTCAATAAATTGTGTAATAATTTGCTAATATTCCCTTAATCCCAAAGTAAATGAAAGACGTTTCCAAGTATTTTATGTTTTGTAAGACATAATATTTTTTCGTGAAATGATGCGCTTAACATGTTTCATTTGTAGAATTCCGTTCGTAGATTGCGGCTGCCATTGAGGATTTAAAAACATTTCTCAGATCGGGCGCTCTCGGAAAGTGGGCCAGATATTGATGAAGTTGTCTAAGTAACGATGCCTGCGGATAAGACTTCTTAAACGTTCTTATTTTTCTCTCCACATCGTATTTTCTTCGTATGATTTACATTCACGTGGTCACGTAGTGCAGTCTCTGAAGATTGAGGGAAGTTCTTGGACAGAAGCAATCAATTTCCGAGTTTGACTGCGACTCATTTGGTCCCTCTTCACTCCACTGTTCTATATTCCCATCCTCGATCTAAAAATTCTCGAAAGAAGTGCAATACACTACCGCTCATAAGTATCTGTCCACGCATATTACATTCACTTTACCAAAAACTGTGCCAAACATTCCAAAAGAACTACTTTTCTCCCTAACACGAGCCATAAAGCAAGAAAAATCTACGTACTATCATTTGTTGAAAATTCTCAAAGTGAAATGTCGAAAGTGGAAGGGTACATCTTTCTTCGATTGGAAGGTGAATACTTACGAACGTCAGTGTATAATCCAACTAAATTCAAAGGAATCGTGTCACACTGCTTTCGCAAAAACGACAAAGGGCTCTCAATCACTAGATCCCACAAGGCGATGAAATGAACGGTACCGAAGCATCCTCGGCAGTCACGGAATCACCGACATTCACACGGAGAGGCGGTCGGTAGTAACTCATAAATTTCTACCCTCGTTCGTAGGGGTAAAGTTGTAGAAACCATTCGCTGGTTAGGCGGACAGTTCGCGTGCAAACAATCAGCTAGCGGGTCTCTCGTGTTCGCGTAGCAATCGCAGTCCCAGCGGCGAGCCAAGCAATCCTTTATCCGACCAGTAGTTTTAAATACTCCGGCTACGGCGTTAATTTGTACGCGTCACCGGCACACGAGTCATTTTTAAGGCGTTAAGGCGGGCTTTTAATAACGACCCGCCGACGCCGTTCGCCTGCCGCCAACCATCTACTCTTTCAACCCTACTTTTTCAGCCCCAGCGGAGAACGAATGCGCCGCGGCGGGTCATCGGCTAGATTAAATCCATGCTGTTTTTTTCGTTTGGGGCCGCAGGTTTTCCCGTAAATCACCCTTGTGCCAACGAACAATGTAGTCGTTTAAAGTGAGGCATAACGCGATAATGCAACGCTATACATATACTAAAGCCGTAGACAGTCGTCGGCTAGTTCCTTCGGGCGAATGCAATTTTCCCCGCGGAACCAGAGTGCCTGGCTTCTCCCACCCTCCCCTACTTTAAATTGCTACAGAGGCAAACTTCGGCGGCGCACCATCCGTTTCTTCAACTTTACACAATTACCCTTAGAGTTCACCGGGACCCCTGGATCTATCCCGACCTGGCCCCGCGACCAGAATTTTATCTTTCCGGATATTAGAACACGCCCGGAGCTTAATACTCGAACGTTACCCGTTTCGGCGCTAACAGTCTTTGGGCCGACACCGGAAACTTGGGGACGGCTGTTCCATGGTCTAGACCTCTTAGACCTCCGTAGTTTTAATTATCATTGATTTTACTGTCTCTTGGTTGGAAGGGTATCGTGAAACAGGACACGTGGATGTGCTGATTTTGTTCATATGTGAGATTTTGAGAAATCATGTTTAACCCCTTTGTCTTACGATTTTTTTTACGGCTGTACTTTTAAGCATTACTTTATCGTTAATAATTTCCTAGATACAAAAGGAATTTTATTCTTAGGGCATGTGTATTATTTACTCTAAATCTTAAATATTAATACCAATGAAACAGAATTTCACTTCGACTCAAAGAAAATGAATGGTACACATGTTTATTAAATCCAGTTTTAAATCGTCATCACCTGTCTGACTCGATGTTATAAGGCAAGGCGTTAACCTTTAGACGATGTTTAGGTCTCTTTGGACTTGAAATTTCAGAAATTTCATGCATCAATCTAGTTTACAAAACCTGATTGAAGTGCATAGTTGTTTCTATTAGCATTTTATAAAAAGACTAGTATATTTTGAAGAATTTGGACCAAAATATATCTAAAGACAGATGAGTTAGGGGTGTAGCTAGACCCAAGTATTGCTGTCTATTTAATGATCAAAAAAATTCGCTTTCAAAATCATTTTTAAGCAGAGGTACCAATTTCGATTAAAATTGACCGTTAGTGACAGTTCATTTTCACGCTTACAGTTTCCATGGATTGTTTAGACAGCTCTGTTCACGCTAGAAGGACAGGAGTATTATTATTATTATTATTATTATTATTATTATTATTATTATTATTATTATTATTATTTATTTATTTATTTATTTATTTTCAGTATCCCGTGCCTTTCGGCTTTGGGAGGTTCCCAGTCTTCTCCATTTAGAATATCCCTTTAAAATTTTGCCTTATGTTTATCTACCTTTACCCTCCTCTTTTTCATTTTAAACGCTAAGTATGACACCCTATCTAAAGTAACATAAAGTATACTAAGTAAAGTAGAATGAAATAGAACAAAATAGTCTAACATATAATACAATCGAATAAAGTCCACCAAACATAAAATACAATGAAATAGAATAGCATAACATGAAACATAATAGAATAAAACAGAATAAAATAAATTAACGTCCGATAAAATAAGCTTCAAATATATAGACAAAAGAGAACTCTAAACTGACTCTTCCTGATAAAAAATAAGTATCCCATTTGCACTAGAAGGACAGGAATAGTATTTTAATTAATTTGATCCACGTGCATTTCGTTTGGTCTGTATTATCTTCGAAAGTTTTGGTTTGTTTTTTAATATAATCTGTCTTTATTTGTACACGCTCTAAATTTGTTAGAACCTCGGACAGAAAAGTAATAACCAGTACACATATAGTAAAGGAAGATAAAATACTTACCAAGTGCTAATGGGTTGTATTGACCCAACTGCTGGTCTTTCTGGTGGCAAATTAGGTATTGGATTTACGACCCAGGGAAGGTTTCTTGCATTTCTATAGTAAACAAGGGATTTCTCAGGTCATGTTGTGACGTTTTTTAGTTTCAGCAATTGATTTGGGAAAATTCCAGTCACTGTAGGGCACAATGCGGAGCCGTATATACATCCCCTTCAAGAGAGACGTGTTTATGGCAAAATGAAGGAGGGTGGGGGTGGGGTGAACCAGTGCCTACGGTTTTAGTATTTTTCAGATTGAATGGTAGTTCAGTTTCAGTTCACCTACAGCTCGATTCTCTTTCAGTTCGGCTTCAATTTAGTCGCAGTTTGAGTTCAGCTTCAGTTCAACTAAGATTCACATTCATACAAGTTAAAACTCAGGAACACAAATCAGGACTGCACTGATTGTAAGTGTAATAAGTTACTACATAATATTAAAAATCCAGTGATGCATTCTATTCAGATATTTTTTACATACACAGCCCACATTTCCTTGTGGAATATATTATACTATGTCGGATGGTCTATTTTTGTTGAATGACCTTGATGGCTCTGGGAATAACCAAACCGGGAATTAATCGATCATAACCCATTTCTAAAAGTTAATTTTATTCTTATTCTTTACTTATCAATTTATTCGATTCAAATATATTGTTCATGATTACTCTCTTATTTTTCGTAAAACGGTAAAACTCTACAATTCAGCTGATAAAAATGACGCTGTTTACTCGAGAGTCGCGTTATTCGTTCTGGACCATCGATAAGCATGTAACGATAGTGGCTCGCGTTTGTTGTCCCCAAAAGAACGAGTACGGCTAACGTTCGACTTCTATCCAAGGAACGAGGTAATACCGAAATCTGCTTCGAATTTGTCGCCAGGATAATCACGTTTCGCCTGCTTAATTTAACGAAGGGAGGGGGACTGCTCCGCGTATAAATTGAATAGCTCTGTTATAAACGTTTCGGGGTCCGGCAGAAGTTAGTTTCACATGGTGAATATATTACGGTGGAATCGCGTCGCCGGTTATGCCATCGTGTTTCGCCTTCCTAAATAGGTTTAATATCATCCTGCGAAACACTCTTGCGACACATAATTCAGGGACGTAAAGTTTCAGGGGCTGACGTTGCACGTTGCGTATGCATTCTTAGAGCTGCAATAGCCGAATCCGTAATCAATTTGCTCGTTTTCCCACAGTCGCCTAATTAACACTAGAACTACCAAGCAAGTCAAAATGACTTGTCAATACACTCTTACAGCGGCGATTAAAATATTATAACAATACATTTTCTCAGATCTTTTGCACCTTCTATTACGATATGAAAGTGAAGAAATTAGTCAATTCCTAAATTTCCAAATTTTATAAAGTTTTTCACGTTTATCCACCGATCGAAGTAAATATGCGTTTATCGTCGGTAGTTCTAGTGTTAAATACGGTCGATGTTCTCCATTTTTTTGTTCCTTTTTTGTCAAACGTATCTTTCATCGGTTACGTGGAGTGCGACAAACTCGGATTTGCTTCGGGACATTGGTGGCAAGGCGGAAAGGTTTTCAATTCCTCATAAATTTATTTTCTTTTGCACGAAACCGAGCCTCTGCTTAGTTTCTGTTTACTCTGTTTTGATTGGTTCCAGAGCCCCTCCCCCGTGGTGGGAATAGGGCCGGTGTTCGTATCACATTCATCGAGGAATTACTGTAATATCATACACCCTTCTACTTCTTGTTAAAATATTGTGTAATTGAATATGAATACGAATTTTTTTTTTATTAATTGATCAAATAGTAAAATTTGAATAATTCTTTTCTACTGACTTGCCATATGTACTTTTTTTCAATCTTACATTATTCCATTATTAGTTAATTTCTTAGATAAAAAAGTCTTTAGTGTAGAATTTTTTTTGCTGCTTCATTGATTTAGGAAAGCAATTTTCTGTAGTTTTACATAATTGTGCAATTATGTATTTAGTCGATACAATAAAGAAGTCGCTTATTAAATAATTAAGTTTGGTATAGCGTAAGCTCCAATCATATCCCTAAGCCAATGCCCTCTGAAGTGAATGGAAAATTGAAATTTCTCCCAAAGCCGTTCAATTTCGTTAACACTGACGTCGGACATTTTTAAAAGTACGATTAATTAGCCTAAAGAATGACCCTGCTTAAATATTACGAATGTTTATGGAAAAAAGTGCACGGTAACTCGTAGTAACAGATGCCCGTGGCAAAACGGTTAATTACTTGCTTGGCCGGGTCAGCGCAACCAGGTGTCGGAAGAACTTGGTGTCCAGACGTTGCAACGGCAAAGTTTTATGATGAAGCAGTAATTCGAACTTGGAGTTACCACTACCTCGAGACGTCCGGTTCCTCTCGTGTACAAGGGTTTTTCAGTGATCCTTGCCCCTCTGATCGTCTCCTTACAAGCTAATTACTTCGTACATCACAAGCTTCCAAAACTGTTAGAATCCTGTTACGTAATTTATAAATAATTCTTTGTGGTATGCGTATATGTGTGATATAAAATATGTTTATACATTTATAGATTCAATTCGATAAATATTTTTCACATAAATGTTACACATATTATAAGACTTTCGGGGCTCATAGTATTTCGGAGTGGAGTAAAAATTGCTTACTCAACATGAAATAAATCGTTTCGATAGAAAATCAACTTCCATATTTAGGTACACGCGTTCGTTTAAGACATATTGGAAATCTCTAACAAATAATAAATCAATCTTTCGTACTTTTATTGGAAAGGATTATTTTTAGGACTTATGATGATTAGACATTTTTCATTCCACTCGTTAGGTGCTATAAGCACGTATAGTCTTGAATCCTTTTTTAAAGTACTATAATCTATTTAATACTAAAATAGTTTATTTAATTGTATAGTTGATACTACGTTATTATTTGTCCAATGCTTTCGTTATCGAGAATAAATATTGGGATTTTAAAAAAGTAATTAGCATAACGTGAAAGTAATTATGTATATAGTATCGCCGATTTGTAGCTAAAATGTGGATATGGATAGAATTTTGTATTGTAAAAAGTTAATCTTCAAAAGCAGGAGATGAACAGAAATTCATTTCATCTCTGAATAAACTTATCTGGTTAAAACTAACGAGAAAATATTATCGAATTAAATTGAAGATTTCATTTTATCCTGGGTCATATGATTATAAATATTATAAATGCATGTAATCCGTAGCCCAATAATATTAGGTTCAGTCATAAAATAACGTCCACCTTTCATTTTGAAATTTACTTTGATCGGAGATAATTGACAGTTTAATGCACATTTACATATTAATCGTTATTAATGAAATCAGAAAATTAATATAGAATTGAAGAATTTATACAATCTCCGTTTTCCAATTATAGCTCATTGAACTTTCATAACTATTTCTCTCGAAACAAATTAATAACGATATGTATACTGTCGTTATAAAATTTGATGCACTTTTATCTTTAAAAAAATGCTTTGCGAAGAATATTTACGATATAATTTTATATTTTCATACTTATAATATCAAACTGAATATAAATTCATATTGTACGTAACTACTTCAACAAAATAAATTAGTATGTTTACGTGGAAAGCATCATTTTCCTAATGAGCAGAGTACTTCGAACTTTTGAACATCAGTGTACTAAGCGATTCATTCAACTCTATCCCTTACTATTAATTCTCAGTTCTTCAACTGTAATGTTCACACAACCGAAATATTAACAATATCCTGTTTTTTCTTGTTTCAGGTGAGTCTCTACAGGAGTCTAGTATTAATCGTATAATGTGTAAGTAATAATTCAGCACTGAGATATTAAAGTTAAGAAAATTTTGTCATAGTAATATGATAATTTATGTTGAAAGTTCTTACGTTTTTTTGACAAATTGTAGCAAAACTCTTGTTTTTAATTAAATAATTTGAATCGCAAAAGTAGATTACACTTTTGTAAGTTCACTTAAATCATAAATATTCTTTTATCAAAGTCTAGTTGTTTCATTTCTGAAATAAGTACTTAATTATCTACTTTTTCTACATCTATCTATAACTTACTATTTGTTTATTTTTTAAACTACAATTGCACTTTATGACAAACAACAGAACCTTTTTCAAATATTTGATGTATAGTTTTTAGTTGTTTTTATTACATTTAGCAGAATTTGAACTCGTGTACGGAAGCAGTGGATAATGGATGGTAATTGTGTCTTATCAATGACTTAATTAACTTCAGTGGCTCAGTTATTTTATACCTATGTATAAAAATTGTTTAAAACAACCGTATGTGGGATATTAAGTTTGGAAGTGCTATCCTTGGCAAAAGGTGTTTGATCAAGAACACTGAATATTTATTATAAAGTTATGTACGTACTGAACATAAAAATTGTTTTGGGAATAGCGAACGACGTGTACCTACTGCACAAGTTATAGGTTTATTGAACATAAAATTGTTTCGGTAAAGGCGAATGAGGTGTACTGAACGAGTTATCCGCGCTTAAGTGCCATATTAATCGTCTCTAGACGTTGAAAAAAGTTCGCTACTACTTTTATTATCATATTTTGTATTCAAACATTAGAAAATAGATTAATACTCTGTAATATTACTTACATAGCTTTCGGTAATTTTCACCTTCCAGTGATGTTAGTCTATATTTACAGAACACACAAATATATTTTTGTCATTTCGTTAATATTTTCCTTACGAACAAATGAGTATAAGTATTTTTCTTACTCCAAACAGTACTTTCATCGAATATAAACAACTCTTTTATTTCATTTCCCTCATTAGTAACATTGTCTGCCTTTCAACGCGTACGTAAATAATTCCATCGTTAGTCACATTCATCCGTTTAATCGAATACTTTCAGTCAGAGGCAGAATTTATGTAATTCTCAAAGCGAGTTTGACTTTCCACGATATCCGATATCCCATGCACGTAGGTCATTTTAAAAGTTCTCAGAGTACAATGGAAAGACAACTTATATCGTTTTTCAACTATTTCTATTTTTCAATACAATCCCCTATAATGCCAATGCACCTGGACCAGCGATATTCCAGTTTTATAGATCAACGTTCTAAACACTCTTGAGAAACTTTCATTCGAATTCACTTCTGATCAACTGTTAGGAGACGGAACGCATGACGTAAAACCACTTTTGTTCAAGCAAGTGTATCCACACAGATTTAATACGTTACAGTTATTCATATAATAATCGAAAGTCTTCGATGAACTAAAATTTTCAGAATTGCTGATGTCATGTACCAACGTTCTAAATAATAAACTTGCATACGAATTTGCTTCCGATCAAATGTGAAGGGATACGACACACGACCCAAAATCACTTTCATTGAAACAGCTGGGTTAAACATATTATGTAATACACAGAGCTAATACGTACGTTATAATTAATTATATAACGATTAAAAATCTTCGATGAATCTAAAAATTTTAGAATCACTGATATCATCTACGTATATACTTCATTCTGAGCATTTTTCAAACGACCTACGTACAAACTTGCTCCCACAGATTACACTATGCAACACGAATTTTGATCTGCGATGTCCATTGGGTGATCCTTATAGAACAAAGCGGCTCTTACTTCAGCTTCTTAGAACAGCTTTAACAGATTTGTATTATTTATAACTACAATTTTTAAATAATATTTCCCATGGCTCTTGAACAGTAAAAACTGTATGAAAAGTATTATAGGGGGAAGGTGTCTAAAACGATCCTGTGGGGTAAAATGATTCCTGGCTGCCCTGTGGCTATTAGTGGTGCTATATCGCAATGTCGTTCTACAATAGTTCTCCCCGCACGTCACTAATGGTTGCTCGAAGTGCCATATGAATATCAGTGCTCTGTGTGTTGTCCATAAGAAAAATTAAAAATTACTTCAATTTATCTAAGATGAGGTGTTTTTCAATGTTGTGTAATTTTTGTCTTAAACGGTTTAATGTGATAGCTGCTTCTTGCAGGGATTTAACCAGAATTCAATAATAAGTTAATTAATGTTTCGTTACCGCATGTAATAAGTTGAAGTTATATTCAACCACGGAATGTGAGTTGGGTGTTTGGGGTCATATGATCCCTCTCTAGTAGGATAAATTGATCCCATGAATCATTTTACCCATACGCTATGTTATTGTTTTTTTGTTTTAGTTGCAACAATGTCCCGTCGGTATGAAAGAAAAACATGTCAAAGCTGTTTTTATTTAAAAAAAATGAAATAAACGAAATGCTTCTTAATGTTCGTGGTATTTACTATCAGTAGGTATAAAATGATCCCCGAGGATCATTTTATACACATACATTACAAAATGATCGTTAAGTATGCCTTCAAAGAAACGTGAATAAAAAATATAATTGATCAGCCAGCTAAATATTATTTAAGCCAATGATAAGATAGATAGACTAACTTACAAAAACTACTTTACTTTTATTTAAATAATGAGCATTTGTATTTTTTATATAAATTACTCCTTAAAGGGATCGTTTTAGACACCTTTCCTCTACGTAGCTCTTATTATCAAAGAACTTGCCCACCCCTGTTCTATCTCAGGCTGATGGAACTCCTCCACACGAATATCACCCAGTGAATATCGCAAATCAGAAAGAAGATTTACAATCCGTTGTACCGTCCAGCCTCACCCAGCCGAAGTACGGGAAAAATAGCGATGTATCAAATTAACCTGTCCCAGTTTAACATGTCCCTGAATCCATCTCCGGTCGTTTCCGGGTCTCGAAAATAGGGTGTGGAATAATGGCGTAATAGGTAGAGACGAGGAGAGACACACAGAGAGAGAGAGAGAGAGAGAGAGAGAGAGAGAGAGAGAGAGAGAGAGAGAGAGAGATAATGAAATGGAGAGAGGGCAGGGTCGCGAGTGCCGCGAGGTCGAAGCCCAACAACCCATTTTGATTCGACTGGCCCGTGAAAACGCATTACAGGCCGGAAGCAGGAGTGCAGCCACCGCGGGCAATAATCCAGATCTGATTCACGCGAGACCGTGTCGCGTATCAGCGGGCCAGGCGGACGACGACACGACGGTTCCGCGTGCTGGTGTCCCAACGCGCTCGTACATTATTGTCACGTTTCGCGAGTCGCGGGAATCACATTTGCACCGGGAGGAAAGCGGATGGGGCGCGATCGAAGCGGAGCGAGCGAGCAAACGTCGTAGCGTGGCGCTGTTCGAGGAGAGCAGCGGAGTTTATCGAGCGTCCGTCGAACCGGAACGCGCAGATTGTCATTCCTCGAGACTGACTCTGGCCGCAAAATTGCGTTTGCGTCTACCCAAACAACCGATAACCCATCATGAACCGAGTCGCGAATGCCTTGGATTTTCGGACGGTAATTCGAGATCCGCTGCCCTTCGATGGTCCACTTAGGGAATATCTACGCGGAACCGCGATATTTAATCTGGGACGATCGGTGGTGATTGCGTGGTTACGACCTTGGTTGAAAATGTTTCGTCTTACAAAGGAAGGCACGGAAGTGTATCCCTCCGATTTTAATGAAACTTCGTATGTCTGTTAAGCAGTCAAAAATAAGGGATACGTATTCTTTTTATCGGCTGAGACGCGGCTTTAAGGGGTGAAACCACCCCTCGAAGTTTCGATCCGAAATTTTTTTGTTATAAACAAATTATGTTTTGGACAATTTGTTAGCATTATATTATTCTACATAAAAAACTGCAAGCCTCGTCCATTAGATGTTTTCATGTATCTCTGGTTTTCGAGATAGTACTTTTGGGTCGAAACTTCGAGGAGTGGTTTCACCCCTTAACCCCTTGCCCTATAATATCCAGTCGGACTCCTGTTGACGATTTGAATATCGATTCAATAAAGAAGAATATTATTCCGGTTTCTTTGAGTCCAAGTGAAGTACCACGTTGCTGGTATTAATATTTAACTTTTACAGTAATAGTACAGTTGTGGTAAGTACAGAATTCCTTTTTGTTTGACAAACTATCGATAACAATGTAATCAGGGAGACTGCAGACGTCAAGAAAATCATAGGGCAAGGGGTTAAAGTTGTGTCTCAGCCGATAAAAAAAATACGTATCCCTTATTTTTTACTGCTTAACAGACGTACAAAGTTTCATCAAAATCGGAGGGGGACACTTCCGTGCCTTCCCTTGTTAGAGTTAGGTCTGATTTATTCTGGCCAACTACGGTTATGTAACTGAAGTATCTGCAATTTTTACGTATTTTGGGGGTAATTATTCGTCATAGGGGGTTCTTACCGATTTGAACGACCTTGAAATATATTGTCAAGGTCGGCCTTAGTTTCAGAGATATTCAGAAAAATATTGTTACGTGTTACTCGATAGGTAATATTAAAGCGAGAGTTTTTAGGTTGAAAGCTAAAAAATTTCATGTAAAAGTTATATTTCTCGCGATCATTCGAAGGAAATAACAAAATGAAATGTGATAGGTCTTCGGAAAACAGATTGGATTCCAAGTGATCGGTTTCAGAGTCGATGGACTGATTCCAAAAGCAAGTCGGTCTTACTATGCCACCGAGAAGGAATGGAGGAATCAACCTAAGCTCCGGAGCTTAATTCGGATATCACTGTTCTCCTAGCTTGTCTTACAAATATCAAATTTGCTTCGTGAAGCTCTCTGCTAAGGAAATTTTAGGAGATTCTTGTACAAAGAACAATAATTAATATGATTTAGGTGATCAGAAATTGCTCTCTTTGCACTTCTTACCTTAAAAGTGAAATTACAATTTAATTCTCTCATTATTTTTGCACAGTTTTGTTAATACCAAATTAAATACAATACTTCGATTTATTTGAATTACAACAATTCTTTTGGATTTGGTTAATTTTTCTGCTTACACGTTAAAAGAACCGACGGTAGCTATCCTTAAATGATCAAGAACTTAAATTGCAATGTCACGTCACAGGTGAGAAACGACTGACAACGATTGAGTATCCTACAGTGTTTATAAGCGCAGATTGAACAGAATCGTTTATTTCGCAACACAGTCGCTAGCAACATCGGGCAACTTCACCGGAAGCCGGGTAACGTGTGCACGACGCGAGGATGAGTATACCGCCCCCTAATCACGCTTATGGCCTTTGGTTAACAGCGAGTCGAGTCTTTGCAAGCGGAGGTGCAGCCAACAGAACGCCGGGAACAATGGTGTGCCAAAGCATAAACGTATCCTAGCCGGTCCGCTGTTAATAATGCACATTCAACCTCGTACTATTTACAGTCACTCTGGGGCAAAAGCTAGTCGGCTAACTCGCGCGCGATTGGGGGTGGGTTCGGGGTTGGTGTGGTGTGAGACGGTTAAAAGTTTTAAGGCGCTCACCGAGATGATTAATTAATCCGCGCATAATCACGCTGGCCGTCACGGATCGGGTGTGTTTGGCGAGTCTCGAGCGAAAGAAATCGTTTGATCTCTAGGAACGAGAATGTCAAACGTTTCGTTAACGGAACAGTTTCCAACGGTGAATACATTTTTGCGAAATTTTTTTCACCGCAGGTAAATTAATGCGAGGGAAAACACGCTGAATTCCGTGCAAGTCTCCCCCTACCCTCTTCTACTTGGAAAAATATTCCGCGTTAATTACTACTTTTTCCAATACAGAAACTCACCCCACCCGCACCCACCGTCTGGGAGTTCAATGGTTTCAACCGAATGGGAATTACAGTTCAAATGAACCGCAAACATAATTCCGTGGATCGTGTTTACGCGATCTGATCCATTGAAATGAAGCACCAAACGTGTATTTGTGAGTGTGTGTGATGTAAAAGGGCGATTATATTTTTGAACGTTGCGAATGAGCTTTGATTTTTATTGATATTTATGAACTGAATTTGATTCGTTAATTTACTTTGTATTGCATCAATAAGACATAGATTTTACGGTGATGTATGTCGCTGCAGCAGCGCCAGTGTAGTGCAAAGCGTTAATATTATCTTGCCAGTATTAAGGAAAATGTGAGAATTTCATAAGGTTGATTCTACATGATAAACTAAGACGAAAATCAAGAATGATGAAATTGCGTTCGTGGTTTCGTTTCCGAGTTATTAGTTGTTGAAAATACGAGAAAAATATGCGTAAACTACGTCTGACATGGCGGGTTATTCTACTTGAAAGGCGCGTTCTTCAATTGTTTTACGCGTTTGTTTAATTTATTTCATTTTATTTGATTCATTAATTTCACTAGGTTGTCGATCGAACCCGTGCTTTGTCTTGGAGTCGATTTTTAGAATAGTATAATCCATCATGTCAGACGTATTTCATGGAAAAACTTTGACCGTATTTTTAACAATTAAGAATGATCGGAACGAATCGAACGCAATTTCGTCATTTTTTCTTTTCGTGTTACAATCAGTTTGACATGTAGAATCAACCTTGTGAAACCTTCCCACATTTTTATTAACCAACTGTAGACAATGTTGGTCGTTGACGACCCAAGGAAATTCCTACTTCTCCTGGACGTACCTTCCAATTTTTATTTTTATTGAAAACAGTTTCAAGCATTTCACTTTACGAGCGATTGTATAATGTTGTAGAGAGTTGGATAAGTATCCCAGAATTTTTACATATTGTTTGATAACCTAAAACAGTAAAACACTTAAGCTAAGACACAAACAACCCAGTTTCCAGGGTTAACACTCTGTAAAATCGCAAGACTATGGTAAAAATAATTCCGAGAATATGTACTAGTTTCAGATTGTTGCCCACAAAATTCGAATTATGAATTCAATCTAAACAAAATTCGTCTGCAACATTTAAAAATCATCGACAATCGTATTATGGAATCCCCTGTGAAACTGTCCTGTATTTTTACTAAGGCCCTCTATATTGAGTCTTTGTTTACCTCCTTATAACCGTATTGACTCACCCCCGATGACATGAATAGATTATATGCATTTATATCCATTGGAAGTTTGTGAAACGCAATGAAAAATAAGTTTTTACTTGCGATGATTATAATGTTTTATTTTATTTCTGGGTTAATAAATCTTTGACAATACTAGTTCCCCTAAAATATATCATGAAAATTGAAACTTGCATAAACTGTGGCACTATATTCATGAGATTAATTGACATGTGGCATTGTTGCGCTAGTCTTGGCGGAACAATGGTGAAACACAAGTAAATCATCAGCCAGTGAAACAATAACAGAATCGTGTCCATTGCTCTTTATATGTAACGTGACTGTAAACCAACAGTAATGAGAGGACTGCAGATAATTATTTCCACAACAAACATATACTAATGAGTAAAGTCTGGATGTTTATACAAAATGATATCTTTTTACTTCAATTTGCAGAACCAGAAGGCAACTTTATTAATGATTTTATTCGATCAAATTCTACGCATTCACGTACATTATAAATGCACAGGCTATTCATAAATAATCTACATATTACTTTGAGCAAACAGATATTAAAGAGTCGCTTCTTCACGCGAGAAATTCTATTATATTTAACATTCGCAACGTTTAATAAAGTTTCTAATTAAAGTCAACATCACATCCACTTTCTATACAAATTTATAACAATGAGGGAGTGAAATGGAGGACAAAAAGAGCCAAGAGAAAGATCGCCAGTCAATTAAACACTCGCGTAATCCTCTTTTCTCTCGAATATTGTGATTATGGAGAGAAAATACAGAAATATTCGTCGAACAAAACGAAGCATATTCCTCAGAATTTTTTCCATTGATTCAGACACACACACGCGGGAAAAGGAAAAGCTGTGTGTGTTTCCTCTGTGTTTGTCTTTTCATCGGCATATTTGATTAGCATATTCCGATCGGATGATCCGCTGTTAAATGGTTAATCAGCGGTGCCTCGTCAAAGGGACTGCCGTCCTAATTTCAGCATTCGTCGTCGGTCAGGTTTCCGCGTGGAAATTCGCGGCGGTTGCACAGCTCTCCGTCAGATTTGTGAGTAGTAACGAGTTTAGCCAATGACCGTAGCGATTATGTACACGCGATATAAACCTCGCGAGCGTAAATGCTCGCCGTGTAAACGCGCACACTTGGATCTTGCATGGGACACGATCAAACAGAGCGAGGCCAATGAGTGACGTTTAATCAAACTGGACTAGCGATGATGCAGATGCAACGCGGTTGATAAATTCTAATCAGTACCGTGGTGTGTTAGATCAATCGGATTGGCATCGGTTTAAAAATGGGACGGGCTATCTTTATTGCTGTTCTGTTACCAGCAAAAGTTATCGAATTGAGGTTTTAAAGACTTTATTAACACGGGACTCTTAAAGTTTGTGTAATCGATTGGTTGCAAGTCATCGTCAAAATATTCTTAGAGAAATTGTTGTTTTGTAATTAATATTTCCTCTATTGAGAAAGATACAAGAGAATATATTTGTAAATTTTTTGTCTAGTCATGCGGCGGTCATCGTACATTTTTTATTCAGTTATTTCATGATTAATTTGCGGATAAACTTTTAAGTACGAAAGTCTTGCTACGTGACAATTTTTATAATTAAATTGTGTATGCATATGCAAATTCATAATTGTAGAGGTAAAGCTTAAAGAATGGACGTCAAAGGGAAACGTATTATCTTTATGAATCACTTAACTGCTTTTGACTAATAAGTCATCACTCGTATTAAGAAGTATGTATGAAGTATTATTAAAAAGGAGATTCTTAAGACAATTTTTGTCTAATTATTATGTTGAGTTGTAAGTACCTTCCGTAATTGACGTTGAAACTGTATTGAATAATAATCGAGTAACAGCAATAGTAGAAAAATTTTAATTACATCGTGATTACTCAGTTTAATGTACGCCAGAATATAAACAAGGAAAATTGAAGTTGTTTATGACACGTAATCAGTATCACGGAGGTTAACCTTAGACTAAGAGCTTCTTACGTACAATCGCCTCAGAAAGTAAGTTAACGAGCCACTGCTGTTAAAAGCAATAATGAACATGCTAGTAGCCATTAAATAACAAAAGAACGTATGCTCTCATAGCAATACAACGTTCATGAATTTACCTAAATTGAAACAGTTTAGAGGGAGCACTAACTTTTTTTTCCAGGCTATTGTACATCAAAGAACCCGATAATTTCCTAAAATTTGTTCACGATACCATTCATCATTATAAAATTCCAGTATTTTTACTAGTAGACTCCTACTATACAGGGTCCAGCCAAATAATATGTAACAGTGGGCACCACGTAATTCCTTATAAAAAAAATAGAAAAATATATATATTAGAATTTTGTCATTCTCGGCTTAGTTTTCGAGAAAATCGACTTTGAATATCTGTTGGATGCGCGTGCAGTTAAATAGGACTTCGCTGTCGCGTCTGATCATTGCGTTCCGTTTCTACTTACCACCATAATGAATCTACGCATTTCAGATTATTTTTAAATTCGATTTTCTCGAAAACTAAGCCGAGATTGACAAAATTTTATTCCATATTTTTTACTTATTTTTTCGTAAAGAATCACGTGGTGCTCTTCAATAATTATCAAGCATTTAGTCTTTCACTAGATGTATAAAGATGGCGAAAATGATATTTATTCTGTCATGTCGTTGATTTCTTTTGTAATTCTTTTTGTGCAATTTACACGATCCGTATTATCCGCTACACGTAATACAAAACTTTCATTCTTGTGTATTTTTACCTTTTATTGTTAATTTTCTATATTCTTATCTAGTTTTTTCCCTTTTTCTGATTTCTATTCCGTTATTTGTCATTTTGTCTTTAATTACGCATTTCTTTCTTAAAAGCTGTAACTTTTTGTATGTTCACGTAAATATTTTTCAAAATTTCTCTTTCTTTTGTTGTTTATTTTAATAATTTTTTATGTAGTCCTGTAGAACTTCTCTTACGTTTTGTTAAATTTTGTGTATAATTGCTACAAGTTTGTGTAAACTTTGGTATGGTCTTTGCGCATTATTGTGTATCTAAAATTTCTGTTTGTCCTCTAGACCTCCACGGACTTGTATATTGTACCAAAAGTCTCATAAAACAAATCGTGGTCAGTAGAGATTACTCTGTTATTGACAATCCAATCGAAAATATTTTTATCAGGTATAGCATGGTTTCAAGAGAGCTTTAACGTGATCATAGCAAATTTGTTGTCAACACTTTTTTTTCCATGATTTTTCAAGGTCACCATAAATTTTTTGCAAATACACCTATAATATTTTTACACCTATTTATTAGAGGATTTCAAGACGAATTCGGTAAGTATCATAACATAACATGTGTTAGGCGTAAAACAATTATATGTGTATTTGCAAAAAATTGAAGGTGACCTTGAAAAATCGTGAAAAAAAAAGAGTTGATAAAAAATTTGCTAAAATCAAGTTAAAGGTCTCTTGAAACCATGCTATACCTGAGAAAAACATTTTCGATCGGACTACTAATAACAGAGTAATCTCTACTGATCACGATTCGTGGTTCACCCTCTATATATTATTTTTATTACTAAAGAAAATCTCGAATAAAAAATCAAGCCGACTGATTCTAGCGGTACTATTAAGCGTGTGAATTCATTTCCAGCGAACTTTCGGGATATGAAAGCGTTCGCAATATGGTGTCGAATCATTGAAAAGTGGATCGATGGGGATCGAAACGGCCTGGCACTTTGTCCGGAATCGTCTCCGATATACGGACGAAAGAATGATAACACAGCGGCCATCCTCAAATAACTCGAAATTGCGATGAACTATCCCGCGATAGGTAATAGATCAAAGAGCCGCGCGCGATACGTTCGATCCATCTCGCATTTTCCCGCGTTTGCAGATCCGAGAGCATAATACACATACGCACGATGGTATACACACGGGAGAGGCGTGTTCCGTTTGGCCACACTCAAACAACGGATGACTGTCGTAAGCTACGTTTGCCATTTGCGTCGCGTTCACAGAGATTCGGCATCGGCAAATTATGCCATTTCCGGGTCCCCCGTCGGGACCACCAGTAGATCCTCTGTTCCATCGCTTCTTATGCTCGCCACGATTTCCCCTGGTCTCTCTTATTCCCGGGGGTTAATTAATCGCGCGAAAATTCATCGAACTGATGCCGACATTCATACGGAGAGATTGTGATCGCAGGTTCACAAAGGTTTCTTGTCTTTCTGCTCGGTTATTCGGAAGCATCTGGCACCTAGAATCTTCAGAATTTTCCTGATTGAATACGTAATGCGACAAAAACTCCATCCTTTGTGAAATGTGTGAATGAGAGCACGTATCTATCATTTTCTGCACACACAATAGTGGGGGCGCCACAAAATGTCCCAAAAATCCAAATTTTTCCAGCGCTTTGTTAAAAGTTTTAGAATTAATTATTTTGTTATTATTTATTATTTCTTATTGTTTTGTTGGTTAATTGATATTAGGAATAGGAGTGGAGGTAGTGCAGGATTAATGAATAACGCATATGTATGGTTTGACTATTATTGAAAAATCGTAAGAAAATATACAATTTACAATGGTATTTGTATAAATTTAATAACAATTGCTTTAAATACAACTTATACATAATACTACTTAATATAAAGGCACCATTTTCGCGTGGCCGACACAAGATCAGGTTGTGTTGCGACGCAAAGTGACGATCGGTTAAGAAGTCAACCGTTCGGATGTGTCGCGCTCTCAGAGTAAACTAATACTCGGAGCGGAGGATCGAAGAGATAACGAATATAGAATATTTGTGCTGTATTACTGAGTTTTTATTTTACCAGATGTAAAATATATCGTGTTATAATATTATAGTGATGTGAATGTCTTGTGAACGTGGTCTGAATGTGTTCTCACCCAAGTCTGTGTGAGTTATGTCTTTTTATATGGAATGCAGTGAGTATCGGAGAGGGTGTGTTTGAGTGTGATTGGTTGTGGCTGTTGGAGTGGGTGTGTCGAAATTTGGCGCGCTGGTAGAAAGAGACAGAGTGTCATTTTTCTTCCTTTTCTCAGGGTGTCCTGGGATTCCTGGAAATTAGCTGTTGAGGCCGATATAATTATGTTATTTGCAGGTGACAAACACGTGGTGAGCAGCTGTTCCAAAAATCCCAGGTTATGACCGATGACCGCTAATAAAGTTAGAGTATAGTTATAATGGGCCCGCGTGCCTCGATCGCTGTATTGTTCTGATCGGGGGCACTGGTCATAAATGCGCCTCCGGTTTCTTAAGCCTAAATTGCTTTTTACACTTTTAACGCTCAACAGGTTGCTTCTGTCGGTTTTGATAAAAAGAAACATGAATGATTATTAATCTATACGAGTGATACGCTAGTTTAGATTAAAATGTGCGAGAAGGGTCAAGGAATCCCAATACGCAAATATCTCATTACGTTTCCTGCCTCGCGTCGCCTTAACAGGAGCCCGCGGCTGCCCGCCACTTGCCCGTGCGGGCAACACGCCCATCACTGCTTTCAGGGATTTTCGATACCTTCTGGAGCCCTTACGTCTTTTAGATAGAAACATAAATTGTTGCAGTTGACATTACATATACTTTTTTCCGGTTTATGTAGATGATCCATAGCATTTGGCATGTAGAATTTTCAGAATTTGCCTACTCAGACATCAAAATAACAAAACATCTACTTTCGCGGGTTATTTGATACCTTTTAAGTTCCTTACACCTTTCAAATAAGCATAAATCGCTGTAGTTAACACGATCGCTTATGCATTCTTCCTATTTTATTGGTATAATCGAAAGCATCTATTATACCAAATTTTCAGAATTCACCTGATCAGAGGTCAATACGACAAAACGTCTATTCTCTCCGGTTATTTGATACTTTTCAAATTTCTTATTCCTTCGAAATAAGCGTCAATCATTTTCAATCAACACAAACGCTTATGCATTCTTCCGTTTTTATCGGTATAATCGAAAGGATTTATGATTGCGATATTAAAGCATTTATTACACAAAATTATCCTAACTTGCCTGATCAGACATCGATGCGACGATAACTGTACACCCCTCGGTTATACGAAATTTCTCTCAAACAATCGGAAACTTTCGAGTCGCACCATGCACCACGGTAAATGCCACGATAACCCCCCTAATTTCCCCCAAGGGAAGGAAGGATGTCCGTCGCGGAGATTAGCGGTTCGAGCCAAGAACTCGTCCCAGGGAGCCAGTGCGCGGCGACTCGTTGTTTTTAGTCGTCGCAGGAAAGTTTCCCGCAGCACAAAGAAGTCCCTTGGAAAAATGACAACTCGCGATTGGACAGGCACGTAGAGTGGCGGAATCGTCGCGGACCGAGGGCCGCGAAAACAATTCTCCCGCGGTGCCGCGCGAACGCCTTTCCTCGTGTCAGTGAATAGGAGGCAATTCGACGCTCGACGGAAACTTTGTTCGCCGGTTTCACGGCGCCCGCCACGGTGATCCCAGGATGCGTGTCCTACCGAAATTAGGAAAGAGTATAAAACGCTCGTGAAACGCTCGCCGCTTGTGTACATCCAGGCCCCGGACTTCGACGTCAACATCCCCGTAATTGAGTTAATCTGGATGTAATTGCGCGAGAAAAGGGGACGGGAGTCGTTCGTTTCGACGAACGATGGCGATCACTAACTTTCCGAAAGCGTTGTTATGATCCGGTTACGGTTACGATTCAGCGTTGTTTAGCTACGGTATGTATACAGGGTGTTCCTGAACAGACGGGATCAAAGTTTAATAGGGTATTCTAGTCTAGAGTTCAATTTTTTTAATTCTCTAGAAATTCATGCCAGTTTATACGAAACTGATTTCCGCTCTGGGAATATTCTAATTCCTATGCGCCACCTTAGTGGCCTCAGAATAGTGATTGTTTAGTATCTGTACTAGTTTGTTATCCTTTAGGTTATCTTTTTTTAGTTGGTTCCATCTTAAGTAATCGTCTGTCAGTGTTGTATGTTTAAAGGATATATTACGTGCTTTATGTAAAATAATATTTTCAATGCTCAAACTGGATGTTGCAGTTTCGTACTTTCCCACGACAAAAGTGATGAAGTATTATTGTGCAGCACTGCGACATTGAGCTATGAATCTCGCGTTTAAAAATTTATCTCTTGCGGCGTAATTACTGAAAAGGTACGTGTGAAACATGTTTTCTTAGTCTCCTTACTACGGATAACAGTAATATAAAAAAATTAAATAGAAATATAAAAATAGAATATAAAAAAATTATAGAAAATAAAAAAATATATGTCGAAGAATGTCACGTTAAATATAATAGCTAAATAGCGAAATGATTTTTCAATCTAAGTGAATAGACATTTCAAAGATATTTGGGTTATACAGGTTCACCGATGTCAAGTTTCTCGTTAAATGTCTCTTTAAACGTTGTTTACTGAAATTTTCTGACTGCAATATAATAACGAAGCTTTAATTTTAATAAGTTACTATGTTTAACAATGCTCGGTATAAAGAGAAGTTTGAGTTTTCCATGAATTTCGACAATTTCGTATTAATTTCGACCTTCAAAATTAAAGAGGCGAAGTTTATGTTTTTTTCCTTCTTAGTATTCTTCTAATTACTGCGGGAGCTATTTAGACGGGTCATTTCAAACGGTTCTTCCCGTTTTCTCCATATTAAATTTCTAATTTATTCGTAGTCAACCGCCATCGACGTCAGAAAGAAACTTCTACCATCCGAGTTTAATTAGAATTTGTAATTTTCCCGGACGCAAACGAGCAAGCCGACGATGGGTGTTCCGTTGAAAGAACATGGAAATTGTTAATCTCAAAAATAACGAAGAAATCACGTCCGTGTCGTAAACCCGGCCCATGTCGCTGTACTTAACAGGCGTATTGGGGATCGTTGCAGAAATAAATTAAAACATTCTACATAGTCAGCTCTCGAGCGTGAACTCTGTTAGAAAAAAACTCGTGATTTTCTTTATGTTTCGATTGTACATCACTTCGGTACTATTAAATTTATTCAATCGATTAATAATTCGATTAATACAATATTAAGCGTCTATATATATGTATATACATATATACATATATTTTTATTGAAAATCATGTTTGTTTTGAGAAATATAACGAAACGTGTTATAAATCTAGGTTTCTCGCATAGAAACAAATCGAATAAACTTTTTTTATACGAGACTTTATCTTACAGAAAATCGATTTTGTAAACCTGCCAAGCATACCTGGAATTGAGTACGAGTTGATTAAGGTCTTCGTTCATTCCAGATTATTTGTTTTTGCATATGTGCTTATAATCAGTGATTCTGTTATGGTATTATTTGTTTTTCGCAATGAATTCGTGTGAATTGTTAAGTGTGAAACGGTGAGATTGATATGAACGAAATAACATCACACCATTATCAGTTCTTGATACAAGCAGGGTAAGAAGTAATCCACAGACATACTAGTCAAATTTCTTTAGAAAATCTGTGAACTTGAGGATCTCAGTAATCAGCTCAAACTTTTTACGTTTGATTACCAATTTTTACTCTTATTGTTCATACAGCGATGGCCATAGTTTAATGGAAAATATGTAGATTTTCGAATAATTGTTAATTTATGTTTATCGATAGTCTCATCGATGCTCAAGGTTTGTTCCATTCTTCACTGAAACCTTTTTTGACGTATAGAGAACAAATATTTATACAAATGCTCATTTTTGGAAACTTTTTTAAAATTTTAGAAACAGAACTTTTGGGCTTTACTAAATTCCATTACCAACAAGTAAAACTTTTATACATTCATCTTCATTACAAATTTATTACTATATACAACTAGTGTACGGTTTCGATTCTATGTGTTAATACTTAATCGACGAAGACGAGTTTACTCGTCATTTGAAAATACTTCATTACTGCGAAATACAAGTTAACTCGTCACCAATGATAAATAATTGCGCATGGTTGCAAAAAAAATGTGTACAATATTTCTATTTCTAATTACTATTCCGTAGGCGTGTCTTTTGATATTTTTTTCGCTTGCCTTTTGTTATAATTCTATGATATTCGAATTTTCTCTCACCAGTGCCTTCAAGGAAATTTCGTTATAGTTCTTAAAGCTTTTCTATCTCGCGAGTAAGCGAACGCTCGGGCACGTTAACGTAAACACTTTGGCGTCGAACTGTCGCCGGGCTTGAAGTACAGGAGGTGGGGTCGTGCGAACGCAATCAACGAAGATACTGTCATAAGGCAGTCGTTAAAAAGATTCAAGAACGTATTTTAGACTTTAAGACGTATTAAGCCTTAAGACGGAAGATTCGTTTCTATCGTTAATTTTATTATTCTATTTATTTAAAAAATAATATTAAAACGTATTCATACCTACAATGTGCAAGACGAGTCAACCCATTAAAGATCAAACACTGAAATAATACGATTTTTACACATAGAGAAAGCAGAATTAAACAATGTAAATTGACTGAACATACATTGCGAATGAAATAGAACATTAACGCAACATAGTCCTCAACCCTACTACAGTCTTCAGTAACCATTTCCTTACACATTTCGCAAACCTATCAACATTTCTGAATAGATGAGACCAAAATGAAGTCGAAATAGTGCGTGAAATAGTAACAGCGTTAAATAAACAAATACCTGATTTTGTGGAAATAAGCCACAATACCGCAGTTTGATTAATAGGTTAACTCGTTTTTTGTGATTTGTTAGCTAGGAAAAGCTTTCGACCAAAAAAATATGTCACTTAAGAGGTTAGTAACTGAAAAAACAAAAGTTCCCGTTTAAACTATCACAAGTAACCTGAAAGTAAATTCAAAATCCTCTTAACCGCTTGTCTTACGTCTTCCTTGACGTTTGTAGTCCCCAGAATTACTTTCTTGTCGATAGTTTCCCAGAAACGAAAAGAATTCTGTACTTATCACACCTGTACATTTACTCTAAAAATGAAATGTCAATACCAAGAACGTAATATTTCGCTTCGACTCAAAGAAAACGAATAATATTCATTTTCTTAGTCTTCGATAAATCGTCAACACGAGCCCGACTCGCTGTTCGAATGCAAGGGGGTCAGTAATTGAATACGAACGCGAGCTCAAATTTAAATACAAATATCCACGATCCCGTTTCACATTCCCCGTCAACTCAGTGCGATACCCTTTTCCCCCTGTGATTTATAGATCTCGTCAATGACAAGAAGTCGACTTTCGCGTGCGTGTCAGCGATTTTTCCCCGCCGTAGGAATTTTTTGCCTCTGCTAACCAATGTCGTTCCCGGGGCAAACTTATTTAACGTCTTCGTATAAAACGTAGCTGGACACGCGGGCGCCTAGGATCGAGCGCGCGCAGAGAACGTAAGGGCGGGTGAGAGGTGGTAAGGATGGTTGGAATGAAATTCCTCTGGTTCCCTCAAATATTTATCCGCCGACTTTCGTCGCGAGCAAAGACCGTAAGAGGGGGAATATCGCGCAACTCGGAGACCCGTGATTTTAGCCGCCACGAGAGGATCCTCTTCCTTCTTCGCGCGAGAAACTGAGCTCGCGATCGACTTTGAATCCGTTCCACCCGAAAACTTTTAACAGGTGAACGAAGAGATTCGACGTGTTGTGAGTGTGTTGGGGGTCGTTGGAGAGGGTAATCTCTGACGATCATTCTCGTCACGGAGTTACCAAGCTGATAGAACCCGACGGAGATACGAGGATGATGCGGCCGAATTTGGGGGAAATGGAGTGGTTGGAATTATTAAAAATTTAGGGGTTCGTTCGCCGTCCACGACGTCTCGTGGAGACCCCTCCCTTCGATCTAGTTTGTTCCACCGACGAAAATTCACGCTCGATCGCAGAGTGACACACAGAGGCGCGCGTTGGTGGTTCCGTGACCAGAACAGAGGGTTCGTGCGTATCGTTCGACCTCGATCAACCGGGATTCGGGCGAACATTTTCACCGCGATCTCCTGGCTTGGGTGTTTGACTGTTACGCTGGGAATTATTTGAAACGGCCCCTGTAATTCCTGTACTTCGATCTCCGTTAGAGCCACGCTCGATTCGGCTCGGTGTGGTGATCAGAGGAAAGGGCTGGGGCGATTTTGAGGGGTTTTGTATGGTGGAAAAATGGGATGGTTGTTTGATCTTTGGTAATTTATTCTTATTGACTTCGATCAGGTTTGTGGTATGTAACAGGAAATGAATTTTGTGATAACTTTATTTTTGGTTCCCCAGGTTATTTACAGTATGTCTGTTTGGAGAATAGGTAAATCTTGTGTATGCAAAGTTGATATCTAGGTACTTATCTAGTGGCTCATACCTATACCTTATAGTTAACCCTTTCGTTCCTACTATTGTCATATGGCTACGTATTTTAAATTATGAAATGAAATGTTAATATCATGTATCTTTTTATATCTAGGAGTATATAATAGTTTCTTCTAGTTTTGTACAGCTGGTATAGTCCAGATTTGAATGTGTATTTAAATGTTTATCGGTAAAATAGGACATTATGTATTTGTTCTCTGTCTCCTTCATTTGATAGAATTCAGGTGTTCAGTATTATTACAAATATTACAGAAACTTACAGAACTGTAATTTCCTTCATACATTTCAAAAGGGTTTATTGATCAAAGGTAAGAAAAATGAGGTTTCATTATGTATAATAGCATTACAATGGGAATTATTATATGTATTATATAAGTGTGATAAAAGTAGGACAGTTGCCAAATGGCAACGAATGAAAAACGGTATTAAACAGTTTCAAAATGTTAATATACAAAAAAATACAACATAATATTTCTTTGGTAATTTTTAAATAATTTAGGAATTAGTGCCTGTCCACAGTTAGCTATACTTAATATTATAGCTAACTGAAAAAAAATTAATAGAATAGTGTCAAAAATGGCAGATAAACCATGTGGCGTCCTGGCATTGTTTCTGTTTTTGTTCTTGTGTGTATAAATTACACACAAGAAGTCTAGTGATAACACTTCGATGGATCTGACTGTAGCCTATTTTATAGACGATTGTAATAATTTTATAAATTATTACATGAAAAAGGGTTGAATAATTTGAGGGTGTATATTATTATAGGAGAATTAAAGGGCTGTTTGATCTACGATAATTCAGTATTACCAACTTCGATCACTTTGATGCTTTGTAACGGGAATTACATCTCGTTGCTGGATCTGCATATGACCTCCTTTACAAATGATTGTAATTTGATATTTATAATATAATTGGTTTAGACACGAGTAAGAATTTAAGTGATTGTAATAATAATCCCGTGAATTGTTGTATGAAAATGTGAATTTGCATAAATATCCACAGTTTAGTCACAACTTTCATGTACATGCAAGACATTTAGGTTTTATAATTATATTATGCAAACATTTACATGTTATTCATTTTATATGGTGACGTATTTTGTTTAATCATGTGCTATGTAAACGTGAATTTGTATGAACATCCAAATTATAGGAACTACTTTCATAAATTTTTATATTTTTCACAATTAGACCGTCAAGAGTATGTATTCATTACTAAATGTAATCAATTTTTTTTGCATACACGTATCGACAACACTTGAGGAACAAATCAGTTACCCAGGGACTATGCAATATATTTTCTTCTGTCATTGGCATATATAATTATTTGAATGAAATGGAAGCAATGTATACTGTTTATTTTACAAAAACATAAAATACATAAAAATCGACATTCATTAATTATATATAAATACGATTGACAGAGACGACCTTCATAAAAATGATTTTGCTTCTTAATTTTTATATAAGATAAGTATATATTTCGCTTAATAAATCCTTCCACCGTGACAAAGAGAATTGAAATTTGCATAAATGTCTGCGATCTACTCACAACCACTATCATTAAGCGCTACAAATCATTAACAGGCCACATACCTGTCTGCACGAAACAATTATCCCTAAAGTAGCAAAGAGACTCGGAATTTCCTCTCGCGGTTTCAACTCCCGGCGGTGACACCGATACCTCTGAATTTACTTTTCTTCTGGCTAGAGAAAGAGAGTGGAGAATTCAAAATTTCTCTCGCTACTTCGACTTTTTCCGAAGACACTGCCATCGCCGAAATTTACGTGTACCGTGCTAGTCCCAGCGACCACGGAGGATACACGTATGCACGAAAAGTAAGAGTTCCAATTTCAGGTCCCTTCTTGAACACCGTATCCTCTTCCCGGCGGTAACGAAGTTCCCAGGGAGACGGTTATTTCTTTTCCTTCTTTTCTTTTCGTCCTGATAAAATAGGGAAAAAAGAGGCCGATCGATGCTCCGACGTACATACAATATCGCTTGTAAGTATTAAGACACTTGATCTATGCCAAGAAAATGTGATGTTTCGTGTAAATTATCTATTTTTAGCTACTTTTAATATTTCATAGTAGCACATGCGTTGTCCATTGAAATTTAATATTCCTTAAACAATATTTCTTTCAAACTTTCAGCAATTTCATATTGTGTTATCAGATTTACTGTATACTCGATGAGTGTCGTAATACTTATGAACGGGAGTGTACATATACAGGGTGTCCTACCTAACGTGAGCACCTTTAGTATCTCACTTTTGATTTGCAGAAAATTAATTTTAATGAATGCTCAATGTGATGTCCGTCAATTTCGATGCATTTCTGTACTAATCGCTTTATCGTAGTTATTTTATTATTTAAATCTACTCTCATACATTTGTGGATTTTTCGTAGTCGAGGTCACACGAAGGTCCTACTAGTATTGATTATTAGATTGGTCCAAATGTAGACTAATTATACTACGTTGATAAAAATATGTAGTCCCATTTAAAGAAAACATCGATGCCCTCGAAATTTCGAAAAATATGACCGTGAGAAAATTTGTTGCCTACCATTAGATTTTCCCCCTCGAGCCATATATTTTCACCATCTGACAGTTTTCCTGTCTTAAAAAATAAGTAAAATATGTGGGATGCTCGAGTTAGGTGGGACACCCGGTATAGTTACGTGGTCTGTCAGAGAAGTCGTGGGACCGATAACGTAGAAATTCGCATTGTCAAGTTATGTAGAAATCAGCATTATCCCATTTAAGATAGTTCGCTTGGGAAGCCACAAACCGCTGGAGACGTTCCCACTTCTTGAAATAGTGCTGTAAGCCTGTAACTGGAACTGCTTCCAGTTAGTCTGTCACAACCTATTGGATGTTATTCATGGCTCCACGAAAATTGTGAATCGAATTCAAAGATAAGATCTTTTTCATTATTTAAAATTTATCTTATCAAAATTGATTAATTCAGACTTATTTTTAATCACCAGACGAAAAGACTATAGTTGATAACATTCTTTTTAAAAATAAGTCTGAAATTTTTACATTTCCTTTCACGTATTTAGGCTTTTAATAATAATTATATGAACACGCGTTTGTTTCTTTATGGAACATAAGTAATCATACTTCAACTACTAAAATTCTTTCAAATTGAATTAAATATAGTGTCCTTTAGAAATTTTGTGTGAAAAAAAGTAATTACACGAAACAGTTGTACGAAAAAGAATTTCATATATGTATAACACTGTTCAACACGTCCGAAAATGGTGGAACCAAAACTGGGTTTTTTCTGATAATTAAAGGTGGTTGGACAGGATGCTGGTTTTAGTTTTTTTATCTATACATTACAAAGTCTAGCATTTTAAATATAAAGTTAACGCTGTTCAGTTTGATTCATTAATCTGAAACGCGTCATGCTAGTAAGTAGAAACGGAATGCAATGAACAGACGCGCCAGTTCAGCCAGATTCATTTGTACGCGTATTCAGCGAATTTTCAAATTTTATTATCTCGTCAACAAAGCCTTAAATGGAAAAATATTATTCATTTGTTTCGACTTATTCTTGCACGTAGAATCACCACCCGGCCGGTTGTACCTCAATTTTGAGGACACCCTGTGTAATACATGTTTCTTATAGCTGCATTAAATTAAAAAAAATCCGTATACTGTCAAAAGTGAGATTACCATTGTATTCAACAATTCAAAACAAAGTGAATAAAACCAGTTTCACTGCATCGTTCTAGAATTTTCCAAATTTTCATCAACTGTGTAATTAATGAATATAGTAACCAGAGAAATAATTCTTTCATCGTCATTTAAATTTAATCTCCTTACGAATTCAAATCACCTTCAAATGTCCCAAAAAGTAAATGAAAAATATACCGGGCACCACGAGAATAAAGACCGTGAGAGTGGGGGGAAGGGGATGGGAGCACCTCTGGCCTGGCTTGATTAAAACGCGGATCACGTGCCCGTGAACGCGTCCCCGCGAGGACAACAATGTTAGTCCGCGGAACGTTATCAAATTATTCCGCATATTATCGAACGGATGCAAGAGCGCTTAAAAGCTAACAAATCGACCAAGAGACCACGCGTATCCGGCTTGACGCCGACAATCACGTCGATTATCCCCCCGACCGAGTCAGGTATTGGCCTGTTGTTCCGTTCGACCGGATCCTCCCCTACACTGTCTCGCTTTGATCATGCAATTAAATTTTAACGAGATATTCAATTTTAATTAATACCGGCGCAACGTCCCTCCCGGAACCGTAGAAACCCCGTGTAATTGAAGTCGGAACTGTTGTATCCGCGAATTTGATTCGAATCGTTGCTCCCCCTCCCAATGGACAAACCGACATGCTGAAAAGGATCATCGAACAATATGCTGTCGCAACGAACAATATCTACATGATTGGATTATTCACAATGTTCTCGATAATTCTGCGTTCTTTCCCTGTTTGGATCATGAAATTTTAAGAAAATGTTCGAGGTATTATTATATCAAGTATTGAACTAATCTTAGATCAGTGATGGGCAACTCTGAGCCCGCCAAACTCACTGGCGATTATCGAAACACAATATTTCCCCTATCTTTCGCTCTCCGTGGCCCCAGTCCCGAAAGATCTCGCCTCTCACTACCTTCTCCTATCAACCAATCCCTTTTCCTTGTTCTCACATACGTAGAACGTTCCTTCCACCGTCGTTCCGTTTATTTCACGAGGAATGTGTATATATACAGGGTGTAACAAACATGTTGTAGGTCTCTGAAATGGGACACTCGTGAGGCGATTTGAAACAAATTTTTTCTTAACAAAAATATTATCCGAGGCTTTGTTACTGAGATATTAACGAAAAACCCCGACCAATCAAAGCGTGAGTCTGCCGTCCCAGTTCCCGCGGTAACATTGGCTATGCGCTGCGATTGGTAGCCAACGCTACCGCGAGTGTTCGACTGGCAGACTTGCGCTGTGATTGGACGTGGTTTTTCGTTAATATCTCGTTAACAAAACCTCGAAAAACTTTTTCGGTAAGGAAAAAGTTGTTTTAAATCACCGCAGGAATCACCACTTTCAAATCACCACTTTCAAGGACTTGCAACTATTTTGGGATACCCCGTATACAGTAAATCCTCGATGAGTGTTCCAAAACTCTTCTCGGTATTAACATGGAGAGATCCCCAGGTGTAACGCTGACTATTTAATGAGGTTTAACACACTGATAAAGCGCTGTGATTGGACGAGTATTTTCGTTAATATCTTATTAACAAAGCCTCGGATAACATTTTTGTTAAGGAAAAATTTGTACCAAATCGCCTCACGAGTCTCCCATTTCAGGGACCTGCAACGTTTTTGTCACACCTTGTATACGTACACGTGTTCCCGCGACGTTATCACGAACGTGTCCTACGACGGCTGCAGGCTCGTCGAATATCGACGTTTCATCCGTATTCCTCGGAGGGACGACGAACGACACATCTCGTCGGAGTAGGAACGTCGCGATTATATTTTCTCACGTCGCGTAACCGGCCCCTCTACATTCTGTAACCGATACCCGTGGACATACCGTCGTATGGATTTGTTCTACGTCGCGTAGACGATTCTGAACGATCGACGCACGTAAAAGCGGTAGAAACGGCCCCTCCGGGATAGACGCGCGCGCGGGGACCTTTGTTTCCCCCGACGATATTGCTAGTGTGCAACACACGCTGGACGATGTTCTCGTCGACGAGCGTGACGGGGATACTGATACTCCACGGGTGACTCACGAATTTCTTCGCTTTTGGGCCATTGTGCTTTTCCTTTTATTCGGCCGTTTAACGTTGCGACGACTGCTGATAAGCTTGTTGTGGATGGAACGTAATTGCCGAGGAAGGCATTCGATTTTTGAGAATTACTTTATCTACGGGGTGTTAAGCAAAATGTGGAATACTTTCACAGGGTGGGATTGTGGATGCCAAATTAACTCGACACCCTTCCAGTTTTTGGCGTCAGTAACACCGTGGGGTCTGGGTTAGGTAATAAAATCTGAATATTTAAAATACTATTTAATATTTTCGAACTGTTCTTCTTTAATTCTTCTTTAAACACATTTAGAAATAATACCTGCACAGTCTGATTTATGTTGAAAATAAAAATTAAGGAAAGGTTAGAAAACAGCTGAATGTTCTAATGTTTATTTTCACGTCTGTAGACAAGATTAAAATTTTTCGGGGTTATTGGTAACCTTAGGGTGGCCTTGGGTTAAAAGATAAAAGTCAGGAATGAGGAAATTGCGTTCGAGTTGTTCCAATTGTTGCTCTTCGTTTTAAAATTATTAATCGTTAAACATAAGGGCGAAATTCGCGTGAAATATGTTTGGCGTGAAGTTAACCGCACTCGTGCAGATTATGATTTTTTTTATTCTGATTTTTTGACCCTCAAAGACCACACTGGGTTACAATAACCCAGGCCGTCCGAAAGATACCTTGCATTTCTGAGCGGTTAGGGGTGGGAAGTTAAGGCTGTGGTGTTTTTTCAAAAGATTGTGACCAAGGTACTCATAGATTTGTAGATATGTACAGGCAAATGAACGCTATGGGTTACTCTAACCCAGGTGTGGCCGAATCGGTTGGATAATATAGCCTTGGAGGGTTAAATGAATAGAGTAATGCGAATCGTGGCATCCATTGAGAGCGATACGCTACAACAAAATATGTAAGAACATTGTTTGTAGAAAAGATAATTGCATAAAAACCTCACTGTGCTTTTTTGAAATGTATGCAAACATGTACGAAAAACTACAAGTACCTTGGTCCATTAATTTTTTAGTTCTAAAAATTCCTTAAACACGTCTTTCCCAAATGGGAATACCTCCCTTAACACATTGTGGACCAGACATGTTATTGCTGACCAGACCCATTGGCCGGTTATTTTTTTCCGTCAAATATTTTTAAATGACTTATGGATTGTTAGTAATTAAATATCATGAGAATGTTAATGTCTAAATCGATATTAATTATACATTTTCACGTACCATACCTTTTTTAAAGTGTGATGATCAATAAAATATTCGATTTACACAGTAAGTGGAGTGAAGCACCACAAAGTTGCTAACGTAGCATGTTTCACATTTTTCCCGTTCGTAATACATACTTTACATCGTTTTGTGGGAAATGCCTTAATTTATACTGGAATATATTTTACATCATCTGACAATCTTTGCGTGTGATCTCTACATTGAGTTCTATTAACAATATTTGAAGAGCTTGGTGCTACTTATTACTGCGTTACACCCTGAGAGATACAAAGAAAATGAATTGAAGCATATCACAATGGGAACACATTTTTATGGTGTTATATTTTTAAAAAATACAATAAAAAATGGATTTTACCCCTCCGAATGGGAATACACCCTTAACTTTGCCTTATAACATCGGGTCAGACTCGTGGTGACGATATCAAAATGGTTTCAACAAACAAACATATTATTCGTTTTCTTTGAGTCAAAGTGAAATACTAGATTGCTGATATTAATATTTAACTTTTAAAGTAAATGTACAATTGCGATAAGTAAACGAATTCCTTTTGTTTCTGGGGAATTAGTGATGGTAAAATAATTCTGGAGACTGCGCACATCAAGAATACCATAGAGCAAGGGGTTAACACTCCGAAGAATCTGTAATCCTGAACCCCCAAATCTGATGAAATCCTTCTGTCTGACAGGAATCGGTTGGTTTCGAGTGCCGGTGAACACGGAATAACGAATCGGTTTCTCCAACCGTGTGTCTCGCGCGGAGAGATATTCGGCCGTCGAGTGAGCGACGAACGAGTCGTAAAAATGCGATGAGTCAGTGCCGCGGTGTCGCGACGTGCACGTTATTTTTCGCGGGGTTTTCTGCCGACCTAAGCCCTCAGCCTCTCCCTCTCTCTTCCCCCGTTTTTCGCCAGGGCCGCGGTTCCTCCTTCTTTGTAGGTAAGGTTCGTTGTCCCAACAGAATACTAGTGGCCGTGGAATCCGACTGGGAAAGGAAAAACGTCGGCAAACGCCGAGAGGAAGTTGGACCTCATTGCTCTTCGATTTGGTTCCGGTCCACCCTCTGCTAGGGAGGGTGGCTGATTATCCGAACAACGGGGTACGTTATTGTGCGAACTTGTAACTGGTTCACTGGGAATTAATGCGATGGAATATTATTCGAGAGTTTTTTTGGGGGAGAGGACTGGATGGTGGTGGAATGAATGGGAGAATAAGTTACGATTCAAATGATATTGTGCGATGATTAAACTGCGGTTTTTATCGATTGCTAGCTGACGTGTGCTATTTCGAATGTGATGAAGTAAATTTGTTACTTTTCTTGGAAGATTTATATTCTGCCGATTTATAGTAGGTTTTGTAGGATTTCTATTTTGTAGATTTAGTTTACAGATTTTATGAGAATTCTGTAGATTTAATTTATACGTATTGTGTCACTCGAAATGTTCGTATATAATAAAAAAAATAGGAATATAAGGAAAGAATATGTGTATAATGTTTTGTTTGTGCTAATAATTTTCAGAATTCATGCTTTACCGGTAACGTCGGGTATTGTCACTAAAATGGTAAGGGTGCTAGAGCCCCTGAAGCATGTGACAGAAGATTACATTGGATGTTTGGTCTGTTCTGTATCTCGTCTGTGGACACGGTCATGACCGGATCTATGGTTGCTATTGGATCATTGGTTGCCGGATTATCGGAATTCTACTGTACTATAACGATTTGATCCTACTTCTGTTACATTTCTCACCTTCCAGTGGCTGAAGAGAAAATAATAATTTTCTATGGAATTCCCGTTTTCCTAGAACAATCTACAAAAACATGAATTTGCATAAAGATTTGAAGACTAATATCATTAGTCTACATTCAAATTCTCCTTCAGAAAAAAATCGACGATGTTCATAGATTTTAATGTGTTCAGTCCACGTCTGAGATTAAAATTTTCCTGTCGTGTACAGTTTCACTAAAAAAAATTCGTATCTCACGAGAAGTAGGGGAAAGGCGTCTAAAACGATCCATCGGGGTAAAATGATTCCTGAATGCCGTGTGGTTATTAGTAGTGCTATATCGTAATGTCGTTCTACAATGGTTGAAGTGCCATGTTAATATCAGTGCTTTGTGTGTTGTCTACAAGAAAAATTTAAAATTACTGCAATTTATCTAAGATGAGGTCTTTTTCAATGTTGTGTAACTTTTGTCTTAAACGGTTTAATGTGACAGCTGCTTCTTGCGCGGATTTAACCACAATTAAATAATAAGTTAATTAATGTTTCGTTACCGCATGTAATAAGTTGAGGTTATATTCAACCACTGAATGTGAGTTGGGTGTTTGGAGTTACATGATCCCTTTCTAGTAGGATAAAATGATCCCAGGAATCATTTTACCCATATGCTTTATTATTGTTTTTTTGTTCCAGTTACAATGCCCCCGTCTGTATGAAAGAAAAACAACGCGTCCGAGGTGTTTTTATTTAAATAAAATGTAATAAATGAAATGCTTTTTACTGTTCATCGTATTTACTATCAGTAGTAATATCAATCCCCTGGGATTATTTTAAACACATATATTACAAAATGATCCTTAAGTATGCCTTCAAAGAAATGTAAATAAAAAATATAATTAATCAGGTAGCTAAATATTATTTGAGCCAACGATAAGATAGATAGACTAACTTACAAAAACTACTTTACTTGTATTTAAATAATGAGCATTTGTATTTTTTATATAAATTACGCCTTAAACAGATCGTTTAGGACTCCTTTCCCCTACCATTATTTCCACAAAATACTAATTTTCATCTTTCCTCGTATAAAATATTCGTCTTGTGGCCAGTCTAACAATTAGCATAACAATCGTCGTCTAATTCTCATTCCACGCTTCACATCCTCAAATTGATTTCACCGATAAATCTGTAATCCTCACGGTCTCCCATACATTCACGCCGAAGACAAATTATGAAAGTGTTCCGGACATTCATGGCGTTCGACCAGCACACTATCCCGTTTCTCTCTCCCTTTCCCCCTCCTCCCATGGGTTGGCGATCTCGATGAGCCAGCACGCTCGATAAATCGTAAAAATTCGCGATGAGGAGCGCTCGGAATCGTTCCGCAGCGACGGACGCCACTTTCTCCGAGTGCGTGCGGCCTGCATACGCGGTTGAATGTGTCCATGCGGAAAGTGAAAACCGGCTCGTACACACGTCGAGTGGTCCGTCTCACCGAGGCAACTGGATTCTTACCGACTCGTTCGTTCGTTCCTGCCGTCGCGATTTGTCGATCATGGAAAACGATCACGGACTGGAATGTTTGCAATCGGAGAAAGGACAGAAAGAGGTTTAGGGGCAAATATAGGAACTTGCCTAGCAGGAACTTGGCGACGATCGTTTGGGACACCACTGCATAGGTATCCACGGTGCATTTAAAGTGTTACGAACTATGGCTAGTAAAATTCGAATTTTTCTTTGTTGAATGATATTTTATTATTTAGGATATAACGTATATTCTTACTGTCTCTGTGCGCGTTTTAGAGTGTCCGTACAGTTGCTTGAAGATTCCAGAATAGTATTCTCTTGGAATTGAGTTCAGAATCGCTATCGCATTCTTCTGAATCGTTTTCACGTTGTCACTGTTTGACGTTTAGTGGATGGATCGTACTGGAAACACCAGGATACATCGTCTGTGATGATTGTTCGAGATGTCTGGGTTGACGTTCGTCAACAAATAGTCACTGTTAACGTGCAAAATCATTAACAGTGATTTATCACAGTGATCGCAGAATCACGTTCATGGTCGCGATTTAAGTTCATTCTGGTCCGCGATTTTTTGTATTTTGAGTGAATTTGCTCATTGTGATCGTAACTCTTGATCCATAAAAGAAACGTATTCAATATGATTTGAAAGTGAATTCTGCATTACTATTTGCGTTTTTAAAAATGAGTAGAAAAAAAAGGAATCGTATAACAATGATTTGGTATAATTATAAAACATATATGTTATGTAACATATTGATTAGAATTTATAATCATTGATTTATTCGTTATTCTTCATTATTCTTCAATATTCGTTTACTTTATATGACATAACTCGCATTTTTGTTTTGATGTCATTAATATGAAATATACAGATTATTTGACACGTGCTAGAAATGTTGTTATTTTCTCCACCAATCTGGATTTACTGGAGTACTCATTCTGATTAGAAACGAACACGAAAAATCGCAGATCACTGTGACAAATCACCGAGATTGGGAACGAATGTGATCAAATCACTCCTGATTCAGAAGTAGCGATTCACGCAATCTCTAATATTCACTATGAACAACATTTCTGAAACGAACTTAAACGTTCTGAATACCTATAGACAACAGAAATAATTATAACTAGGGACTGATAAGTCCTTACATTCCAACTGTAAGTATCAAATTTGACCTGTTCAATTATTATCCCAATACCATATCACTTCAAATAATCAATTGAGACATTAAATGTTGTAAAAACATTTGTGAAAAGAGTATTAATCCTTTGTACAATCATAGTCATTAGATGCACCATATTTGGTCAAGTAGAATAAATTTTGCCTTCAAACAAAACATATCAATCCACAACCAACATAATCAAACCACCTCATATGAACCTTCAGCCTCGTAAACAGTCATGGTACATTCTTCGTTACATATAAATAAAACAAAAGCGGTCCCCTTGAATTGTATTCTCGTTATCAAACAGCATCAAACAATCATTCAACACATCAAATACTGCAGGAACCGTGGTGAAACAAATTGTGGCATTCCGTGTACATTCTACATGCAACAGCATAAAATATTTGAACACGTGGAACGTGTTCAACACTAGGACAAGACATTCCAAACCGCAGTGAACACCGTCAAACCGACTTCAAAGAGGCTTTACTTCCGAGCACACGAGGAATACACACGCAAACAGAGCCGCCATAAGATTCCTTTCATTGCGACAGCCACGAAATACGTTATTCTACGTCAGAATCGTCGCGTTCTACGCGCTGGTAAACCCACCCACGGGACGTCACGCTATCGAGGAGAGGATGTATCGCGTGCGATAAGGTCTATCCGCTCGCGAAATATTCTCTCTGTGAATCGCGTGTCGCGATTCTCGCGGTCGGATTTACGCGGCCGGCGATTAACGTTATTTCACCGCGGTGAAGATAAAACAATTGTCCGATAGTGGTTGGGGTGAAGGGGACCGCGGGACGCCGCGTATTTTTGCTTCGGTTTGCGACGGTCCGCGCGAAATTAATGGCTTCCGAAATATACAAACGGGGATCATTAATTTTCTTGGGGTCGCAAAAAGGCGGGCAAAAGTCGAGAACGTCAGTCCGCGGCAATTAGAAGAGAGCCTGGGGACCACTTAACACAACATCGTCGGATTTCACGCGGTTTCCCATTTTTTTCGTGTCGATCGATCGAATGTTACGGATGTGCTTGGCAGTTTAGATCGATTTCATTACGATTGAAATATCTTATTTTTATCGAAATTGGCTATCGTTGAAACTCTTTATGTCAAAAACGACATTTACTGTGCAACAATCTGATAATTAGATGGTGAATTTTTTGTATTTGTACCACACATGATTGTCTAAAATTCGATATAGTTTAAAGTTTAATTATGTGTAGTGGGATTTTTGGTCGATTTAGATTAGAGAGTTACCTCGAGCGTGCACGTTTAAGGCGAATTTCCACCTTTTCACTTTGGATGCTCCAAAATGATCATCCCAAGTGACCAGGGAACAAAGTAGAGTCAATCTCTACTTTCGATGAATTGAACGGGTGATTCATTTATAGTGAAACCGTCATAGTGAATGCGTATTCGGACGAAAACCAGTGAAATGAATTCGATCAGTGAACTGGTATAAATATCCTCTCGCTTTTAACATTCACTTTGGATAAATCATCCACGATAATCATCCAAAGTGAAAAGGTATAAATTCGCTTTTACACCTTTCAATGTGAATAAATCATCCGTGTTGCATATGCAAAGTCTAAATATATATACATATACCAGCTAGAAGGCGGATATTTTTAAGGATTTGAAAATTGAGATCGGTCAGTTAAGATATAAAGTTATTTATTATTTATTTCAAGTATTATTAATTCATATGGTAATGAAATTTTTTCCTAACAATTCTTTTACAGATCAAATCACATGATCATGGGGAAATACATAGTTGCCAGTGAGAATATAAGGGGTTAACTTTTTTTAAAGAGATGAGTTAATTACATGCATGTATAGAAGAGCATATAATACAAATTTTTCGAAACAGGATTTCTGTGAAACAAGGACCACTGTAATGTAGAAGACACTTTGGAAATGTTTTTAGTACTCGACAATGGCACTATAGATTAGAAGCTGTACAGAAACAATTAATTATTCATATTCTTTAATTGTTACAGTGAGCAATAAATTGTTTTTACGTTTTCCTATCAATTCTATGAAATACAATGTAATGTAGTAACATACGTCCTTTATTGAAACCTCTATTTATTTATAAATTGTGCACATCCACAGGTAATGGACAATTCACGTGCGAAATATTATTTTTGAATGTCGAAAGTGAAAGGAGTAGTCCTCACCACAGAAGTGCAAAAAGTGGCCCACTGTAATAAAGTCTAAATTCGCTTTAACTAAAGAGCGTACTCTGATTCCTACCAGCCTCCATTACCGTAGATAAAATCAGACATCCAAGCCAACGTCATTCAGTCTCGATTTTCGAATATTTCTAAATAGTATCATTAAAACCAGCGATCATAATACATCCTCTCTAAAGCCACATCCTCCGCCGAGCTTCTTAAATTGTTAGTCACCGTCAGTCATTGACACAGAAATTCAGTTAGCCCGGTTTCGGTATATTTTCTTCCGCGTAAATGTACCAAACGAAACGGCGTGTCGTCCGTTAAAACGCCCCGGCTCCTTTTGTCTCCAACGTATTATTCTTGGCTGAAACCGGAAGTTCTAAGTGGGGGGACCAGAACTGATCTCGAAAGGAATGGCGGAATGGGACAGATGCCGTGGCATCGATCCTCGATATGGGCGATATCTGTCCTATTACTGCGGGAAAACTCGAGCGATTTTCGAAATCTGTAGGTGATATCCGACGATTTGGCGTAAAGCGAAACCGCGATAAAACGGATATCCCGGCTCGTCGTTCGAGGCGGCGAATGGAACCGGAGATTTAACTCCGTCTATAACTCGTTATGGTTTCTGGATCTCGTATTCGTGCCCCCTCCCCCCCCCCCCCCCCCCTCTTTCGTGGACTAATTCTGTTCGGAGTTTATCGCTCGAGTTTTAAAAGCCAGACCCAACCGCCACCGTCCCCCGCGATGAAAAAAATCTGTTTAACGAAGCTCCGGCAGTCTATTAATGCGAAATTCCGGGATTCCTTTCTGCGGGATTAATTGCGTTCGTTTGTGACGGTTTGATGGAGCAGAGACAAAAACTTTTATGGTACACCCAGTCGACGGTGTACAGGGGAATATGTAATACGAATTTTGACGTTTTTTTGCCGGGGCTGACGAATATTATTTGCTTTTAGTTTTACTAAAATGTAAGCCTTGAACTTGTACACTTAGGAGCAAACTCGGCTTCCACTAGGGGAAACAGTGACGTAGGAGAAGGGCCTTCTAGCACTTGATAAATTTATTTCAAGTACTGAAATTTGTTTCCATAATATTGCAGATTTAAAGTGTCAATATGTATTACTTATCCTACTCCATATAAATTGAATAATCAGTTAAAAAAATAGTAAGAGAATGGGTGGAAAATTGACCCATGAACCTTTATCGTGATCTCAAATCTAAACAGATCTCGAAGCAGCCATTTGCATCGAAATCGAAGCTTTAATTTCTTATGCAAGGAAGAATAGAGATCGCCGTCTCAAACGGGAAACGTTTTCTGTTTTTATAACCAATCGAATTTCCCTACCTGTCCGAGCATTAATTACTCCAATTAAAGGTAGTAAAGGAGGCCAACAGGCTCCGACAAAGGAGAAATTCGCACCTTCTGATCCGGCCGAATTCCCCTTTGAGAACAGTTGCGAGCACTTTTTCCCCCCTGTATCGATACTGTTCCATTTTATCCGGATATCCCGGCAAACGAGGGAGTTCAGGTATCAGAGAAACGATATTCCCAGCTCGATCTAACAACGCACAAAGATACAAGACGCTCGTTCGGTCTGACACGGTTCGACGGTTACTAAAGAATCTGCGGATGACAACCGATAATACGGATTCGTTCTCGTAATTATTTTCTTGATCGAGTATTTCTTTTTTTTGCTACGACGTCGCCGATAGTCAAAGCATACTAACATATCGGGACTCTGTGTGTAAGGTTGCGGAATTTTCATTTAAGAATTGTATCGTGCTGTCGACTATTGTAACGTTCAGTATCAAACCAGATGTGTTTGAATTAATAATACGTAAAAAGAAAATCTAAGTACACTTTCTAAAACTGTTTACTATACTGAATTTTAGCGCATAAAATTTATAGTCTATATACAGTGGGTGTAAAAAGTATTCGTACACCCTTTAAAACGGGACAACTCTTTTAAAATTGGTCCGAATGACTTGAGTTTTTTTGTGAAGTTAGAGAGATTGATTTACTAAATGATGTTAAAAAAAAAATTTGAAAATGTTGCAATTGGCCCGAATCGCGAAGAAAATATTAAAGGTCGTGTTTTACAACTTTTTAATCTGAGGCTATAATGAAAATTTAATAAATACATATCGAAGATTTATGGTAGTTATATACCTGTTGAAAATTTCATCAAAATCAGTTAACGTTGCTACGAGATACAAACGATTAAAAATGTTGAAAATCGCAGTTTTTCCCGACTTTCGATCTACAACTGTAGTAGGTAAATCTAACAATTCTCACATCTTTTTATCATATATCATTTTTCGTATTAACCGATTTCAATGAAATTTATTAAATTTTCATTATAGCCTCAGATTAAAAAGTTGTAAAACACGACCTTTAATATTTTCTTCGCGATTCGGACCAATCGCAACTTTTTCAATTTTGTTTTACACATCATTTAGTAAACTAATGTCTCTAACTTCACAAAAAAACTCAAGTCATTTGGACCAATTTTAAAAGAATTGTTCCGTTTTAAAGGGTGTACGAATACTTTATACACCCACTGTAGGTAGTAATGAATGAAAGGTGAAACAGCATCACTAAAACATAAGTATATTCGACTGGACGTTGACGTCTCTTTCGATCGAGATACGGTTTGTCCTCCTCGGGTTCGTGTGCTCTCGACAAGTATTAGACAGCGAACAGCCTGTCGTAAACAGGGGTCAACGAACCATCGAAAAGGATTGCTCGGACCAGCTGAAATTCCTTTTGATTCCGCGTCATTCCGACTCGATTCGCCGCAAGCTGCGACGTTTTCTAAGGATTGGAAACGACAGGACGGGTCACGAATCGATGAACGATCGCCTGTTTTTCGATACACCTCGGAGCCAATTTTGCCGCGGGTCGGTTCTGTCCATTGGTCCTCGTCGATCCAACAAAATCATTCCAACTGTCGCCCTTCCGTTAACTGCTTCACGTGAGCGTTCCTCGTTGTTGACTCGATGGGACCGTCGAATGTTACGAATGCCGTTCGATGATTGATCTTTCGTCGAATCGCGACCACTCGCGAGCATCGTTTCCAAGCGGATTGATGAACGTGTCCAAATAATCGGATAACGGCAAGATAAATCCGTGGGAAACTAATCGGCGGGACCGATCGCGTTTTCACTTCGCCCGCCGTTCCGTCCTTTGTTATAATTCACGTGAACGCCAGTTTTCTATTCGGTTAGTGTTACATCCGTTATCGTTCGTAAAAATTCGTCAGGTAGGTAATTTTAGTCGTTAGCCTTTTTAAAATATAGTGAACTACTTATTGGTATAAATATTTGATCATAAGTATTGATAATATATCTGCACTTGATACCAGTGTTGATTGTAAACATGTTTATGTATCATGATTCTTCACTCTGGTTGTCATTCTGATTAAAGTTCCAGAACTGTCGTCATCGTGGTACTTTTCTGGACCTTCTCTCCACCCTTCTTTCGTTCCTATCACTTACCCCTTTCTAAGTTCCTTATATCCTTCTTTCTTTTCACCTGCTTTCCTTCTTTCCTCTTTCTATCGTTCCTTCCTTCCTTCTTTTCTCGTAAATAATGTTAAAAAAAAATGTAATTATTTTGTAAGAAATAGAAACATTTGATATAGGAAAATAAAAAAAAAAAAAAGTCGTGGTCCTTTGGAATACAATATTAAAACAGTTCAACTCTTACATTATGGGAATATATTCATAAAACTGACCGTTTAAGTGTCAAAAATAGGTTAGTGAACGATACTACTGAAAATAATAAGAGGGTAATAATTGTTGGATTGTTACTACATAATTATAATGTGTCAGCTAGTAAGCAAAAATGAATAGTGTTATGTATGAGAAACACTGTTTTAGTCAAAATGATACAATAGACCGGATGTCATCGTACCCGTAGGCCTGTAACGTTTTGACCTGAGGGCTGGATAATAAACTGTATGCAGTCCGGGTCTATTTTCTTTCTTAAGTGGACGACTAACTCTCGGTCGTGCTCTTACGGATTTTTCCTCACTTCGAGTACGATTTCCAAAGCATTAAGACGTCCTTCCAAGCCAAGAAATAAAAGTAGTAGAAAAAGGATTTATAGTATTTACTATTTATTTTAACCCATTTTCAATAATAATAGTGAATAATAAATAGTTTCCTCATCACTAACACTATTTGAGTCATTGTTTATTTCACTACAATCATTTTTACCTCGTATCACTACACGAGAAAATTTCTTCTTCGTCTTCTATTGACAGCAGTTGTAGTTGAAGGGTTACTTTAACGTAATTGATATTATTCGTATCAAAAGTAAAAGAAGTCTTCATTTCAACGCCACCCTTCACCCCGGAAAGTATTCAATCCACTTGTTCAGTTCCATAAGGATATATGTATGACTTGAAGGGTTAAACTACATTTCGTCAATGTATGTAACTATTATATGTCGCACTTGTAACATCAAAAACCGTCAAGTCAGTTCCCTAGACATACTTCTTCAACCTAATTTAGCTTTCTAAAACGAACATTCTGCACTTCTATAATCGTATCTATCAGTTTTACACTAATTGTGACACCAATCATGCACACAACTTCATTCCATGTCATACGAGTAGGTATTCGAAAGTGATCTACATTTCCTGTTGAATTTTTCAATGAATAAATGGGTAATATTAACTGAAGTGTCTGTTATAATTAGACTACGGAAGTTCATGCAAATTCACAGTTCTTGGTACAACTATTTAATAACTACAATGGTACAGAATTTTAAATTCTGTATTTTTATAGGCTTCACTACATTAGTAATAACGCATAAATAATATTAAACTTTATTAAAATATTTATTTTATTGCATTTTCCAAGATACGGAATTCTATAAATGCAGTTTACAGTAAATCTTCGATGAGTGATCAAAGACTCCTCGGCACTGAACATTAAATATTTCATATACTAATGGCAGTATGCGACTGAAACAAAGCTCATTGGCTTCGGAATTCCAAGGTCTATTACTTTGCTACACCTAATTATAAATTCAGCGTTACACCTGAAGACCTCTCTTTGTCAGTGCCAAGGAGCCTTCGAACACTCATCAAGGATTTACTGTAGCTATAATGATTCTAATTAATAATACCAATTACCGATATTAGATTCGCAATGTCATATGCATGTCTGATGACTAGGATGGGAAATCTTCATCACAAATTCTTGTATAATACATACAGAATTAATTAAATGAACGCACTGTACATATCAACGATGTTTGAAGTATCTTTTCAAATTTTTGGAATTCTACCGCCATTTGAGCTATCAAAGGGAGTTCGGACGCTCGTGTGCAATGGAAATTACACCGACCCGGTTTTCTATGCAATCTAAATATTTAACGAGGGTCCAGCCCATATTAAATACACAATATTCCTTCAGGTTCGGGCATTTCGTAGATTCTGCGGAATCAGCTCCTTCGTTTATTCTCCAAATAGTGGATCCTACAGTTTCCGCCTCACGAATGAAAGGTTTAACGATCTACTGGCTGGAAATATCGTTCATATCTAAGGTTCTAAGGCAAAATGGTACAAGTTACATAGTCCACCCTCGAAATATCACCGTTGAAAGTTTCGAACACCAATTCTTGTGGTTACCAATGTTTTTCTTGTTACGATACAGATGTATATTGTCCTTGCTCACACAAATCTTTCGAACGAAAGTTTTCTCGTTACTTCGCCTAATACACGCGAATGAAATATTGGACCGCGTTCGGATTGCAATCCTTTGTTTAAAAACAAAACATTGCACTTTCCTTCTCTTATAAACCCATAGACTCTATATTTTAGTGCATTCAAATGTTTCGAAATTCTGACTTATATCGTTCCTTGTAACCACAGATATTTCGTGATTCACGCAAGAATTACAATTTATTCTCTGTAGTAACAAAAACTTTATGGTATTTATTTTGGTAGAAACTATTATATGTAAGAGACGTTATTCTAATTCAAGTGATTAATAGAAGTTTACAACAAATAATGTCAATTTTTTTTTTCATATCTAAAAAACTGCATTAAACGATGAAAAGTAGATTCTTCAAGATCGTCGCGTGCCATTATGAAAAATTCCAAAAGGTATCTAAAATTGTGGGTCACAGTGTTCGATGGTTTAACCGGAATTCGGGCTACGGCTCGTTAATTTCAAGGCGGGCAAATTCACGGGTGAGGAAGGTTGAAAGTGGTGGGAGGCTGTAACGCATACGTTACAATGTAAGCTTATACGGTGGACCAATTAATGGATCCTCTGTGTTTGTGAGGGAATAAAAGCGATTTTTTGGGAATTTTTCCGGGAAAGTCGTGTACATTTACCTTTTCAAAAGTGTTTGTATTTAACAAAGGCATATTTAAAGAATGTTTTGTTACATTTTCATGCAAAATTATTGCGATTTATTTCACACTAGAACTACCAAACCTGTCAAAATGACGGATTGCAGATTATTATTTTACACTTACTGGAGTTATAATAGTGTTTTTGCTGGAATTTATGTTGACTTCTAATTTACTATACTTTTTATATGATACTTTATTATGCTAGATTGTATTATCTATTACATATTGGGAAGCTATACAATTTAATTTAGTATACATTTGTTGCTGGTAGTACTAGTGTTAAGAAATATCCAGAATTTCCCGGAAGGCCTCCTTAAAAAGGTGATTCTTGCTTGGAACTAATCATCTGACATCGATACTACGGTAAAATTTAGTTAATATAGTAGTTTATCTAGTCTTTAATCAAAGCATTATAGAAAAAGATCATTTCGGACAAAATGACGTATGTTGAAAGTCAAGTGACCGATTTTCATTTAAAAAAACGCTCATCTTTCAACCTTAAAATAAAAACTAAGGATGGAAAAATGAATTCCTTCGATTAGAGACTAGATTTTTATATAAAAAATAAGTCCACAAAATTTCTAATGTATCCGTTCAGCGGTTTTCTATTAACCGTGGTCACCGACTTTGAAAGCGTCGTTTTCAGAAAAACGCGTTTAAAGATTAAAAATTCCATTTATATATAAAACAACATTTGTTTCCAATTTACGCATAGTCATCTATTCCAGGCGCATATAGTAGACCTTCTGCTGCATTGGCCGTCTCCAAAAAGTCAATTTGATGCCGCGGAATTTAAAAAAATTTCTCACCACAGATAACCAATTAAACCGATTCAGGTACGAAGAAAGCGGCCGTGATGCTCGTGGGTCGTCACGCTCTTCAATCGCCCCCCCTCACCTGAGGCTAACAATCCGCAAATAACGGCCGACGATGATCCTTTTGATTCTTTAACGGCCTCGCAGTTTGATCGAGTCGAATTTTCGGATAGCTCTGCGGTGAAGTTGTTCTGTTATCGGTTATTTCGATTATTTCCGCGGCTGCAATTTGAAGTTCCCGCGGATACTTGGGCCATCGGGCATCGTTGCCTTCGACCAAAAATTCGGACGATAAATTTAAGGGAAATAACTCCGATACCGCCGTAAACTCAAGCTTTACGAGCACACTAAAACTTTTAATATCGGGGGAAACATTTAGAATCCGCCTGTTGTTTCTCGCCCCCCTTCGCCTCGCAGGCATTTGTCGTTTCCCAGTAAGGAGTCCGTAAATCCTCTCTTCTCCGCGGCTCAGATCCTCGGGAATCGCGGTTGATGAGTTCACAGCTCTTAATTTAACAATTGAACTACTTTTGACGGTCGAGTTTAACGGTGCCCGTTTACGTTCCGCAGCTCCGATTTTACGCGTGTTATCCGTCGTACGATATGACACGTAAACATTGAGTTTATGTAAATTATCGTTCGAAAGTCTGGGATCGTTTATTGGACAAGTATTCAAGTTGGATTTTGGATTATAGATACATAAACAGTTGGACAATTTTTCCAGGGAAGATACGATGTCCCAGTATTTTTTTACTGCGTCAATAATAGTTCTAGGAGTAAAATGAGTACTTACTATACTTTTTGGTTGTGTGGTTATGAGAAAAAAATTCGGCGTATTAGAAAGTTTTTCAGGATGTCTTTCTTTTTGATGCTGGAATGGGCGGTAGTATTTTATTGAATAAAAGTATAATAATGAAGTATTTTATTGAATAGAATTGTATGCCTTTTTATATTATGGTTTTTTTGTGTTATCAAATTCAAGGGACGACAGATATATTTTTATATTTTTCTGTTGTTCTTCCCTTTAAAAATACACCAATGCAATACCACTTGTGCAAATATACTTTTCATAGTATCAAGCGATTGGAAAATAAGTATTTTATTTATAATGAGTAATAACGATAGAAAGATGATATTCGCTGACAACATGGAATAATTAGTAGGTACATTATGTTATGAGCTTTCGAAAGTTATATTTATAGATAGTGTATATTTGAATATGTATATCTTTTTAGAATACGAAGAAAATTTAGAATATTGCTGTTATTGCTTTTGGTTAATGAAAATTATCATCGAAGTCTCATTGCAAAAGTTCTGATTTTTAAATTTGTTGCAGTACTATTTGAAGTTTGAAACGAGTCTTTACGAGGTCACTGATATAAGATGTAGGCCATGGAAACCGATTTAGAGTCTTATAGAGCTCTTAAATTTTTAATTGCGTGGATTCAGAAACGATCACTCTTGTCCGAATTAAGTACACTCTACTTTAGGTCTGTCTACAATCTCGTATTAACTAAAAAAGGTGTATTTATACGTGGCGTATGCTGTTATATTAAAGTGAATGAAGTAGTAGCATTCGAAATTTTTATGAGAATTGTCTGCTCATGTGTAATCCGGGACATGTTGGATAAATCAAGCTACCTTCACTCGTTGTATAACAATAGCCTGAATCAATTTTAAATCTACCTCTTAATGTGGCTTATAAGATGAACTACGATGATCGTATATATGTATGAATAGACTATTTTATCTTTTATCTCCAGCTTTGCCGGCATTTGCTCGTGCATTAGAATTCTTGACAGTTTTAATATATTGACTGGAGTTTTAGTATCATCCTGTAAATGTAGCGAAGGTATTACATACTTTCTGTAAAGATGCCTTTTATCGGGTCATAACATAAATTATACGGCTTTTCGTAGTGGTGAATTTATGAGGATATAATTCAGCGCAGTCATCTGTTATCTGCTTGGTTTATGTATTGTAGTAATCTTTAGGCAGTGTTACATAAAAAAATCACCCGAAGTATTTCACCCATTATGGACGTTAACCCTCTGTAACTCAGTTTTTTTTTTTTAATTTTAAAACTAACAGTTTTAATGAATTAACATATATACACACTATAATATTATCTACTGAATAGCTATTTGCTGCAATATTTAACAAAATTTTACCTTATTATGGACATAAATTTTTAATTGTTGTTAGTATACTCGGAAATACAATTATTAAAAAGAGAAAAAAACTTTCGGAGTTAGGACTTAAAAGAATATTTGTTGTTTTCTATGTTCAATTTTCTTTATATTACGGTAAACTGTATTCTTTGGACCAGTAAGACACACGTAGATTGATTAACTAATTTTTTTTTAAATATGGACTTAGAACAGTTAAGAACTCTGGCGACGATATGTACCGAATAACCTTGTTATTTACGGGACGCCCTAATACAACACAAAATCCTAAAAAATCCGCCATTGCGCCACCTTTCTACACAAATATTTCACCGAAATTCCGTCGCGTCACAATTTTTCTCCGCAGTTTCGTGTATCGACCAGACAAAAGTATGCATCTTCGTGTCCAGCCACCCCCTCCCGAAAACCGAGCGTGTAACATCGTGAAAAAAGATGGAATCGGGCGTGCCCCACAGAACAAACGCAATCCTTTCAGCCGGGCGGTCGGTCGATGGATCGCGCGAAATTTCGTCCGTGTCGTTCCGTCGGTTTCGCGACCGAGGTTGACAGTGATGGATCCTGTTTCCCTTGTTTCCCACGCTGCTACATTTTACAATTCAAGCACGGCGACGATTCTGCCGTGTACAAGGTGGCCCGCGTCACTCTTGCGTATTGCATAACTCGAACGAGAGTCGTCGCTAGCTATCTAACAAGGGAAGGCACAGAAGTGTGCCCCGCCGATTTTGATGAAAATTCGTATGCCTTTTAAGCAGTCAAAAATAAGGGATCCATATTTTTATTATCGGCTGAGACGCTACTTTAAGGGGTGAAACCACCCCTCGAAGTTTCGATTCGAAATCTGTTTTTTTTTATAAATAAATTATATTTTTTACATAAAAAAACGCAAACCTCGTGCATTAGAAGTTTTCATGTATCTCCTTTGGTTTTCGAGACAGTACTTTAGGGTCGAAACCTGGAATTTAAATTTAAAAATTATTCGAGAGCCATAAATATATTTTTACAAATAAGGGATATTTAAAATAATATAATAACAAGTTATGGTATTAATTATACTTTTATTAAATGATGAAAAAATCACAGAAAAATTTGCTGTTTTTCATTTTGCATTTTACTTGAGAGCCACATGTAAGTACCCGAAGAGCCGCAAGTTTTCCGACCCCTGCTCTAGGCTTTGTTTTATTATTATAGTTCGTTACTGTAGCATCTGGACAGGAATTTTTTCTAACATCTGCAGCATAACGGTGTGAGCGCCATGTGTTTTATCGTTGGATGCAAAAATTAGGAAAATTCCTGAAGAGAAACTACTTCCCCTTCTACACCCACCCCAACCAATAGGACAATTTTCGATTCCTCCTTTTCTCAAGAAAATCCGCCAATGGTAGCAATCGAACATGTACATTCGTCGAGCAGGAAAAAGGAAAGAGGCAGTTCTGACAAGTCGGTTGACTCGTACACTTCGTGTTAGGAGACGAACGTGATTCCCTTAGTTTCTCATTCCTTCGATAAAGTTTATTACATAGTTCTGGTGCAGTTTACTCGCGATGAAGTCATGATGTGCCAGTGCTCGTTGATTAATTAATATTGCGGTGCTCTTTGGAAGGTGGTTTCGATTGTGGGTGGTTATTTTGTGTGGTTTCTAGTAAGTTGAGACAATTTGGTAAGACGTTTAAACTTTAACAGATATAACAAACGTGATACATGTGTATGTGTACTAAAATCGGGACGGCTAGAGTTTATATGCGATTGGTGGGGGTCTACTCCGACTTCAGTAACTATCACAAGTTTCGTCCTTCTACCCTATAGTGTTCACTTCAGAGCCTTGATATTGTATTCGCTAACGAAAGGAAGTAGTTGCTACAAGTAACGTCATCAGTCTTCTTGCATCGATCGCCTTTTGTTTGACCGAGAAAACGCCACTCCTATCAATCATTGCATTTTCGTTTGATTCTATTCATGCACGGAAGGGGAAGAAGGCGTGAACCAATTCACACTGCCAGACACCACACCAGACTACCAAATAGAAACTATGTGACTGCTGAATGTGTTCTACTGAATGTTTGTGTGTTTCAATTGCTGATCGTTTGTATTTAATCGTGTAGTGACGAACATGAAGATATTTGGTTGGTGTATGTTTGTGTGCTTGTATGGTGAAACAAAGTAGGACTTGGACATATATCTTGTCTGGAATTCTGAGAACTCAGCATTGGATTGTAATGAATAACCGTATTAACAACCTCAGACACTACACTAGTGCGAATTTCCACTAGCGAAACATTGCTTTGTCTGTTAGTTTTGAAATCTACCACTTATTTATAACAAATTTTCATAGTTAAATAAGTATTTGTCACTGTTGCAATTATTACCATTGAATTTCTGTAGAAATGTTACCCTAAAAAATATGTCACGAGTTCAGTTTGCTTTTATTCTTTTCAAGTTCTTAATCATTAGAAATTCCAAATCCCAATTCGCACTAGTGTGGTGTTTACATATGGTGAGGAGGGATGTGGTTTCTGAGGGCTAAAAACAGTGGATACTTTCAATTGCTCTGCAACTATCTAGAAATCGTTCATTATCACGGTTTGCCATTGCGACCTTTGGCTACCTGCGTTAGGCCACAAGTTCCGGCATAAACAAACATAATAATAATCATTACATCGTATAGAGTCATATTAGAGAACATGATACTCGAGTCTTTTTCGTTAAATTTAACATGACAGAAGGTTAATTCGGCCTGTGAGGTACGCGGGAGAGGTTCGACAGTCGCGTTTCTAGTATTTTTTGGACAAAACAAGTATGAAACCCTCTCTAACGCAGTGGCAGCGTACACTGATTCCTTCGCGTGTGTCTTTTGACATATGACTCGTGGTTTGACTGATGTTTCGCTTCGGTAACGTACACATCTCGTCTGTGGCGTGTCCGATGGTTACATCGTACCCGAGATTAAACGTCTGACCGAGCGTAGAACCACGTCCGTTCGCGTATACCCGTGTTCCCGTGGCCGGCGAGGTGAAACTTTGGGTTTCAGTCGAGGCACACTCGTCGATTTTCTTCGGTAAGACCTACTTCCTGGTCTTCCATTAAGTCTGCCGGGAAGTTCGGTGTGATTGAAACTGTTTAAAGTTTTGTTTGGAACTCCTCGGTGTCTCTTTTATCCGTACTGTCGTCGATCTGGTTGGAAAAGTGTACGGGATTCGGGGGTAGTGACGCTTATTGTTGGAACTGCTGGAGTAAATACAGCGTCGACTGGATATAATCGCACTGTTGCATTCTTTGGCTATGGAGTTCTTTATTGTTTGTCGATCGATAGAAGGGGATGGACCATGATGAGTACAGTACGGATGTTTATTCAAATTATTTAGTCTTTTAGGGGATGATTTGTAGAAATTTTATTTAAACAGTGTTCGGGTGAATGTACACTCGCGAATAAATTCGACTTCCGCTAGGGAAAAAAGTGATAGGGCCTTCTACCATTCGGTTTCGGAAGTTTCTGAAATTTATGGCAAATTAACGTGCATTTTAACATTTATTTCAGTACTTGAAACAAATTTATCAAGTGGTAGGAGGTCCTTCTCCTACGTCACTTTTTCCCCTAGTGGAAGCCGAGTTTGCTCGCGAATGTACCCTCACCAGCAAACTTTGCTTCCATTAGGGAAAAAAGTGAGGTAGACGAAGGGTCTCTTACCAATTAGTTTTGGGAGTTACTGAAATTAATGCCAAATTAACATTCGGTTTAAAATTTATTTCAGTACTTGAAATAAATTTACCAAGTGGTAGGAGGTCCTTCTCTTACGCCACTTTTTCCCCTAGCGGAAGCCGAGTTTGCTCGCCGGTGTACATGTGTTTTACGCAGGGACTTTTACCGAAACGTAAAATACCGGTATTTTACGTTTCGATAGAAGTCCTTGCCATACATACAATAGAAAAACTGAAAAAATACCGGTATTTATGTCGGTTTTCGGTAATATATCGGTTTCGGTATACCTTTACTGGCATAATATCGGTATCAAAATCATACCGGTTTTAGTCCCTGAGCATAATATCAGTATCAAAATTATACCGGCATTAAGTCCCTGGTGTTACGGTGCGAATGGACCGCGAGGCTCTTGAGGCGCTTGCGATTGGCTGCTCGGCGGGGGGCCGATCGCCACCTGTGTGACGGCCGCGTAAACTGTCGCCGGATGGATTGATTGCTCGCCGATCTTGGTTCTGTGTAATTTTACGGATGCTCACGCGGGAACGTCTCTGCGTCATTGCGTTTCCGAACGTTGGTTCGGTAGTGTGTGATTTATTTCTTTGTTCACCGGCGTTGCGAATTATTTATATCATGTGTTTTCGGTGTGCGTTCTGGGTTTTGTCAACTGTTCCGTAATAGCGTCAATTTGTGTCGGGTATAAGTGCGTCGATTCGCGTGCACACACATCGTTGTAATGTGACAGTCCTGCCGATCGCCAACTCTATGTGCACGAGCGTAACAGCAACGGCATCCGTTCTGTAATTAAACACCCAGGATCTTCGGGTGCAACTTACAGCAGCAACCACAGTCCTGCTGTTCACCAATTTACTGCAACAAATACAGCCCTGCTGTTCTTCGATGTCATCGAGACTCACCCTGGATCTCCGGGTGTGTCTCTCCACGAAACAACGGACGTGCTGTCCTGAGAGCATTCCCCTGCGTGCGGAAATCAGGTCGTACATTTCTTCTTATTATAACCATGGCTTTTTCCCCCTCACGAGGGGTTTTTTATGCCGGTAATTCGTCAATTACCAAAAGGGCTTTTTCCCTCCACTGGAGGTTTTTTTATGCTAAGAACATATTCTTCTTTCTTTCACCCCCCACAAATCAAGTGTGTTATTTAAACCTTCCCACATCACTTATGCTCTACCTGACTATCAATGTTAGAATCACTAACAAACAGGGATGGGCAGTCTAATGGGAAACTACTAGGTAGAAATGTAAGTGTTAACGGCAGTAATCCTAGTTTACGTTACATGAGTTAGATGAAGATGTAATCATTGTTGGCTGAAGTAGCTTCTAAACGGAGTCCATAATATGTTAGGTACCTAATTTGATGAAGCTTTTGGAAAAATAATTGACAGCTAGATTTGAAACCTTGTAAAGCTATAGTTATAGGTCGAACTCTGAAAAACCTTGAATTCATGTCATGCATTTGTCATTCATGTTTAGAACCAAGATATACTTCATGATTGAGAAATTAGAAGATTGTTGGAAATCCCTGGTAAAAGATAAGGAAGGAGTATAGTTTGACCGACTGGAATAGGGTCTATGACAAGCTTCCTTTTTCAGTTCAGCCCTTAATAGTATTCACGCTGTGAATAGTGAATTTTTTATGCACTTTAGTTAGCACCATAGGGAGATAATCAAAGCTCATTTTATTTTGGGCATGAATGGTGTATGTACTAATAACTCCACAGAGTGTGTTGAGTACATCATCTCAATATGAGTTAATATTGATTTATATCAATATAATTAGCTGGACATAGTCAGTATAATCATCATACTCAATTATGATGTCATTATACACATAAATATCACACCCAGTATAGTATATCAATTCAGAGAAAGTTTTACAAGCCTTTTATCTAGACCAGTAAGTATTATGAAAGCAAATTTATTGACTTACTCCACTAATGGCCACTAATGTCTTCAACGGCTCAATTGTTCTTCTCACGCTGCATATTGACTACTCTAAAGAAAGTGTGGTATCTGAAAGAGTCGGCCATCATAGATACGATAGTTCGAAAACAAAAGATAATATTTTCACGGGAAGTGGCCAGATTGGTTCTCACCATCAACCGGCGTTTGTGTACCATAACAACAAAGGAAGAGGGTGGGAAAGGCGTTTGACCGCCGGAGGCATTTTTGGATAGCGTTGGTCTATGGACCATTATTCTACTACATATAGTGGATAGACACGATACAGTAAATTCGTAAAATTTTGTTCAGTGGCCGAAAAATATCTATAGGGTTGTAGTAAACGTCTTCACTCTAAAATAGTCCCAGTTGGTCTCAATTTATTGCGCTGAATCCTAAACTATAATGGTACTCACGGCCTTGAGCACTATTCTGGCCTGGTTAGGTCTCGCATCATGAATGATTCTCGGGGGGCTAATTTTACCAGGGCGCTATATCTTGTCCAGGGACTCTACACTGCGCTATGTTATTGGCCATAGGGAGTAATGGCTAAGAATATTAAATGAAGCTCTATAAATTCGTGCGATTTATCTACTCTGAACCAATTTTTCTTTGCAGTCCAGTTTTACCGATGTCTCTATGAGATACTACACCTAGCTTGATCAGTTATAGCGTGCAAAATTCTGTACTATAAGGTACGGGTACATGTGAAATATGGAAGCCTAAATATCTTTCTCGTCGAACGTTGTACGAACTTTTATGTTACTTGTCGAACTGGTAGTGTTATTTACGAGTGTTGATTTCACAAGGGTGAAACTTACCATTGGAAACAGACGTGAAAGTAACTCCCTGAGAGGTATTATTCTCCAATAGATGACGTGTACAAAATTCAGGGTACAATTCACCGGAAGGCAGTGTTAGTTCCTGTGTAAACGAAACTCTATTTTAATAATTATTTATATGAAAATTTAATGGTTATTCAGCATCTGCATTCATTTGTCACTGATTCAGTTATTCTTCCTGTTTGCTGGTTTAAAGAGGAGGTTTTTATTTTTAACAAGTAGGAGGTAAACTTGAAAGTTACTTTCACGTGGATACATTACAATATCATTTTCTTGAAACTTTGCAGTAGCCTCTACTGTGTAACTAGTACCATTTTACATGTAGAAGTTCAGGTCTGAATCAAAGCTTGTAGGAACCTCACCATGCCCAACGGACAGAGCGAAACAAAGGGAACAAAAATAGGGGGAGTAGGAGAATGGAAAAAATAAAAGGCTGGTGCGACCAGACGATCGTGTCCCGCATTCGCTCACGTTAGCCTATACACTGCGCTAGACCAACGAACAATGCATTAGTGTGTCTCATTACCGAATGCAACGCGCCAATTAGAGCGAGCGTGCGGTCGTTGTTCCTCCTCCATTCTTCTTAAATCAGCTTTCTCACTCGTTGACCAGTGCACGCAATGAATACCACGTGAAATTTCTGTTCGTCCCGCTTTTGAATCTTTCGAAATAATTTTCTCTCTTCTAGAGAGAAATATTATACAATTTTGCCCCATAAAGGGTACGAGATGGTCACACTGGTCCTCACCAAAGCAGTCATAATGACTGGTTTTTAAAATTATGTAAAAATTATAAAACGACGTAACCATGCATTTTCCAAGATTTTCCTATATGGGAATGCAAATATTAATCCATTAAAAATTTTAAAAGTCGCTTTCGACCAAATACAGAATGATATAAACAGTGTTTGTACCAAGTTCGAAAATAGCGTTTTCTCTATTTAGAATTATCAACGTTATCAGAAATATGTATTGCACATTAAATGTGTAGGATAGGCTTTACAGACTATACAGGGCATTTCGTTTACCTTAGACACCTTAATATCTTCGTTACATTTTCCGATACAGAACAATTTACCAGAACAATATTATGTATATGGTTCAAGATAACGAATATTGAGATTTATGATTATTTTCCTCTGACGTAATTTTTTTTGGAATTTTCAGTCATCGACAATTTTAATCACTTCAAAAATTCAAGTAATTCTTATATACTCTTTAACAATCTATTTTGTACAATAGGTTGAATAGTAAAATTATGGCTCATTCTTTAGTATGACTTCTCCATCACTTCTTACTTGCGTGTTCGCGTTTTTGACGTTGAAATTGCTTTCATGTTTCAACATTAATTTTTCAATATCAGACACGTACAAGTACATATATTTCCTTGTTTTTGTGTAAATCGGAGTCCCAATGCAATAATAAAATTTTTCGTACACAACTACGTCACGTTCTTATTAACTAAAATAAATAAAATGGCAGTAGTAGGGGCACTGGCAGTAATTGGAACATTTACCCCATATCGTCTTTTTATTTTGACGCGTTTGTTTTTCGCGTCTCCTCTACCCACATTATACATAGGTGAACCTGTCAGCTCCCTTCGCTCGAGGATTAATTATCGCGTTTTAATCGCGCGTGTCGAAAATACCCCACGATCAAAGAAAAGTTTCCATCGTAGCGGCGCGTGAATAAATGCCTGGTCACCCTTGTGAGCCGAATATTTCTAAGCCACGGAAAGCGCTGGTTGTTCTACGCTTGTTATCGCCGGCCTCCCAGCGCGAAAACGTTGAAATTAAAATTCCTAAAAGAACGACGACCTGGATATCCGATTTCGAAACGGGGTGTACGGGGCCGCGTTCTCATCTGCATTTCAAGCGCGCGGGGGCTAATTCGGTTTTTTTCCGCGTTGCACCCCCGACGTACGAAACTCCTTAAGCTTTCCTGAATGTTATCCCAGCAGCGCGAAAGTAATTTTACACAGCGAATGCCCGCGTCGTTTCGGGAAATACGGGACCGCGTAACGGTCGATGAGGTTCAAATTTATTTACTTTCCCTTCTAACTCCCCCAACCCACTCTTCCCTTTCCGCTTGATAGTCACGGAGCAGAGTAGCGCTTGTTAAAAAATTTGACGGAGATAAAACAAGATTTTTATTTCAATTTTAGTGGTCACCGTTGCACCCGGGGGGAATATTTTTTCCCAGGGAAAAAAATTCAAAGTTGACTCAGGGAGTTATATTACCTTACGAAATACGAGGTTTTTTCACGTGTAATATTTATTTAACCGCCCACCGAGATGTAAACGTTTGAACACGTGGCGGGGCACTTAAAGTACAGTGTACAGAAAGAGAAAAAAATTTATCATTCTCCGGGTTATATTCGTTTATATCGCTCTTATTAGGAGAGTAGATAGAGTATATAGGGTGGACCACGAAACGTCATCAGTAGACTGCGGATTCTGTGCATTTATTGCCTATAGGGCTTTATGGAATACAATAAAAGACAAAACTATCATCAGATGCAACGAGTTTTCTGTTCCATTCTTACTCGAATAAGATACGTACTGGAAGAATGTAATTATTATTTTTTTTCCTGACTTTATGAATTACTTTCTAAAGCGTCATTGTGCATAAAAATCTACAGTCTAGTTCGATCGAAAATTTTTTTGCATGCTTAACGATCAGTGCAGACGTCATAAATAGAAATAAGCAGTCGCTTCTTAACCGTTTACGCGAATGTATTGCAGCTGATGGACACGATTTTAAACATCGTTGTAATTAAAGTAAATGATAGTTTGTTAATGTTTCTTTGCTATAGAAGAAACAAATTATTTCCTATGATGCTTGTCGAATTCGTTTCATTTTTCATTTCTTTTGGTGTGGCACTGTTTGTACCCAATTAAATATAATTAGGCAATACGACAAAAGTCGTGGTTCCTGGCTGTATGAATTAATAAGAGATTTTTAATCTGCACTCTTCCTCGTGCAATTAGCATTCATTTTTATTTGTACTAAACTGTTCGGTGAGCAAGTCTTTTGAAAGTGGTGACGAAGTGAACACTGCTAATAACACACCTCCATATACTGAAGATTTTATTAACAAAAAATACAAGGTTACATGGTGTCATTCTGTCGAATATAATTGCATAATTATTAGGATAATTGAGAAAAATTTCTGCTTCTTCTGTTTGAAATTTACGTTGGTTCGAGTCATTTTTAATTATAAAATTATAATATTTTTTTTTCAAATATAATTTCGTGAATGTTCAATCTCTGCAGTTTAAACCAATTACGGTTCATGCCAATACTTATACTTTGGGAAGATAATGATTGCAACTCTATCAGATTCCAACTCAAATAAAAATTGCAGTAAACTTTATTAAACTATCTACTACTACACCCGTTCTTCGATTTACGCGCAGTGTTTATTTCATGTTGTTTTTTTGTGCAAATATCACAAATGGAGTCTACCAGTACGAAAAAAATTCGCAATAGAAAAACCAGTCTAGGTTACAAAAATATTTATTTCAAAAAGAGCTACGATATGGATCGAATGCTTCGCGTAAATCAAAGGTCAAATGTATTCATTGAATTGTAGACAATCGAATACGCTATAGATATATAAAATCCGCAGTCTGTTTATGATCGTTTGATTTTTACATTATAATGGCTCACGAGCTTGTTTTGATACCTAATAAAACACAAAAGATTATGAGTTTCGCGAAATAAGATTTTACTAATGACGGTGCCGCTTGTAAACAGTCTGAAAAGCGTGAATTAAGTAGAAACGCAAAGGGCGGGATAATCCGAGTTTCACGATCGTGTTTCCGCTTTCCTTTAGTTTTCCAAGGTAGCCCCGAACGAATGGCGGCAGACACCAATTACAGCGCGAAAGAGAACTTCGGGAACTTTTATATCTGTTACCGTTGCGATCATTTTTCTCGTTCCACTTCCGTTCTTTTTTTATTAATAACGGAGCCCTTCTCTAAGCCCTCGAAAGCGGAGCGCCCGCGTGGCAAGTGTACACTGGTTCGTTCGTGTTCCTTCTACCTTCGAACTCTGCTTTTTCCTCGGAGAACGATTTTAACAAAGCTCTCGAGCCCCTTATTTAAATAAGCATATCTTTCTGCAAAGATTTGCTGAAAAAGTCAGACGTCTTACACGTGGATAAATCTTCTGTAATAACTGGACCGTGGATTATTATGCAGATTTATAATTTTAGATACTACTGTATAGAATTTAATTACTTAAAAGGTCACAAAATTTTAGAAATTCACTAATTTTATAGAAATAAAACTCGTTGTTATATTACATTACTTTGCTATATAAATGTTTATAAAATCGTATCAGAAACTATTTTTCGGAAAAAAGTCTATTTTTCACTATTATGTATTTAACAATACAATGTAATATGTTGTACCAACAAAAGGGAATGTTAAGGATTAAAATTGATCGTAATCCTGTTTTTTGTGTTGGGGTGTCGTAGAAAGCTAATGGTAACACGTAAATGGTATTATACGTTATTGAAATCTTTATTTTACTGAGTTTTAGAAGTTAGGAGATAGATACTAGAAATTCAAACATTCGCGGTCTAATAATAACTTTTGGTATTATTACCAAGTCTTACATTTTTATAGAGAGGCATGATGGTGATTGGTAGATAGCGAATGTTTAGGACGTAGTAAAATAAAAATTTCAGTAATTTTTGGTACTGTATCGTTATTTTATTATTATTACTGTAGTCTGTCTGTGTTATTAGTAACGTATTGGAACAGGAAATAAAATTCTGTCCAATTTTTATTTTCATACAGAAGCGGCTCACACAACTCGGGCGGGTCATATCTCTTTTCTGGCTGCAATTAGAGGAAAAGCGGAATGGTGCAGCAAGGACTACGTTTTCACGACAGACTGTTTTATGTAGATGTAATTTTTCATCTGCGATACGTAGTTCCACAAATTTCTGTATATCGAAACAGATATTCTTTTTACGTAGATTGATTCCACTCGTCTATCTGCGTAAAAGAATTCTTCAAAAAGGAATATTGGAGTGTAATGAATAGTTCGAGAGATATTTTTAATTTCCCCTTTTAATCACGAGATGCAACAAACTACCGATCTGCAAGTAAAACAGAAATTGTTATACATATAGAATATCATAAATATTATGCCATATTTATAGAATATTGTGAATATTAAAAATATTAAACATACATGCATAAAATCTGCGTTCGAAAAATTAAAACTTGTGGAATATATTGTCCGATTTTGTCTGTTAAATCTTAAAGGATCTTGTGTGTGTATCAGAAAAAGAAATCGGCCGATCTGGTACCGTGTTAAAGTCCCTAGATTTTTTGCTGGGCTCCTACTTGGCTAATTAAGCTATCATCGACGATTTTTTCTATTCTAATTCCTGTTACATAAACGAAAATAGCTACCAGGCTCTGAAGCTTATGCTTCGGTCACACACAGTGAAAAAGGTCTAAATAGCGCATAAACATAATCTAGGCACGAGTAAAAATCTCACTGTTAAGGATTGTTGGATAAAAAGAAATAAGTGGATGGGATACCGGACTTTGAGTAAACCCATGTCTTTCACTATCTGGGCTACTACATTCACCAATTTAGCTACTCAGGTTGTCAGCAATTCCTAATCCCTCTACTAACTCATATATCTCTCATAAGCCCGTCTCTTAACACTTTGACGAGTAACACAACACTTTGGTCTATAGGTAAAAGTGAATATTCATAGTACAAGATTAAATGAATTCAATTTGTCGAAGACCCATGAGGTGTCTTATAACTATATATCTTTAACTTATTCACATAAGTTCTTATAACAATAGTATTTCTGAATTTGTCGTGAAAATAAAAATTTTTGTATTCAGTGTAATTGCACAATAACACGTATTCTCAAAGTTTCAAAGATATTTGTTCAATATGTACTTTCTTCACAATAAATTCCCAAAAATTCGTTCACTTGTAGCTGTTTACACCAGGCTCCCCCTTTAATGCTGTGTTAAGACTTTTAGAAAATCTCCTGTAAAATTATACACTTTTGACTGATAGCAGTATTGCTGCCGGGTTGCGATAACATTTGAACAATTAAATCTGTCTTCGGAAAATGCTGGTGCCAGTAATACAAAGATATCACTTTTACACTACCCATTACTAATCCATTAACTCAATAGATAAAAAAGCTCTGATAAAACAAGTAGTCACGGTCCGCTACAGCGAGCAGTTAAAAATACATTACTCTGTTACTTAATCCCCCTTCATCGTTGACCGCGAAGAGACCCCCGATCGGTCGGATCGGAGTCTTGAGGAGGACCAAGCCGGAAATTCAACGATTCACGAGATAGATTCGGCGAGCCTGTTACGTGGCCCCTTTGCCGCCCTCATTATCCTTTTCCGTGGACCGTGTCCCAGCTACACGGCAGATACTCGAATCTGGACACGATTGCGGATTTCACGGGAGCTCGTTACACCAACACTCTCGAACACTGTGTACCGCTGTTACGACACGTATGCCTCCACCCTTCCCGTCGGTCCCATGCCCGACCTCGTTTGATCCTCTCTGCATCCGGGCTTCCTGTTCTCTGTCCCCCATTCCGTCTAATCCTTTCGTCATCTTTCACGGCGACGAATCGAGCCCCGAGGCCTTGTGCCACGGCCAACTAGTGAATTAGAGATGACACGCACTCTCGGACATCCGTTTGGCGGCTGGCAGATCGCTCGTCTCGGACACTTTGCGCCGTCGAGAGTTCGCTGACGACTCTCGTTCGCACGTATGGAATTTTTAGTAACCATCCTTACGTACAAGGATTCGGTGAATATATCAGGCTCTCGTATATAAATGGATAGCGTATTTCAGCAATTTACAGCTAATATCGCAGCTCAATTGTACCCTTTTAAATCAACATTCGATCTCGAAGCCCTATAAAGTTCGGCAATGAGAAAACGTTTAATTGCTACGAACCATCGTATAGCACGAAAATTCGTATCCTGATATAGATATCGAAACCGTACGAAGCAAAACCTTATTTAACGAACCATTGTTATTCGATGAACATACAAAAATGATACAAAAGTTGACGGTCCGTTACAGACAAGACGAAAAAAGATACATGTTTTAAAGATTTTTTACGATTTGAAAAATTGGTGACATTAAAGTTAAAAAAGGCTTACCGCAATTTTCATGCCATTCTATACCAAAACCATTCTCTCAAAGTACCGTGTTATATTAGAGCCTGTTATCTGTATCTATGGGCGTAGCCAGGTTATCAGTCGGAGGGGTGGAGGGGGGTGGCAAATATTAGCACATCTACTGCCATAGGGAAAAAGGTTTAAGCCCCCCCCCCCCCCCCATTTACACGCATGTCTGTATCCGGACCACCGTGTACAATATTTCATATTTTGAATGAGAAAAAAAAACTTTTTTTGTGATATTGTAATTTTTCCACCGAAGAAATCTGAAACAATTACAAGACCACTTCGTACCGATCACGCGTGATGTATTAATGAATTGATTGCTCTACCGTTTCGCTTAAATCGCTCATCCGTACGAACGAACGAACGAAAAAAAAAACCCAAACGCAAGACGAGAAGTTCAATCTAAATTCATTCGATCGGGTTTCGCGTTCTTCACCCGCTCGAAGTTTTTTCCGGACCGAGTTTCTTTATGAACTACTTTAACGGCGGAAAAGTACGTACCGGGGCTCCGATGAAATCACGAATTGTTCTTTGACGAGGCAAAATGAAAGACATTTTCTGGGCGTGGCGCGTTTCGCGCGCCCGATACGGGGTCGAACGTGATTCAGTGGAACACAATTTTACGAACCGATAATTTATAACGTTCCTCATTCCGTCGCGCGATAATTTATCAATTTTTATCAGCCCGTAAAGCCGAATCTTTATGCTCCTGTCTCCCGTGCAAACGTGTACAGCTACTTATTTTTTAAATAAATCATTCATCCTTTTCGATTGCGAGCAATATCGTCGACGTGTATCATTTATCCTGCAATCAAATTATATTTATGTTACATCGTTACTGCAGTACGGTCAGAACAAAAATTTTGTAGCAGTTGAGCTAATTTACTGGCTGGGTAATAATTGGTCAGGTAGGTTTATTGCTTAATCCAAGAACTTTAAATGTATCTAGCTCCAAATTTTAAAAGATTTAGTGGCGAGGGTGCAGTTTTGAGTAACAATGAAAATTGTTCATTCTTCACTAACACGGGAAGTACGGTACCCCGACAATTTCGGTTTTTTTTTTAAACTTAGCAGGTGTGTAGGGTATCTCAGTAGAAGCATTGGGCAATTTTTCGTGTTTTCTGATATTCGGATCCTTAGGATGAAACCACCCCTTAAACGTTAATGTGTTTTTTCTTCTTTTCCTGTATATCTTGAAAACTATAGTAAATATCAAAAAACTGTCATGTTGGAACCGTAGTGGCTACTTATGCTCTATAAACGTGTGGAATGAAATTGTTAAAAACTTGTTTAAACACCTTTTTTTGTTTGCTTGTAATTTTTCTTACTTACAATCAGATATAAATGATAGAAAAGAAATCATGATTCATGCGAATAGACATCCCTTCCGATCCACAATTGCAACGATATGGTAATTTATAAATTTTTAAATCATAGATAGACTACGAATCTTTATGAACTTGTAACGCACTAAAGATTTCGGAAGATAAAACAATGTAATATAACGTCATTTTAATTTCAACCTGCTGCACAGTGGCTCAGAATCAAAATTTTTAGAATCTCGTACGATTATTTAGTTGAGGCAATAAAAAATGTTGAAACATAATTTTTATAGAAGTAGATAAATGAACGAAGTCTAATAATTTTGTGTATCCTCTTCGATGTCGTCGTCATTCACTAACAGTGTTCTCAACTTCGTGAAACTTTGAATTTTTAAGGAATTGTATTTTTTATTGAGATTGATGATACGTAATTGTTTAAGAATAACAGTAATACGTGGAACAAATCTTCCATGATGAACAATAAGTCAGTGCGATTTTTTTTTGGAAAAGAAAAGAAATTTATTTTTGGCCACTTTAGCTGCTTGTATTCTGGATCATTCCGTGCTGGGCCAATTAATACAGAAAATAAAATTCCATCGAACCTCAACGTCTCCAAATTTCAAAATATAAATGCGTCTCCGAATCCTTCGGTTGAATTCTTCATCCTAACGTTTCACCAGCATTTCACAGAGTATCTAATCCAAACTTAACCCGGATCATTGTGCTCGATTTGCGTACAATACATGTCTTATCGATGCGCCATATCGAGAAGCGCGAAAATAGAGGAAAGGGAAGAGAAATTTTAAGAAATACTGATCGCGATACGTTCCCGTTGGAACGTGAGCAGTGCATCGGTTCGACGAGTTTATCGTCAGAAAGGGTGCACGGTGTTCGATCGTGGCGGGAAAGGGCGTCGGAAAAGTGAGCGAAGGGGATGGAAAAATCCTATCGAACTCCGGGAAAGTTTCGCCCGTCCAAGTATTCGTGGACAATCAGCTGCGTGCAAATAAAGAGCCCGAATAACGACATTTCCCGCGGGTGGACGGAATCAACATATCGGCCGGCGTGTCACGTGTGTTCCCGTGATCGAAAAACACACCGCGAGGTGAAACGCGGATCTGTGAAACTTCGTGGAAATCGTTAATTCGCGGAGATCAAAATTTATCAGTTTCATTAATCCAATGGAAATGACTGTTGTATTAAATACAATAGCTCGTTTAATAAAGTCACGTTTTATGGGTCGATAGGATGCAGATTTTTCTCGTTTATATTTGGATTATCTAGAAAGTATCGCGGAGGTTTGGTTTTTTTATTCCTTATTTCTTTATTTCCTGATTCTCATTATTTTGACGTTGAAAATGTTTTGTTCTACCTAGACGATATAGAGGACGCAGCGGCAGAAATATGGATGAGTTGCCTTTATTTTGTGCAAAAATTGTAGAATGAATTACATATTTGTCTGCGAAGCTTCGTTGTCGAATGAGTCGTATTTGGACATTCGTCGTACAAGCATGGTTTTGAATAGACTGACTGGTGAGTTTCTAGTTGTCGGTTAATGGTGGTAATTGCGTGGTACTATCTATTATGTTAATTTATAACTAGGCTGCAGATGTGTGTGCAACTGTAGCCTTTTCTGGTTATAATGGAACCAAATATAAATTCATTTACTTCATTGAGAATTCCCTTAGCTTCTAAATAAACTAAAAACCCCATTAAATTTCATTAAACTTTTTACTATACTGATTGTGGACACCCGATTATTGTATTAATATTATCAGACACAGGCTAATTGTAACTTCTGTTTACGTTTTTTTTTAATCAGTTCCGGACACTTAATCATCCACTTTAACCTCTATATTAAACATGACAATGTAAATACAATGAATATATAAACCTAAATAAACAAAATAATTGTCGTTTATTTGTGTTCAAATATTCTTGTTATTATGATGATTTAATTAATTGCCCATGTTATGAGAATGATGAGGTTTCGTGACCATGTACAACTGTTTATATTGCTGCTACTAGAAATATGAATATTTACGTGTGGACTTGTACACCCATTAGGTACGCCATTACCCTACTCTTAATTATATTTACAGGATTATAAATGTTACTATTTAGAATCTTTTTTTTATAATTTAATGTTTCCGATCATCGATGACCACTGTATCAGTAAATGTATTCAGTATATTTATTAGGCTTTTCAGTATTTCTGGTGAAATGTATATAAAAACAATATTTTTCACTGATTTTGCTATCTCTTACTTGTCAGTCTACGTAAAAAATCATTGTAGATAGCAATACCAAACGATTGTCTTCTTTCATGAACGCTAAGTAGAAATGGCCAGTAATAGTCAGACCTGTGAACTAAGTGATCAGAAGTGTACTTAATCCCTTGCGTTATGATTCCTTTAGCAAGCATTCTCAGTAATATTACTTCGTTGATAATAATATTCTCGAAGAACAAGGATCTCCACATTGATTATAAGTGTACATTTACTCTAAACAAGCAGTAATGAGTTATGTGTACATTTACTGTAAAGAAAAAAGTTAGTTAATACTAAAATAGAAAATATTATTTCCGATTTTTCATTTATTTTTACAGGCATATTTAAGCTTATGTGTGCCTCTTACCATTGTCATGTCGACTGTTCAGAAACACGATTAAGTTAATAAATTGCTTCGCACGAATGGAAATGCTCCTTCGTTTTCCGGCGTATAATACCGAACGTATCCTATTCTCGATACATAGCCGGGCATGCATTAAAACGATAAATGGGTTTCACTCGTTGCCGCGTTAAAGCCACTTGAAATTTATATTTGGATTTTCATCCGATAATTATGTCTCTTTCATCGCCGCGGAACGCTTTATATTTCCCGCGGCGAGCATTGTTCCCCCGCCACAAGACTTATGAAAGTCCGAAGCCTCCGGGTAGCGAAATCGTTGTTGTAATTTTTTTCCCTCCACCGCTTCTTCTTCATCTCCGACTTTTTTTCCCCCTTCTTCGTTGTTCTTTTTTTTTGTCCGTGTTCCAACGACGTAGCGCATTATTCTTCGGCGGGCCAAGCTGAGTCGCCCCTTCAGAACATCGCGAAACGGTGAATTATCGTCGACGATGAAACAACGATGGAAATATTAAACGGAAAGCACTTAACGCGATTTGTTATTGCAATTGCTCGCGATGAAACATAACCGTGGGTTGCATCGTGTATGGGTTACAGATCTCGCGATGAAATTAACAACAACTTAGGAAACGTAATAAACGTCCTCGCCTCCCGTTATCCCGTGTGTTCGGTTCGAATACGAATTCAAACTATTAGGTAACTGCATAAATTCTGTCCGCTTTACCTGACGTCGCGTTCAAATTGCCGCCCCTATCTCCATTTGCCCGGGTAATTGAGGCATTCCGATTGTTGAACGCGTTTAAGCGATAGACGGAGTATGGCGAACGTGTTTACTTTTGTCTCTTTCTTTTATTCGCAAGTGGATTTCGTGCTGCTCGAAAATTACATTGCAATTAGTACGGAAATTCATTTTTTTTTTTAAATATATTGTATAAACCGCCGTTTGTGAGTATTAGGACACTTGGTCTGTATGAAGGAGATACGACGTATCATAAACATTTTGGTCCATTTTCATTACTTTATATTCAGATACCTGTTCTCCGTCGAGGTTAATTATTCTTTAACATTTTGACTATCGCAGTGAAAAAGGCCATGCGTAGTCAGGCAGACTTTATTTTGTGTTTTAAGTCCTAAATCGTCCTTCTTTAAATGATACTACGATATTAATTTTACGCAAAGATTTCATAACGGTATTTAAATAATCCAGTATCTTTGCAATGTTTCAACTACGAGTTATTTCGTTGTTGGCAGTTAACGTGTTCACTGACTTATTTGAGACCTTCAGTAATTTCGTATTGTTTTATTACATGCACTTCATATTTGATAAATGTCTTAATATTCATGAACGGGAGCGTACGTATCAGTTATGAAGGTACAAATGGCACTTTGATACTACTAAATTGCCCAGCAGAATTCCATTACTCGCTGTGACAGTTATTATTGATAGACTGTTTATTATTGATAAAAAATATATTGAAGTAAGAAGAGTTTATTTAGAGGTTTTTGTGTGATGCTTACATGTAAAAATAATAAATTTATCGAAATTGTTCTTCACATGTTTATGTAATATTATGTCTATGAGGTTAAATATTTTAGTAGAAAATAGAGACAGCACAGGAGTGAGGATTTATGTTTTTAAACTCAAGTTTATTGAAGTAATTCATGTCCATTATTAATATTATAAATGGAGTACATACCTCCTCATTTTTATATTCACTTTTATTATTGGTTTGAATTCATACAATGAAAACCTTTATCAACAAATTTATCTCCTCTCTGATGACTATTGTATACCAGAAGAAAGACTTTTATATATAAAAAAAAAAACGTAGAACTGGTTCACATTCAATCAACCAGAAATACAAAGGACGAGGGATGTATGGTGGAATTGCGGAATGCCATATGAAAATCACAAGCAACTATTCTTAATATTTATTACATATCCAGCTGACCTGTGGCCCCTTTGAACCCCTCTTTGTATTTCAAATATAGTGGTACTGAATGCGTTGCAAAATTTGTAAAATGCACAAAGGAGATTTAACAGGTGCATCCAATGCACGGAAATAATATTTTACGTGCACCACGGGGTGCTGTAAAATTTATGGCGCAGAGAGAGATGATTTCTACGTATAAATATAAATCGCAAATGCAGAATAAAATTTGTCATATGGACCGGCGTTTTCGGAAAAGTCAACTTAGAACGTTCATCCGATACTCATGTATTCGTACTGACAGTTAGTAGAAATGGACAGTAATGGAAAGACAGATTAGCAGAATCCTATGCAGTTGAAGGCGTACTTTCGTAGATCGTACAAAAGATATTCAGTGATCATTCAACAGATTTTCAAATTCGGTTTCAAAATCGATGCATCTCTTTCTCAGTTCTACAATTGAAGAAAAGCGAAACATTTTATTTTCACACAGAACTGAAGGTTTCAGAGAATAAAGGGATTATACAACATTTTTGTGAAATTTTTGTTAAAGGTGGTCTGTGGTGTTCTTTCACATAATACCTCATTCCACTTTGTCCTAATACAGAATAAAAAAATACAAAGAGGATGAGGGACGTATGTTACATAAGCAATTGCGAGAAGAATAACTTTTAAACTCAGTTTACTACAAACTTAATATTTTTAGCGTAACACCTTCATGATTTGCATATTCTAACCGTTACACTTCTAGTTAACATTCCAAAAGTTAATTTTAAAGTAGACATGATAAAAATTCCGGTAGTCTTCACAATTTACCCAGAATCAGCTCCCTCTCTCGTCTTTAGATGATCGATCAGTTCAAGAATAAAATTTAAGGCAATCATGTGTAAAGAATTCCACATGAAAGTATTTACTTTAAGAAACTACGGAACTATCGACAAAATCGGATATTGAATTACTTGTCCTTGGATTTATTATCAAATACTTACAACTCTATCCAGGAATTGAATTATAGCAGTAGTAATAATATCCTAGCATCGTGAGGTTCTCGCTGCCAAATGTAACGCAAAATGTATTCGTCAGCTCACGAATCGATCGATCGAAATGCGCAATCGTAAAATAGTCTGGTCGCGTATACATGCAAGAGACGAGAACACGTTCATCAGCCGTGCGTGCGCTGCAGGACGGACGCAATTACCAAGAACAAAACCGAAGTGTTCAATGGACACGCGTCGCTGGAGCCCGGCGATTTCGATCCACGTCGCTGCTGTCGGAAGTACGCATCGCGTCTTTTCCACTGAGAAGTCAGATCTAGTGGATGGACTAGTCGAGTCTAAGTCGAGTTTGAACAATCGAAGCCAAGTTTGATCGATCCAAGCCACGTTTGAACAATCCAAGCAAAGTTTGATCGATCCAAGCCAAGTTTGATCGATTCAAGCCATGTTTGAACAATCCAAGCGAATTTTGCTCAACTAGTTTGTTGACGTTTGAAACTCTTTTTTCGGTTCTTTTCTTTGTTCGTTGACGTTGTCAAACAGGAGCAGTCTGTGAAGTTCTTAAACAGTTCGATGAAACATTTGAAACTTCGAGCATCTCTAGCCGCGAGCGTCGACTAAACGAGTCGGGGTGTTAAGGTATCGATGGCTCCACAGTCAGTTATTTATCGATACCTCTTTACTTAGTTTAGAATTTGAATAGTTTCATCAAATTGTTTGAAAAGTTCACAGCGACACGAGTTTGATGTTTGAAACGTCATCAAACTGTTCGAAAGTTTGCAGCGGCTCAAGTTTGAATTTTGATACATCATCAAATTGTTTGGAAGGTTTACAGTGGCTCCAGTTTGATGTTTGGAACGTCATCAAACTGTTTGAAAGCTTTACAGCAGCTCAAGTTTTAAGTTCAGAGCGTTTTATCGAACTGTTTAAAAAGTTTGAACGTGACTTTCAAGTGGAACACGTCTCTATGATTAAACTCTGATTGGAATGTTCAAACTCCAAGTCCTTGTGTTCATAAAAGTACGAAACACGTTTGAAGCAGTTTGTTTGTGCATTAACAAATACCCGCATCTGGATGTGGATAAGATTCGGCGAGAAACTGGGTCTATGAAATTTCATGATCCGTATGAAGGAATGCAGTTTTTGGCTCGAAACATTGTTCTTCCTCCCCGTATTCTCTGTATAGTTCACAGAATGAACTTTGTCGCTACCTCGATTTCATTGCTTCTTACGCGACGTTTTAGCGGTAACGACGTTACTATCGCGAAGAGCGAAAGACAACTAACTCGATTCACTGCACGAACCGAATCCCATCTTGATTTTCACCTGAAACTCGGAACAAAATGGGGACGACCCGTCTCGCGCGCCGCTGGTTGCTCAGGAATCTAAACAATTGAGAAGTTTGTTAATTGTGACGGAAATGAGATAAATTAGAAGTTAACAGGAACTTTGATTCTTTTTCAGTGGATAGAATGATTATAAATACGTACAGATAATCCAGGATGTAGGATTATGAACGAAAATGATATTGTTTCATCTATTTTTCTCGAGGAAAATAATAATCTATAATAGTTTATTTCTAACTATTCAGAATTACTCTACTATACAGAAACTTTCCCCTATCTTTAAAAGACTAAACTAAACCTTCTAGCGTTTTTAGTTTTCACCTAATACTCCATTTTTGCTCGAAATTATGTGTCTTTACAAAAATTCCTGTTTTGCACAAACTGAGGGTGACAGAGCAATTCTGCTTGCGGATTCGGGTTTAGAACGAGAAATTCTACAACGATCACACAGTGGATATTGCGAAACAGATCTAACGTTAAAATATGTTGGACAGTGTTATCCAAAAATACACATATCAAAACAGATTTTTCTCTCTACAATACTCTACATATTAGTTCCAATGATAATATCTTTACTATACCGTGGTACTAATTACGCTGATTACCATATCGCGGTATTACTTCACCAACAAGCTCTGGCTTATCGCGAGTCAATCACGGGCGTAGCCGCAACAGTTGACTTCCAATCCGATCCGATCAAGTACAAACCACCCCTCTGCACCTGAGTTTGACCCATGCAACATTCCGCTAAATCCTTCAAAGGGATTTATTCCAACCTGTCAACAACATTCTCCTCCCAGTATCATCAGAAGCCGATATCAGAGGCGTATAGCGTTCTCCTGAAAGCTTAGGGAGGCCGGGTAAAAAATACTCCTAGTATCAAATTGCCAGAAAAACAACCCAACTTTAGGTACATTATTTTCCGGTTTGGATACATATACATATATCGAAACATTTTGTCTCGAAGTGTTCGACACGTTGTTAAGAACGTTTTAATCGTACGTGGAAGAAACAATGAATTTGCAAATTTTTTATATAAATTTTAGAAAAATCAATTTCCTAATTACGATCAATTAATTTGTAGAGGAGAAACTGACGAGAATCGAATCAGAATCGACTTTATGAAAAATCGAATCGGAATCGAACGTCCCCAATTTGACCTAGACACAGCCACGCAAGGGTTAATGATTTTCTTTACTCTACAACCTTAATCAACCCGATCCACCGGGGGTACGCGATGCTCTCGAAGTTTCAAATTCGGCCAGGGAATCGTCGTTTCACGAGCAGCCGATTAAAACGAGGGAGAGGTTGGACGGACGAGTGATTATGGCGCGTAAACCGAGGGAAAGGGAATTACACCGTTCAGAATTCGCGGACGAAACCGCGCGTCGAGCCAGCCACCCCTCGCAGCTCATTAGTATTTTAGTAATCCGCGGCGCGCATAAACGCTCGCCCGAGATGCATTTTCATTTTCCAACGGTAGAGCGAGTGAAAAACATGTGTGGAGGGTTGATTCGTGGAACGGGTGGAGGATAGGAGGCTTTGTAAATCATTGGGGATTCGGTGTTGTACACGGCACCACGCGTAAAATCCTCTAGAATTTGTTCGCGCCTACGACTCCACGGGACATTCGAATATATCCGCGAGGTGTTACACGGCCCGCTCGTTCTTTGAGTTTGTACGTACAACAAGCTGCTCGACGATTATCATTTTGTTTGTTTCTAGAATCACAGGCGAAAAACACCGCGTCGGGTATTAGCGGATCAAGTCACCGGAAATGTAAAACACCTCGCAGATATTTGCGTTGTTGGATGTAATAAACGGGCAGTGGTTTGGTGTATTGAATGTTTTGATATGGATTGGTTTCGTCGAGGGGATGGGTGGATTGTGAATGTTTATGGAAAGTTTGCTGTGGTAGTATTAGGTAACCAGGCAAGTTTGTGCGGTCTTGTGGTTCAGATTTGATTTGGAAAAGGTGGAAGCTTACTTGGTTAGTTGATACACGTAGTAGAAACAAGAGAATTATGTATGTTAGATGCATTATGGAAAAGTAAAGTAAGAAGGCTAATTAGTAGACTGAGGATGTTTTTGCAATTTCAGAATTTTAGACGTTAATTTATAAACATAAAACTCAGATAGGGATTTAGATCTCGTATTTAATGTCTTGTTATGTTGACAGTAATGTATACTGTATGGTACAACTGTAAAACTATCGTGAAATAAAAACGATCCACTTTTTTTTGTAGGGAATATCATGTATCTTATTCTGGAGAAATATTATTTCTCAACACGATTTCAGACATGGGATATTTGGTTCGATTTTACTTTAACCACAATACTTTTATAGTTAGGCCACGCAGTGCATATATATTATTAAGTTTTATTAAAATCTTTGTTTTACTGCATTTTGCATGTTAAAATTTGCTATAAATATATAAACATCATCAGTCTACTAATAAGGTTTGTGCGTTTTTTCGGGTTAAAATTGAATCACAAGGTTTAACGAAATTATTTAAAGGAACTTCCAAACCCTGAAAATTCCGATTTCTTTGAAACTGCATAGGTTTATAGGGGGCCTGGATCGAAGCATCGGGAATTTTCCGTTTTTTGCTGATGTTCGATTCTTCTGGATGAAACTACCCCTTAAAGGTTAAGGGGTTAGACCACCTTGGATGGATTAGTCATAGTCATTTTCGGCAACGTTTTTCGAGAAGATAATGAAATATGTACATGGAAAATTGAATATAAAGTCTTTTATTACACAACTTTCGATGGGAACATTCGTATTTTTTGTTTGGGTTCTTTCTTATAATATAGCAGCGCCAGAGCAGAAGTACGCAAACATCTTGACGAGGGTACATTCCTAGGATGTTCGTCTTCACGGCTAAACAATTTCACCTGGAGCAAAATACAAAAGATGTTTATTTTTTACGTGCCAAAAACTAAAGAAGTATTTTTTACCAGTACATAAGTATATACAGATTAAGTAAATACGAGGATCATTTGTAGATTAAGAATCATTTTGTCACAAACTGATGACAATTTATTGTAGCTCAGAATCCTTGTTTTACAATGAAAATATGTACATCTTAAATTATTTCTCAACATAATCCCCTTGACCTCTAAGCATTTTTGAGATCGGGAAACAAGCTTTACGATCCCCTCGTTGAACAACTCTCCGCCTGTTCTTTGAACCAATCGGTAACAGTTCGGTAGACGTCGTCATTAGTCTGCATGCGTTTCCCGCTCAAAAACTCCTTTAATTACAGAAATAGATCATCAATTAAAAAAGACCCTCGTAGTTTTCATTTTATATTGGAGTTGATAAAATCTTTGATGCAGTAAAAATACTTCTGTTCGTTTCTAGCTTCCGTAAATAAACCTTCAAAGATTGATATTTGCATAAAGATCCGTAGTCCACTTGCGAGCCTAACTCTGTCACTTCACAATTCCATTAAGTACAAAGTCAATAACACCCATCAGGGAGTCAATCGTTCGAACAACATCAGGAATACAGTAATGTCTTGATAAGTGTGAATGCCTCGGTTCCACGGAGTCACATTCACGCTGGAGGCGACCAGTTGTCAGCACCTCGTCAATCAGTTTTTTGCTCGAAGCTCGAGCCTCGGCAGCTTGCCTTTGTAGTGTTCCGATATAGAAAAGGACAGGTCTCTTTCCACTCGATTCGACTGCCTGAGCCCGCCTGCGACGTTCTCACCGGCCAATGGTTATGTAAGTAGCAGACTCGATCGATGATGAAACTGGATCAGCAGATCAATCAAAGTTTACAAATTACTTTACCTCGGGCAGCCTTACATGTCTGCCTTTGTACCGTTGACGTCCTCGTGTCTCCTAACAGAGGAGGGCCTCGAGCTCGACGGCCCTTCGTCGATAGTTCCCAAGGATTCGCATGGTTCGTAACTAACCGATCAAAACGAAATGGAGGACGATAGATGAAGTGTGCTCGATGTGTTCATCCGACGTTCGACGGGTTTCGATTCGCAGGCCGAAGTTGCCGTTCAAGTTTGTTGGCGGACTATTCGTGAATTTCCCGTTTAAACAGAGGGAATCGATATCGCAAAATCAATGTAATAGTTTAGAAGTACCATTGTTTACCTTGCGAATCCGTCCTTGGTCCTCCTCTACTCCCGTTCTTCTCTTCACCCGCACAACTTTTCTATCGATTTGTCATTCTGTACGGCTCGTTTCGCGCCTCTTCGAAGATTGAGTCTCCTCGTAACGAACTTTCTTCGTCGTACTTTCCTATCGTGCCAGTGAGAAACTCCCTTTCTTTTACTAAATGAACATGCCGGGAACAATCCGCCACGGTGAATCCATTAGAAATAGGTTCTTATCTTTCGCGTAGTATCACCTTCTTTGAAATTGTGCAGTGGACAAGTGATGTTTATAACAACTCACAATTTTGGACAATTACACTCGGTTGTAATTAAATTCTGTTATGTTGAAAACGATGTTAGGTAAGATCAAATTTTATTCTATTGCTTTGGGTAGAATCAATCATCTTTCCGCTTGTACCACCGGTTAGAGGATTACCGATACTTTTTATGAGTTAAGAATAATACGTAAATATCATTGGATTTTATTAAATATTATTTAAATATTATTTCACTATATTTTGTCGAGTAGAAGAGCTGTAAATGCACAGCCCACGTCTATTTATAACGTTTCATAATATTAGATTGGAAGAATGAATGGTCAACGACCGTTTTGTTTGTAAAGTGTTATGGTTCTGTATATTTTACATACATGAATCGAAAGGTTATTCAATAGTATAATAACGTGGACAGTAATAATCGGAACACGTAAGCAACCTGGTATGTAAACTACAAATGTTTATGCAAATTCAGATTTTATTATAGTATTATGTCACAGAAATAAGGTTTCACAGCAATTTTATTTTGCTTTTCATAAATTTTATTCGTAGAGTATAGATTTTATTTGCATATATTAAGTAGGAACATGCACAATACAATGTATCCTTTAATAAAGAAACCGGATGTTCTTTGGATTTTGGTTTTTCTGAAGTCCATTATGTAAATAAGAATTTGCATAAACACCGCAGTCTACGTATCAGCTTAAGAAAAAAATAAAAATGCAGTTCGATGTCATTAGTAGCCTGTGGATTTTATGCATTCATGGAACAAAAAGAAAACCAGTAAAATGTCATAAAATATAACATTAAAGAAGAACTAACGAAATATCTTTGTATATTTAAGTCTTAATACACATTCTAGAAATGAATTTTTATAACCTTGATTTGTGTAAAGCATCGTCTGAAAACCGATGTCTGTATAAATAACAGCAATTTAGTTAGGAATTTCTTTCAATTTTATATTTATTTCACGCACTCGTGTGCATTTCATAAATGCATACAATTCGCGAACAGTACAAAAAGAACATGTGTTTTTCAAACCACCAATTTTCGAAAAATCAAATGTAAAGCTTTTGCCGTAAAAGAGATGTTTCCCGTGCGTTCGTATGCGTACAGTTTGATCGATAACAGAGATTAGAGAAGATTTTTCACGTTTCGTTGCGGTTTTGGATTTGGCGCACCGGTCCGTTTGCTAATTTAATTACGTCACCGCGTTCACGAGCTCGCCTCGGCAATGCACTCCAGCCAGTTTTAAATTCATGTTATTAACTCAGCAAACCGGCATGATTAATTTGATTACACCGTGTCCCGCGAAAGACAATCGCGCGTGGGCAAACCAAAGCGCGCGCGCGCGCATGCGTTACAACTGTTGTCCCCATTCATCTTGCAAGTTACACAGATTCCGTGGCCACTCGGGTCACATGACTTTCGAGCGGCTTAATTAATTGATCATTTCGACCCGATTCATATCTATTCCCGTCCAATCAGATAATTATTAGGTTATTCTATGTATAAGTTGTGCGGCTCTATTGAAACTTGAATTTAGATCAATGTACCGACAGTGCTCCAAAGAATTAAGAGGATTGCTAATGTGGGCTGTCCTGTGGCATTCATCAAACAAAAGAAACAAAACAAGTGCTATAGGGTTGATACATTGATACTAACTACATTAACAATTATAAGGCAATATCCCTAAAGCGAAAACTTTTTTTTAGTTCAAACTGGCATGAATTTGTAGAGAACTAAAAACTGGTGCACACGTATTTTTTTGTTTTTACTAAAAAACAGTTTGGATGGGTGAAACAGTCCCTCAGAGTTCCTCGCTCGAAACATACTTTTTTACGTGTGGGGGAACCTGTTGTACTTTGAGTACATTGTTTGTTTCTTTTTTTCAAAAATCCTAAATAATTTACGTACTTTATAGATTGTAAATAGTTTACTGATTAATAAGGCACCTAACTTAATTTTTGTAGGATGATTCCTGTATATTTTATTAGAATTATAAATGTTTATAAAAAAATGGTAATTATAACTATACATATATTATTACTATATATATATTCATCATATGAATGTAACAAACAAATTAACAGAACTGCAGCAACGAAAAATGTATTCCAGATACATAGTGAGATTTTAGAATAAATTGGGGGTGAAGAATATTGACGAAATTTCCAGCAGGCCTTAATGAGGACTCTCATGTCAAGAGGCTGTAGAACCACATATAGACATTTTACGAGTTACTTACTACTGAGCAAACTTCATCAGTAACTATTGAAGAATTGGCGCATAAGTTGGAAATATTGTATATATTACTCTTTAGTTATAATTATAACAACAATTATCAATAATATTAAGAGGAAATTTTGTAGATACAGCTTGAGGTGAAATTTATGAATGCATTAAAAATTTACTTCGGAAGAGAAGTTTTTAAAACCCCAAAAAGCACTACTGAATTATGAACAACATTATACACTCGAGGTTCTGCTGTAAAAATCATTTCTGTCCTGATTGAAATTTGTGGTGGAAGTCGCCACTGATGAAATTAGCGGAACGTGACCGCGATTGTTACGTTAATACGCGTTTAATGAAATTTCTGCGCCCGCTTCGCGAGAAAATCGATTCGCCGACAGGTTGTATTTTAATATTGGAAAATATAAATAATTGGATCGAACGAATGGACATGCGACGCACACGGCGTTGAATGTAGGAGGTTCATTTGGGGATACAAAACAAGGTTTTTATAATTTCATTATCTTTATTTCAACAAATTAAATGAATTTAGGTGTTTTCTTTTACAAATAATCAATAGATCGTTATTGTATTACAAATATTCCACTGTTTACAGATGTTGTATTATATTATGAAAACAAAATTTTTCTTTCGTTTCCTGTTCATGTTAGTGGTTGTCATATCAGTCTCATCTTCAACAGTCAGTCGATTCTCATCATTAAGATTGCACAAATCCAACAGTATTTTATCGAAATAGGGGCAAGTGGGCGCAGTTTATTCTTTCGTGATATTTCGCAGGATATATTTACAAGAATTTGCAACCAAGATCACGCAGGAGTTTTGAGGTTGGTTTAGATTAGCATAAATGGGCCATTTCAAATTACTAATACAACTTCAGGAAAATAAAAAGAGAACAAAGGCAATATCAAAATGAAGGGTACTTGCCTCCAACAACTTCCTCCATTGAAAATTAAAATTATTATCTCTTCCACAATATAGAAACTCCAACTGCATTAAGAATTGAATTTGAATTGACATTTCTATGGCAATTTGTCCCAGCGTAGTGTACACTTGAGTCTCGTTTATTTATTTACTAAGTTTTTCCAATTCTGACAACTATCTCCAAACACGCCTACGCACAATGGCCCAAAATCAAAATTTAGCATCTCACACAATTATTTATCTCAGGCAATCAAAACTTTTGAAACTCACAACTTTTATGCAAATAGAAGTAGATAAATAAACAAAGTTTTATCAATGTTATGGATCCCCTTCGATGATGTTATCATTCACTAACAGTGCTTTCAATATCTTCATAAAAGTTTGAATTTTAAAGACTGTTTCTATTTTTTTATTTATTAAGATGGATGATATGAAAGGGTCTAAAGAAAATAATAACGCGTGGAACAAATCTTCTATGGTTAGTAATAAGTTCATATGAGTTTTTTTGGAAGGAAGAAGAAGTGTGTTTTTGGCCGCTTGAGCTGCTAAATTTTGATTCTGGACCATTGTGCTGCGAGGTCCATTAGTACCAATAAACAAAGTTCTTTATTCTGTTTTCGTCATATAGACAACACATTGTGCCTGGGCTTGAATTTGACTTAACGTGACACCATACGAAGTATCTGACGCGTTCAAGTCGCTTTGTTTAACGAAAATTCCCCCGAAATGAAAGGCGCAATATCGTACGCGGCCGACAATAGAACATCGGGCGTACGATAATTTCTTCGCGAGCGCAGGAAAACTTTTAGCGAAGTGGAGTTCGGAAAAAGTTTAAGAGTTTTCCGCAAGGATACGTTGCGTATTCTTGAACGAGCCAAAAACTCCTGTTCACCCGGGTTATTTCGGTTGCCATTGAAGCGGAGCACATTTCGGGGAAATATAAGTAGTTTCGTTTGGAGAAGACTTTGTGGGAGGACTTAAAACATTCCGTCTGGTATAACCGTGGAAAACTCGATTCAATAGCGATTTCTTTTTTTTTCTCTGGTTTCAAGCCCGAGGCGGCTCTATCCCCTCGTTTTATCTTTGTCGGCCCCTCACGTATCTTCGATCATTTTCATCCATCAAGGCGATACAGGCTACCAATCCATCATGGCGATACGGTATCACGCGGGGCAAAAAGGAAATTATTTTGATAGCGGGGGCCCGGTACTAGTATATTCATTAACATCAATCCCCGAAGCTTTGATCGCGAAACGTTAACGGGTAATTCGCGTATCAATCCCGAGTGTATATGAATCCCAAATGTTATGTTTCATTACAGGGCTGCAGAGGGTTCGTAACTGCGAATAAACGACAGCGCGACATTTATCGATACCATTCAGGTCAACCGTATCGTGTTGCGTTTCGATCGGTCAAGGGGGTATTTTACTTCATGGCTGTTTTCAACGTGATTTTTGGGAATTAATTTGACGAAAACTTTTAAATCTATATAGCTAACCCTGGTATTGCATGCATGGTGAATCATCGATGAGTGTTCGAAGGCTCCTTCAAATATCACTGGCTTCAGAATTCTAAGCTGTATCATTGTGGTAAAACTCATTAAAAATATAGAAGAATATTAATCGACGGATTGTAAATGGACAAAAAATGTACCTTAAATATTTCATAAACTAATGGTCATATTTTTATGAATAATTGTGGATTTTCATGTCATTGTTTTATGAAATAATTTTGGAAAAGAAGTTGACAAAATTGCAGAGCTTTAAAATTGAAAGTTTGCTTTTTGTCAAAAAACTTTTATTATCGTGCCCCGGAAAAATAATAATTTGGAAGACACCAGAAAGTTTCTAGGTCGGGTGATAGCCAGAAATGTACTCTATCAGCCTATGTGTCTAATCGGCCCAGTAATTCCTTAGAATAATGTGTACCTGTCTTGAGAAATATGGTTTTGAGAAAAACGCGTTTAAAGTTTCTCATGCACTGTGAACAGTCGTCTTTTATATTTCTATTGGTTCCACAATTTTATGAATTTCACTATAATAATTTAGTAACACAGTTGACCTCAAATTATAATGAAAATGTAAGAAAATAATCGATCTTTATCAGCTGCACTAGAATACCCCCTTAATTAAAATTCGCTGATCGAGCAGGAAGATTTTGAGAAGTCATCGGTGGATCGTTTAATTAGCCGCGTGGCGATGGGGGGGGGGGGAAAGATGTAAGTACTTCTGCTTCTTCCCGAGACGAAAGAAACTAGTGGAAAGAATTCAGATTGGAGCGAGGAGTTCTTCGGCTTCAAAGCTACTCGACGAGGATAGTTTTGTCGGACGAGTGATCGGCGAAAGCTAAATACGGAAAGATTTGAGACCACGTCTAACAAGAAGCTCGTGTTTCTGTGTGTAATCCAGTGGTAATGATTTTGTTCGTTGAATTTTTCCGAAAGAAATTTTACACGATCAGTTTCGTCGATAGTAATAATACGTATCAAATACATGGAAAGTAGTGTGATTGTTGAAATTAGATGTATTTCTAATAAATAAACACATAAGAACATTCGAATGCTTAGGTAGATACATACATAGTTACATGGAAGCTGCAAATTCAATTTTATATGGAATAATTTCCACAAAGGACAATGAACCAGAAATTTATAATTTTCATTGACGATTCTATTAAAGAAAGAAAAGAAGGACTTATTAACAATTAGGACATGAAGCCTAGGAATGTGGCCTGACAGACAAATAAGTATTGAAACATTATTTTACTAACACATTATCACAGTAGACTCACGTTAAAGTAGCGGTAGGATCGCCTTAGCTCACACGCATTATTCACACACGTGCGCGCACCCCACTATCGGTCGCCATCTGTAACCAGAGTTCTGATCCAATTGGTGGATCGACCGAACTGCCACGACATTCTGCGTGCCCATTGGCTCATGCTAAAGTAGCTTTTCCAGGAAAAACTCACCTCGAGAGTCCCCGCACCGCTCCTTTAACGTGAGTCTACTATACTGTGATTTAACTACCAAGTTTCATATTTACTTTCATTCGATTATCTCCACACTAAAAAGATCATTCGGGTTAGAATGACATTATTTCTTTTTGAGAGTTCTTAAAATTTTAAATACTCACAGATAAAGCCAGATTATAATTATAGGCAAACAAAACCTTTAAAGATAGTAGACGTCAACAGAAATATGTAGATTAAACTGATCTGGTCATCTTAGGTAGATAAGACTCCAGTCCTTGCAATGTCAAGGATCCATTCAATCAAGAAATTCCTCCGGATCCTCTCAGCGACACAGCTCAGACTGGAAAAACAAACAAAAACGTTATAATAACCGATAATGAAGTGACTGTGACAAGAACCACCACGGTCACTCTTGGCAACAGATCCGAAGCAACTTAAGCTTCTTCGGGGCCATGTTTATTCATAAAGCCTCTCCGAAGCAGGATGAAGACACTGGCTCGAGGCAACCGTGGAAAAATACAGGATGTGATAACCGGCGAACGTAATATTCCAGAGTTTGTATTTTGCGCTCGAGACGTTAATAATACGTCGTCTAGCCCACCCCATCCCCTCCCTCCGTAGTAACGATAAGAATATTTCATTTTGCGCGCTCGATCCTCTTTTCTTCCACGGCGAACCAAGAAATACGGGTACATATACTCGCTGGGAAGACGTCGAGGCTGCTGGCGGAACTGGGGCACGCGTTTTTTGCAAACAATCGAACTCTGCGACCAACGGCAGGATGGCTAAAAACTGTCGGTGGGGTAGGAGGGGAACATTGGTAGAAACGACAGCATAAAGACTTGGTGCATTAAGGTTAACGAATCGGAAGCACACACCGGGGAATAGTAGGGACTGCGGTGAGATAAGAACCGCCGGATGCGCATGGTTTATGACGCTTCCGTTCGGGACGAGACAGTTTCGTCGCCTAATATCCTCTGTCATTGCCGCCAGTTTTTTTTTAAGATGTTCCCGTGCCTGCTACGCGCTCCTTTGCATCGATAGATCTCTACGCATTGCTTAGAGGTCTATCGATGCCACATGCATATTCTTCATTCAAATACAAATCGAAAAGTCGTTTACCGTTTTGTAATCTGAAGCTCCATTTCCGAGATATTAGCAGTTAACGAACTCCAATCAGCTGAGCCAGTGGGCCCCACGTACGCGCAGACACAGTCAAGAAGCAGCTGCGAATGACCTGGGTCGCGCGATTCGTGGTCGACCGCTCAGCTGATTGGAGTTCGTTTAACTGCTAATATCTCGGAAATGGAGCTTCAGATTACAAAACGGTAAACGACTTTTCGATTTGTATTTGCATGAGGAATATGCATGTTGCGGATTGTCTCCCCATTTTGGAACGGAGACAGTTGCCAGCCAATAGCTGGACTTAGCTCGTGAATTTTCTGGTTATTTTCACAGAGTTGTTTCCTTGGATGAGGTATAATTGTTAGGAATTCTGCACGATGGGTTTATGATTTGGACATTTGGATACATCCGTATAACTTTGAGACGCGCGAAAATCAATAGCTGCTTACAAGGGAAGGTATGGAAGTGTCCCCCTCCGATTTTGATGAAACTTCGTATGTCTGTTCAGCAGTCAAAAATAAAGGATACGTATTTTTTTTATCGGCTGAGACGCGACTTTAAGGGGTGAAACCACCCCTCGAAGTTTCGATCCGAAATTTTCTTGTTCCAAACAAATTATATTTTTGGACAATTTGTTAGCACTATATTATTCTACATAAAAAACCGCAAACTTCGTCCATTAGTAGCTTTCATGTATCTCCTGGTCTTCGAGATAGTACTTTCGAGTCGAAACTTCGAGGGGTGGTTTGACCTCTTGAAGTCCCGTCTCAGCCAATAAAAAAAATACATATCACTTATTTTTGACTGCTTAAGAGACATACGAAGTTTCATCGAAATCGGAGAGGGACACTTCCATGCCGTCACTTGTTAGTCTAAATAGCTAGTTAACTTAGTCAGCACCAATTAGGAGATTGGTTTACAATTCTTGAAGTTTGCAGGCTATGTGTGTGTACTAGCGGAACGTTTGGGTGTCAACGACAGAAAGCCACGGCAAAGCGAGCATACTCGGTGACCTCACCAGATGTTCACCTGGTAGGCAGAATTGACGAGAGTCTATGCTCCTCCACCTACCCATGAGGTACGGTGAGTGGAAATTTACATTTTAAAAATTTCCAAAGAGATACGCGTGATTTGTTAATTTAAAATTACACTGTTAAAATTCAATTTATTGTCCCTTTACTGGAGAAGGGTGGTCTTCGAGATTGTTTTTAAGCGGTGCAGTAAGTGCGAATCCCACCAAAACCTGGATGATCGTTAGATCATCCACAGGTCTGGACATTAGTACATTAACCTTTAGACTGTCGGGAGTACCTATCCCTTTTGAGACTGACAGAACTCGAAATTCAGCGCAATGTGTATGTTACATGTATACATAACTTTTTGACAAAGAAGGGCCACTTTTTTAATGAAAAAATGCCGGCAGTCTAAAGGTTAATCGTTTCAGCACAGATGATGTCAGGAGACCATAAACCGGGTGGGTGTTTTAAGAAATCACAGATTTCATAACGACGTTATAATTATAACGACAAATACTGTTGGGTATGATCTCATTTAATCTTTAATATTGTATAACTATTTCAAATTAGGTAAATAAGCTATACATGTTTGTGAAATACCATAAATAATGTGTTGAAAGAAACAATTTCGAGTGTATTCCCTCTATAATTAAAAAGTTTAAGTACTGTCAATACCATTACTGTTCGAATATTTTCGTTACTCGTTGTATTTATACTCGTCATATTTACTTGTATTATCGTTTGTGATAAATTTTTCGTAATTTTGAAACGAAATTCGCTGTTTCATACATACATGACATTGTCGTATAAATATAACGGTTACATTTTAGGCGAACGTATTTATTTAGTGCGTCGCGTCCTCAGGTATACGATACGTCTATCCCTATTGAGGGTCGATAGCAGTCACATCTGTTGTTTTCTTCCACTCGATCACCTACGCGTTTATATGTATGTCCTTACAATGTCCTTACTTTTCGGTGGGGTGCGTAGTAATAGACTAACGTATCTTCAGTTTAGTGGCGATCGTCGATGCGAACATATCTAGTCAGCGCGAATTAGTCCTCGAATAAAAGTGTCAATGTTCTTTTTTATCGTGTGAACTTAATTTGTTATAATCAGTTTTACTTTAGTTTAAAACATAATTTATTATAGTCAGTTTTACTTTAATTTAAATCTCAATTTATTCTAGTCAGTTTTACTTTAATTTAAAATTCAATTTATTATAGTCAGTATTACTTTAGTTTAAGTGTTTTTTTAAGTATCTATTCTGTGTACGTTGTCATTAGTCTTTGTAGATTTTAACCAGAAGTAATTTTCTGTTGTTGTGCGACAAGTGTCCGTTTTTTTTTAAAGAAAATGTTGCAAGAAGTAGAACAGTCTCGTCAGCATCAGGTGAGTATTACATTTTCAGTTAAAAGATTGTATCATATGTAAAGTGCTTAAACTTAAGTAATTGTCAAGCTTCCCGTGTATCTCACACGCCGAACTAACATTGTGCGAGTTTACTTAAGTCAAAAAGAAAACATGAAAGATTTGAGTACGTATGTGGACTGTATATATTTATTTTAAACGAATAACAAACTAATTGAATGAGAGGAGCGAATAACCAGAGAATACAGTCTGATTTTTAAGCGAAGTGTATCTGTTAATTGTTTTGTTGCGAACAGTTTTTCGTGTTCGTATTCGTTCTGCCAACGTAGATCTTAAAATGCTATATACAATTAGTGGATTCCCTTAAACGAGAGTAAATTATTCCAAACCCGAGGACTGAATAGTCCCAATTTCGTCACTCTTTATTTGCATCTTATTTTGCTATGCAGAATCATCCCTTAAATATAATCCCAACTGTTGCCAAGTACCCTGAATATTACATCACGAAATGTTGTAAACTTTAACGCCAGATTCACACTAGCTGTCAAAGTTACGGTCAGATCACGATCAGTCTGAATTTAGAGTATATTTCTCTCATTGGATTACGTGTGAGCAATAAAGACCGCTGCCTAATTTGACGTGATCTGATCGTATCGTGACCGCTAGTGTGAATCTGGCTTAACTATTAAAATTTCGATTATGGGCCTATTCAAATAGAAACTTCTCGACATATGTTATAATTTAACCGGTGGAAAACAGTTTCCCTATTTTACAAAATCTTCGTGTCGCTACAACCAGCTGAAACAATCAGTCGAAATTAAACATTCACCTAAATTCAACCTTAGTAACCAGATGCACGTAGTTAATCTTCGTCAACATCTACTTTAATAAAGTATTAATGGCATTTAACAGACATAATTTTTTCTTCAATTTAAACTAACTTACACAACATTAATACATTACGTTAGGAAGGAGTACACAGGAATAAATAATACATTGTCGAAATAGTGAATGACTTATCGGTACGTTTAATATTAATCCAAATGAACTCTGCATAAAAGATTGCCATTGTTTCGCAAAATAATACCAGCCAGTGTTTCCATCTTCGTTACGCTGCATAACAATAGTTCGAATAGCAAATGATCGCGGCAACCGCCGGGCGATCGGAACACGTCACGCTTATTAATAGTTATTTGTAAATTTCCCGCGGTGAGGCACAAACGTACGCGACCGATAATTTATTCGATGTCATTAAATACCGCGGATATTTGCCTGGAACGATTATTGGTCCGATGTTTGCGTTAGAAGGTGTTTAATGTTCGTAACAAGAGAAAATTATCGTTTCCACAAAATACACTGCGCCCGCCGGAAATTGTTGGTCGCATTGCCTCGTTGCGTAATAAATATAACGAGCGATTACGTTAAAATCAAGCGGGCACGACAATTGAGCAATTCCGATAAAAGTCGTCGTTTCGACGGTTCGAATACAAATTACTGGTATAAATCAGCTCGAGGAGAATCCAACAGCCTAGAGGCCTTAACATGTTCACAGTCATGGCGGTCATTGATGGATGGTGTCATTAAATCGTCTGAAAACTTTTAAACAGTGATACTTATCACCTCATAAATAGCATATTAGATGTATCTACCAATGAGAAATCCACTGTTTTTTTTTTTCATTATGAAGCGACATCTTTTAAATTAAAAGTATCTCCGTGATCTTTCATTCAGCCAAAATAGTGTACGATTTTAGAAAATCATCATGAATATAAATTAGTGATTTCGTCAAAAAATATTGAATTACGTATTGCCTGTAGGATGGGTGATGAACTAAGTATTGAGTGTTTAAGTCAATTTTAAGTATATTTGTATTTTTAACAGTAAAAACTTAGACAAATTCGTTTCATCATTACATTGTTATATCGGTGAAAATTTGGACAGTTGACGTAGTGGTATGATAGAATCTCGATTATTGATATTGAACTAGTTAATATTTGATCATCCAATGAATACTGTGCAAATACATTTTAATATATTTTAATACATTTTTAATATATGAATCGATTGATGCGGTTTTTATGTAATTATAGAACACACGAATGTACGGAACTTATTCAACAGTTTTAATGTAGGTTCCATTTCATAGAAGTTTGTAATATGGGACTAAAATTTTATTTTCTACTTGCGGTTTTGTAATTTGAATTAAAAAAAGGGAATTTCAAAACTGCATTACGATTAAACCGCGCCTTTGCGTGTAATGTAAGTTTACATTCATTTGTTTATTCTGATTCATTTATTCTTTCGTTTTTATTTGTATTGTTTTCATTTATTCTGTGTAATTCAATCGTTCAAACGTGAAAATTATTAACATCCACGGTCTAATTGTGCAAGTGCGTAAAATACCAATCCTATAACATAATTAAATATTTGTTATCACCGTGTACTATATGAATGTTGTATAATGCGTGCTTTCGCATTTGTGAATACTACATACATTGTGTAATCGAGATTTTGGCGTGCAAATAAATATTTATTAGGTGCACGAATAAACAATTTACTACGTTTACTACATTTAGTAATTGTTTCCAAAACCATCAAGAATATATGGTTACCCCGATAATACATGCATTCAAAAACAATTTTCCATATATTCTATGTTTCCCATAGAAATCTAAATTGCCCATTTTTATTTCACATTTGATTTAAAATCAGAAAATAATGTATTTATGATTAATCTTCAGATTCGTTGTCATGTTTGTCAAGTACAGCATCGCGAATATATCTTGGATGTAAATAACTGTATACATATTGCCATCTTGCTAGGAAAGTATTGATTTTATCATTAGTTCGTTTAATAAGATATCACAGAGGTATGAGTTCCATTTTCTAAGAAAATGGAAGTTCGTAAACCGTCGTTGTGACCCCGTTTCAACGAATTTGACAAAGCCGTTCGACGCAAAGCGCCATATTTTTCGACATTTCGACCCCACGGTTTCAGTATGGACGTCGTTCGATTCCGAACTTAATACACTTTTATTTTGTGCCCTCCCGCCCACGAACGTCTCACCCCCGTTTCAATTAATTTCTGTCATGTGTTCTTCATGTTTTGAGGTTAACGATTTTATCGTCGTCCGGAAATCGGCCATTTTATTTATTTTATTCCCGAGACTGGACGACGGAAGATAATCGGGTTAATTTCAGCGAATGGTTAGAAATATATAATGATTTCCTGGCAAGTCGCAGATCAAAATTTTAGCGCATTCTCACAGACTCAAAAATTGTTTCCCTCGATTAAACTAAAACTTCTGGAACCAGGATTTGTCGTGATAAATTTGCGATTATCACAACATTGATTACCACGGTGAAAAAAGTCGTACGTAACCAGACACTTTATTTGATTTTTAAGTCATAAATCGTTCAAAATATATGCGTTTAGTTAACACTAAGGTTTACGAACATTTCTTGTACACCTATCTCTACGGACACTTTGTCAACAACGCCGCAGATTTTCTTTTAAAAACAACTTATTTTATTTAATACTCAATTTACGATAGCATCAAATTGTCACATATCCGTAGAGATAGGTATACCACATAGAGAATTTCGAGATTAGAAGGCATTCGAAATGCGTCAAAATGACGCGTCCCGTGAACCTAGTGTTATTTAACCAGTAACCAGTTCATATAATCAAATCGTTACTGTGAAACTAAATATTTACTAGGCGTATTTAGAAGTTATACTGTAATTGCTTACTAAATTCAATATTTGTGTCCAGAACAATCGAGAATACCTACACGCTTATTTAATAATACACACGTAAAAGAACGATTTCCCACAAAAATATTAGATTATTCACGTTTATCGCATAAAGATAACTTCACTACATCTAATTTTAAATCGAGAAATCACGACTAGTTCCAGGAAACATTTTTCAATGTACATATTTAAAAATTTCTCCCAAAATGATGGTTAAAATAAAGCTGAGGAGAGTACATAAATAAGAAATAGCTCAACTATTTTTGCATTTAGCTGTTATTTCGTCATTACAGCCGTTGTACATAATACGTCATTACAGCGATAAGAAAACCCTCTGCTCGTCCTAAATAGTAAGGATATGTAATAAAATACACCGAGCGGTGAATATGTACGGAAGGTCGTTTCCAATAACGATTTTCGATGGTCATACTGTCGTAGTTCGTGATCCATTATTTTGCATGATCCTTCCCATCATATAAAACGTTGAAGTCGAACGAAGGTTAAATCGCCGGGGCGCACAACCCGTCGACGGATTAATATTTGATCGCGATCCCGATAAATCCCTGTAATTGATAGGGAATAATTTGGTAATCCGACGATAACAACCGAACGAGAACCGGCCTCCGTGTCGGCGCCACACTCTCCACCAGGGGGGCTGTATAATTAATTCCTGGCGTTATCTTTCTGTTTCAGGTGAGTCTGAGCTCGTCGAGGAAACGAACGAACGAACGTGCGCACTTGCGCCTGGCCACTTCTCCCGCGTACGTAACACACGAACGGACGCCACGCTGCTTGTTTCCGTAATTTTGTACGTAATACCACTCGCGAAAATTTATCTCGGGGGCTCGATCGATATAAGCCACCTTAAGAAGTGCCGCGGAAATTAATGAGTCTGACGCTGACGTTGCTTTTCATAACTGCGTTCGCGAGCTTTCTTCCTTCCTCCCTTCGCGTTCCGTGTCGCGTAATTATGTAGATTGATCCGATGCAATGTTATTTCAATTTCTCTGAACTTGCCTTTCGATGACTTCTTACGGTTGAAATTGGTATGTTGGAGTTCATTTTTTTTGTCACTGATATTCAACGTTGTTTTAGTTATTTTTGGTTCGTCTACCTCGCGGATCACATTTGGCATTAGCATATCTGAGCTCTTAAAGCATCAGTGGTGTAAGTCAGTGCATTGCTTTTGGGATATTTTACGGGTTTAGAAAAAAACCTTGTATGTTAACTCGTATTGAGATGATATGTTCAACACCGCCTGTTCAGTTTTTAGTGAATCCCGATATACACAATTTATGCATAAGATAAAGTTAGACCATCTTCTTATGTCAATAAAAATGAATCGAAAATTTACCCATTTTTTAGCCCATTAATGCTTACAAGCAGTTTGAACAAAATGATTGTTATTAGGTTCTACCATATGAAGTACCAGACTCTGTATTTTCCAGAAAAATAATTCTTATTAAGTAGAAATACATACGGCAATATTAAAATTCATTTTTCTTTTTTTTTTTGAAAATCGTTTCGAAGCTAGATTAGAAAAAGAATAAGAGCAATGAAACAATTCGATCGTATTGTTTCACAAATAATAGTCTTACTTGTTATGCAATTGGCCTCGCGAACTTTGTACGAAGCAACAGAAATGATTAAACATAAATCAATGCCGCGAACATTTCGTGCATGCTATCAAGGAAATCAATTTCATCGTTTAGATGTTATCAACGGCTATCAGCCGAGATAAGAACGTATTGCCCGACTTGGGCGATTTACGACTGCAACACCAACAATGTATTACTGGAGGATTGCAAGGGGTTGCGCAGAACCATTCTTCATGTAGATAATTGCGATTGCATTTGTGTTTTGGATCACGGTGAGCTTAATTGCAATCTAATCAGCGAGAAATGTAAAAACCGTAGATATTTGAACAATTTACTAAATAGACTGTGAAGCTGTTTACACATATATAGAATTTATGGACATTAGAAACAGAATAAAATTACAGAGTAGAAAATAGAAATATATGGAAGACATTTTTTTCTTAATTTTTCTTCTTTAATTAATTGTAAGAGTCTGACTATAGAAAATTCCGTAGATTATTAATGGTAGTATTAGAGAAATTTATTTTCGGATGAAAAAGAAGAAAAAACATAAAACACGATGTGACATTACGCGTATTATGATATCATTGAACCGCGCACCCGTAGGAAAATCAGATTTCCGTGCTGGAAAATTATGCGCCTGTCATACATTAAAATAACACGATAATTATATCTTGCTCATTATTCATTTCGTATGCTCTTGGCCGCAGCCAGAAAAGGGCTCTCTCAATGGGATTTAATCAAATTTATCATTTTTCCTGCGCGTCATGGACATTTATTCCACGATATCCGGGACACGGAGAGATAAATGAAATTTATTTTGTTCATTGAAATTTAACGTGACGGTATAATTAACGTCACTGTCTCCCGGCGGAGTTTGCATTTGTCCTTATTGCAGTAACGAATCGACTTTAAAAATTGCCGATTAAGCTTCGTGATATTGATGATGACAGCAATTGCGTCAATGCTCTGACGTCTGAGTCGACTCACGTAGCATTTTCATTTTTCGTGAACATTTCAAATTGAACTTCTATCGTTGAGACCTCTAATTTTCACTAATTCCTTTTAGTTTAAAAGGAATTTTCTTTTTTTATTTATTTTTGGAAGTTTTACTTGAATTTCTCAACTGAATAGATCTATTTTACATCAGTGAAACTACGGAATCTCGCTGACAAAAGTTAAATATTAACCGGCGACAGAATTTGACGCACTTTTAAATGAGTGTTGCACCCATTAACACTGGGGGTTAACACTAGAACAACCAGCGTTGAAAGTACACTAAATTAAATTGCATCATACAATAATATACATAATATATAGCATCTTTTATCATAATATAGTGTACTATACAATGTACAGTAAATCAGAAGTCAACATAAATTCCGCCAAAAGCACTATAACAATTTCAATAATCGTAAAATAAGAAATCTGCAATCCGTCATATTTACGGGTTTCGTAATTCTAGTGTTAAAGGATTAACACCGAGGGACAAATTAATTTGGTAAAATAAGGAATAAATGAGGGTTAAAGTCTGTGACCCATGATCTTCAATCCAAAGGTTGAATCGTCCAAATTACGGGAACAGAGAAAAATTTCCGTAGTTGTCTAAAGATAAGGTTCGAAATAAAAAGAAATTGTCGCTACCGAATCTCCCCGTGTCCTCGAGATAACGAACGGCGGCCGTTCGCGAGAACAACACGGATTTCGTCCAAGAACGTGCCCGCAGAGATTCTTACGCCTACGGGGTAACTGCATTCCCTGCGCAGAGTCCTTGGACTACGGAAACTTTCCTCTTTCTTGCCTGGCAACTTTGCGCCGGAATGGCGGCTCGAAACTCGCATTTTGGCAAACCCCTCGGACCATTGGACGTTAGAGTGGCTCGTTGCACAGAGAGGGACGTTGAGCCGATCTCTGGCCGAGATCCACGGGGATCCAGCGGGAAGAAGGCTCGAAACCGTCGGCTTCTATCCAACCTGGTACGTGAGAACCTTTCGTTTAAGAGTTTTAAAGCGGTTGCCTGGCTCGAACGTACCACCCCTCGCCGGATAATCATGCACGGGTGCAGCCTGGACCGTCGAGGGTTGAACCGAGTGAAATTTACGGACTGCACTTTTCTTCTCGTTGAATATCGCCCCCCACTGTCCCCACTTCGCTCGACCGGAATCTCTTCCTTTCCAATTTCTCCGTCGATGAAATTCGAAGAATTATCGGCCATTTAATTAACGCCGCGGACGATGGACCGCGCGAACGCTTGTGAACGACGGTTTTGAATTAAATCGAGGAGTACGTTCGTTTGACACGGTCTTTGGGGATCTCGTTACTTCACGTTCTCGATGGACTGATGGTTGAGCTGTGGAAGTATATGCAAATTATAAATTTTGAATAGTGTGTAATGACAATTAAAATTGAAGAGGATTTTGTTTGTTCTATTATGAGTTTCAGTGTGGTAACCCTTTGCGGATGATCGACGCATATATGTGTGCGGTGCAAACTATCAGGGTAACCGATAGGCTCATATATGTATGTACCTATTGGCTATACATGGTTTCAGTTGAATATCGTTACAGCGACACGGCTTTACGGAGCGTTTGGCTTCGAATCGATCCGTCTACAAAATATTAATAATAATACGGAATTATAGTGGATTGTGGGTGTTAAGAATTTTTAGAATATTTCATCTTGTGAAACTCAGTATAATAGAAAGTTCCCGAAAGTTTATTCAGATTTTGTTGATTTTCAACCTACTAGAATCTTCAGGAGGGTAAATGGATATTTCTTTGGGTCCAGTTTCGCGAAATTATAATCCATAAAATTCTATTTCTTGCATATACATTCGCAGTCGAATAATTAGTATTAATCTTTATTAATATATTGTAAACTGCACGTTTGTTTTCGAAGATTCTCGAACAATTTTAACCCTCCGTGGTTGCACCTTTTGAGAGTCATGGCCACGCTGGGTTCAAGTGAGTATACAGACTTCGAAACGTTGTCGCTTTTGCAGTACATACATATTCGTTCTGGTGAATTCAAAATATTATGGAACATACTGTTAACATTGTAGAACTCTGAACAACCAACTTTTTGAAAAAATTTCAACACGAATGTATTAAACAAATAATCGCGAAACTGAAAGTTTTTCAAAGTGAGTTTTTCAATTTTTATGTTTTTCTTTCGATGAAACATAAAATATAGAGATATAAAGCCTTCAACTTTTGTTGGGGTTATTTAGACGCCGGGTGACCACGGAGGGTTACATGCTTCTATACAGGGTGTTAATAAAAATGTGCACAGGGAAGATTTTACCTGCCAAACTAAGATAAAAATCAAGAATGACGAAATTGCGTTCGAGGATTCGTTTCCGTGTAATTAATTTATTGAAAGTATAGGTAAAATACACGTGAAATCCGTTTCACGCGATAGGTTGTACGGGGTGTCCCTCCCATATGACTTGCTTTTGATTTGTAGAAAATTAATTTTAATAAATACCCTGAGTGATATCCATCAACTTAGATACATTTTTGCACAAATGCCTCCATCGTAGTTATTTTATTATTTAAATGTACTCTCATACATTTGTGGTTTTTTCATACTCGAGGTCACATGAAGGTCACACTGTTATAGATCATTGGCTTGGTCTTGATTTCAACTATTACGTCACGCCAATAATAATATGTAGTCCCATTTCAAAAACATCAATTTCCTTGAATTTTCGAAAAAAAAAACATGACCTTGAGTAAAATTTTTGTTTATCATAGTAATTGCTCCTTCGAACCAGACTTTCCCCGCACATTTTTTTTCGTATCTTCAGAAACAAGTGAGATATCGAAAGTGCTCACGTTAGGTGGGCCACCCTGTTATATTACTTACTTGAACTGTCGATTTCCAGTTGATACACTGGATAGATCGATGATCTAGTTAAATTTGACGAATGAATGAAATGTAACGAATGAAATCAACTCATAAAACAGTCGAAGAACGCTCCTCCCAAGCAGAATAATCTGCCGTGCCAGACGTATTTCACATGTGTTTCGCCCATATTTTCAACTAACAACTCGAAGCCTTAATTGCAATTTCATTATTCTTGATTTTCATCTTAGTTTGACATGTAGAGTCTACCCTATGAAAGTGTCCCACAGTTTTATTAAAACCCTGTACAGTTATCGAAGCCTTAATAATCAGATTTCTCGCGTTACGTATTCCACGCTCGACCCGTCGATCGATCGTCTTCTTCGTCGTGTCGTGTCTCCGGTGGATCGAGCCGCAGGGCATGATTTTCGAATAATGAGTTGTCATCTTTCCCCCGTAATTGGCGTGGCCTGATGGAAAAAATTCTCTCGACACGCTGCCACTCGCAGCAACGATCGCCGCTGGGGGTCAGGCAATTAGAGGTGAATAATAAATCCGCGGGTCGGACCGGCCGCGATATTTCCGCCGTTCACCGAGACAAATCAGCCGCTGATCATTTTTGGTAGCACGCTAATTGGATACCGAGCCGTTCCGCGCCCGAATCCGTCGACAATTCTCGAGGGAATGCTAATTCACCGATAACTGGGCACTGGTAATTTCGTATCGGGCGCAACAATCGTGTTTCTATCTGATGTTTCGAATTTCGTCGCAAAACATCACTGTTTATTTGTCTGAGGGGTGTTTACCTACCTGAGGACTTGGTTTCTGGATTAGTTAAACTGTGGATGTTCGGGTTCAAGTATACAGGGTGTCATATTTAAATCGATCCACTAGAATATTTTCGAAACTATTGACTATATTAAAAAATGTTTTAGTCTATAGTTAAATGGTATCAGGGAATACATTTTCTCATGTAACTTTTTTCTATCTGGAGGTGTAGAGGTTATATGAAGATTAACTTTGTTTTTTAAAACCTGGAGCAGTCGCGTGAATGACAGTTGTCATCCACGAGACCACTCGTGTCTCAGAGTTAGACGCGACCATTTCAGGGTTAAATGGAATTGTATATTTTTTAATGCACTATTTGATGCTACTCGTTATTTCCTACATAAAGCACTAAGTTATTCATGGCGAATTAGTGTACTACAAAATATACAATTCCATGTAAAAATTAAACTTGACTTTCATATGACCTCTACGCGTGCACATAGAAAAAAGTGACACAAGAAAGTGTGCTTTAACATTTGTCTGAAACATTTTCTAATATCCTCACCAGTTTCGGGGATATTTGAGAGTCTATATAAGTGGGACATTCCGTATACTCTTCATTTAGGGCTCCATGATTTATTCTATTATTACACGAGTAAAAAATGTATTATAATACTAGACACCATATTATAGAAATCCACTACATGACATAGATACACCACAAGAAGTCCACGATGAAAAAATTGGTTTATCATATCACTATAAATACTTCAGTTTGTTCAACTTTCAAAACGTCGTATAATCTAAGCGGAAGAAGAAACAGTGACAACAAAATATTAAACGAATATTTGAAATACTCTTCCATAACTCTAATATGAAAAACAGAATTCAATGTCAATTCACTGAAAAAATATTACGAGTGAAGTGTTTCGTTAACGGAATGTTGGGTCCTAATGGGTTAATAATATTAATTTTTATTACAGTAATCCCGATCGAATGCAAAGTTAATCACTGAATTTCTGGTTGAACCAGCAGCATCGATTCCCTTTCCTTTTGGTTTTGTATCGCGCCTCTTCTCGTGCTTTTATCTACCAGCAGGATTCCCCGAAGCTTCATCTCTTCCTATTTGTTCCTTTATCTTCCACCTCGTCCTGTACGCCGACGGGCATTACGACTGTTTCCGGCGCCCTGCACGTCTATCGGCCGCGTTCGAATAACTAAGCAGAGATAACGCGTGTCCGTCAGACTCGACCTACTTCACGCAACACGAAGCACCGTGAACCGTCTGAAACTTTTGGTCAAGGATATACGCGGTTGAACGTGTCGAGAGGATTGCGTAAAGAGTATTCGTCTTGATCTGTTCGCGATCGAAGATAGAAGCGTGAAAGTAAGGCGATCATTCTTTTGTTCTTGCAGTTATCGAGTAGGTGGATCCGTTAAGGTGTTCGATCCCCTGAAAAGTTACTACGTTTTTTTTTTCAATTTATGCTACCAATTGTTTGAAACATTGATTATTTTTTATAGAATGTGATTTATATAATGGACAGAAAGTGTTGTGCAATTGTTTTATTATTTGTTCTTACAGGTATTTATAGAGGATTACCGAGACATGATAAAGTACAAGTTTGTTTGCAAATTTGTTTTATCTGATGTAAATATAAAAAGTAAATTAAGAGTGTGAAAGTGTACAATGTAATGAAACTGTCTTATTATTTGAAGAGTTGTTCATTCGTGAGGTATTCAATTTTTAAGTTATTTAGAGAGTATTGCTGATCGTAAAAACTAAAATATTTAAAAGACAATTAAACTGATTCTTAAAAGCGGCGAGTACGTTGACAAACCGCGTATTTTAAGGCACTGTCGATTAGATTCTTGATAAATTATTCAATTTCTTTATCCGTCTGTTCCATAAGAAAGTAATGAGCGTTGTTTTTAGTTTATAATTTACATAGTACTTGTGTACTGTTTCTGGAAATTTATCCAACGTTAAGGAAGGTTAATCCTGCCGCTTTTTATGGTTTAATAACAAAATCATCTGTCCAATATTACATTTCATATGAATTTGATGTGGTTCAGTTATATAATGTCCACTATAATTCATTTTCGTATAATGCATTTTAAGTTTCGTTCCGTGGTGGAAGAATAATGGAAGCTCACAATTCTGTTTCATGATAATACGATTTATCTTGGCTCGTTTGAACAAGCAATTTGTTCTCTACCAATTTCATAGTTCTATGGAAATGATACGAATTCTTTCGTTTGTTTATTTTATATAAACATTTTGTTGGACGGATCCATATTGAATAAATGTACTTTGCGGATAATCTAATACGAATATATATTTCAATATCTATTGGTCAATATATAATTCAGTAAACAAATTTCTATAAATTAATCCTTAAGAATTTACTATTTTATACACAGGATGTTTCATTTACCTGGACCACTTAAAAAGTGTTCGACGAATAGTCTTCAGTATACGTATTGATGTTAACGTACACATTTATTCATGTTTTTTTATATATAGAATACGTGCATTAACCCTTTCATTCCCAAATCTTTCAACATTATGAAAGCGTTTAATGCCATTTTCCATTCGTACCCATTTGGAAACTTCTTTACTTTTATCACAATTATCGATAATAACTTATTCTTACCTTTGATCAGTAAACCCTTCTGAAATATTTTAAAGAAATTAAATCTTTATAAGTTCTTATTGTATTGCTAACAATGCTTTACACTGGAATTCCAGCGAATGAAAAAAACAAAGAACTATAATATCTTCTTTTATCTATACAAAACTCTAATACACTATTATATACTCACAAATATGAAAAAAATAAATACACGATAATAACATTTCATTTTGTAATTCATAATGCGCAGCCATATGGCTACATTCGGAACGAAAGGGTTAACATGAATATTCTTCCATATTTCTGCGCGAATGTCGACATAAATATATAATAAGTCCAACCACGAGCATTATTCTCTATAAACGTTGGTCACCAGTCCAGAAAAATGCATTAGTAAAAAGGTAACATCAATCTTCTTTAACCTCTTACCTTATCTGACCGTATGCGGTTTCGTTTAACCACATATAACCATTAACGAGTAAAAGTTTTAATTGCTGACGCCAGTGGGAACGAAGTGTATCCAGTTTCCATCGATATATCGTTATATCGTCGACTTCCGAGGAAACGCGAAAGGATCGTTATTAATCCCCCGAAACGGAACTCGCCCTATTCGCCACGCGTCGAACGTTAATGGAGTTCCCTGGGCGTTCTCTTTCCGCGTTTTCCAGCTTCTACTTTCCCTCTGTCGTTGAATCATATTCGGGTTTCACATTTATCAGGGTGACATTTGGTGCTGGGGGTGTTTTACGTGGGCGGCCGATTCGCGGCCGATGCCATCTGGCACCGTAATACGAGCCTGCTTGACAAACGAACCACCGCGGGCCCATTCTTCTTTGTTAATTTTCCGTATCGCTGCGAAGGATAGTTGCCTGCTCGACCGTTTCCCGTCGCCCCTAATTTCCTTTTCCTCGTTTCTCAATAAGCTTGAAATTCGAGCTTCCTTTCCTCCGACGGTCCCCTTTATTGTTCCGATTCCATTCAACTCGTCACCTACAAATATTTTGCAGTCTTTTTCATTTTTTCTTTCTATGCGTTATATCAAACTGACAAACGCTATGGCACCCTTATCCTTACCACTATTACTAACCTATGAGAAAACCTTTAAGAAAAGGTCAGTCTCTTCACCTCAGTCCACGATTATTCAATTTTCAATCCAGATCCATTAACATTATAATATTTTTAGTTTTAAATCTTAGGTTAAACTTTTAGTTCGAATAATGATTTTTGTTAAGTGGTAGTTCGTTCTTTTTGTGTCCATCACACTGGAACTAGAAAGTATTATTGCGACCGAACGTAACGAAAAGCAGTTGATTACACGGATTGACCTAATATAGTGCAAGTTATTTGTCAAGGAAGTGGCGCGAATCAGTTATGTGTGTTTAGGTGAAATATTAATACAGAAATTATGTATCCTTGTTTATTAGCAAAGTATAAATTGAGAAAGTAAAGTAATGATACGTGGGTGGTTGTACTTATTATTCTCTTCTGGTTCAGAAAATTAAACATATTATGGTACTTTCTGACACTACTTACAGAATTTCTTACAAGTATAGTGATTAAAGAAAGCTTTTCAGTCGTTTGGAGAATAGAAAGTGTTTTAATATTCATTAAATACATTGCAATGCTACTTACTCAGTTCTACATAATTTTAATGTTACCGTGAAAATCAGTGTTCGGTACGAAGACGGCTGCATACTTTATTTTGTTAACATTTTCTTCAGTACTAATCATCTCTTGTGTTTCATTCAATTAGTGTATATACAATAGTATTTTTTACCTTTTATATATATGTAAACAATTTTTGTAGTAAACATCTGATGGATAGTAATCGACACGTGTCTAAAGCAATGGTACATAACTCTCGACTATTCAGTTTTAAGATATTGTGATTTTGCATCCAGATATTGTGATTCTTTTCGAGATATTTTGTCGATCAAACCCTTGTGGTTTGAAACGTCGTAATGTCTATGACCAAATTAGTTACCGTCATATCTTCAAGACAACTATTTACAAAATACAGATTTCCTGACTAAATGTTTATATGCATCCCTTACTGAAAAAGATATATGTCTATACGTATATCTTCAATTATAACGAATTCCGTACAAACAGCGTCGATCTTCAAAGTTCTAACTCTTTCTCATAACTCTCCGTTAACGCCACGTGGATTATCGATGGCCCACAACAAACTATACTATGCATAAATTATAGTGTACATCATAAAACGTTCACAAGAATGACAATATCAATTTTATTAACGATAAGATATCACATACAACGAGCACCATATAACAAGGTGAGCACTCGTATAGAATAACTGTTTAGAAACAACCGATAATACAGAAATGATCGATATATCGTAAATAGTAAAAACCGTCACTGGCCGAAATGGAAAATTGATCACGATCTAACGATGGCCCTCTGTGCGCAAAACGTATTAAAACAGACTACACGAACGGCTCACACAACGCGTAAAATGTCACCAATCTCTGAAAAATTATTTTTTAAAACAAACACGTTGCTTCTTTCGGTACACGTTTCGTCAGTCAGACAGCTCATAGTTTTCTCGTCCATTCAATTTGTTATCTGTTATGTATGTATTACCAATTTATGAAACGTCAATACGCTTTCTGTTCGGCGAGAGACTCGAGGAAACCAGGCGACGGAAGTTAATCTCGTCCGAAAAATCGATCCCTCCTGTGCTCGATTCGTAACAACCGGCCGAGGGGAAAAGTAAGGCGACAAAGCGATTAAACGTCATCTTCCCACGCCGCTTTATCAATCATCGGCCACCAAAGTTCCGGTCTCCTTTGTGCCAGCGTGCACGGTCCCCGAACTACGAATTCCATTTCGCGACAATTTCTCACGTCTCGACAAGACACGAGGAAGCGATCGGTACCCGGCAGTGCGCGCCGTTTGCTGCGGAAATACGCGCGCTAGATCGATGGCGCGGTTTAATTGGAACGCCGATACGGCGCGAAATGTTGTTACGCAAGAGAGATACAGATAGAGGCGAGAAGTGGAATCGAGGAAGGTTTACTATCATTTTCGCCTCTTGTATTGGATTGAACGGAAAGTTCTTGACATTTCTTGTTAAATGCAATGGAGTATTTCAGTACTATATGATTAAAGCAAATGAAATTTCATCGCGAGTACTTAGGTAATAATGCGATCAGTTACAGCAGTTTTTACCTTAAATCATCTGCATTTGTTACCTTTGGGTGCACAAAACATAGGGTAAGTCCGGGAAAGATGGACCAGAATCGTATTTCTCAAACTATACGTCAAAAACGCCACGTGTTAGTATTTTATTGTTTCAATAGAAGTTATTCACCGCGTCTGTAAAGCTAGTATCGAAAATTTAGTAAATGAAGAAAAAGATCGGCATTTTAATTTGTGGTAAGGGCAAGAATTTTCTTACCTAGTCATAAAAAATAGAATCACTGTGTTGTTTGAGCAGATGATTGCGCCATTTTCATGAATTAAGTTTCAATGACATGTAGGTCTAATTTTCACCTCAAATAATGATGTCTAAAACAACCACAATGGCCCACATATGAGCCATCTGTCCCATACGATTTGAGATAGACGGACCACATATACTCGGTAGAGATGGACCACCTGGTCTATGTTACCGGCTTTTGTTAAATTTTAATCAATCTTTTTAGCCTTTACAAAGAAATTTCTCATCTAGCCAAGTTGGAAACTTCTATAACTAAGATCTTTCGCCTGATAAACTGCTGGACGTGATTTCACCAGTACCTGCCCTTGAGCTAATTAGTAATACCAACTCAGTAACTATAATAATATACATAACTTTTCTTTGGTTAATAAAACAATTTTCTTGATGAAAGTAATTGTTACAGATTAATTTAACGAAGAAATATAATATTGATAAAAGCGGTCCATCTTACCTGTAGTAGTTAAAGAGAGATGGACCAGAGCCCAAAAATTTATTTCCTTTATTCTGCCGGCATTGAGTACAATAATTATTATTTCTAAAATATTCGATTTTTGGACATTTTAAAAAACGTGATCCATCTTTCCCGGACTTATCCTAGTGCAGCGTTTACACTAAAAGCATCTCATAAAGATGTCTGAAATCACATTAGATACATTCGAACCTAACTGATACCTTCCTCAGACATTTGATAGATGTTTTTGCTGTTAAGTAATTATTTATGAAACTCATACGAGGTGTAGCAATACAATTTCGAGAATTAATCATTTGAGAGTTGTATTTGAAAAATTAAACAGAAGTGAGGTCACCATCTTTAATTGTAGTCATTTTGAGACTATACACACGCATTCCAGCATTTGATTCATTGATCGGAATATTTTTGGTACTCACATTTTGTTATATATCTGCTTCAATCCTTATCGGACGCTAGTACGCTTGCTACAGTAAATCATCCATGAGTGTTACAGGGCTCCTTACTGAGTGTTCAGGCGTAAACCAGGTCAACGTAACCAAAAGATTTAACCCAGTGGTTGGGATGACGTCTGAACACTTAGTGCCGAGGAGCCTTTAAACACTGATCGATTATTTACTGTATGTGACTTGCGCTGGATCGGAGTTTTATTCAACTTTATGTTCAACTTGTTTAATTTCGTCATCTTTCAAAGTAATTCGAAAAATCTGAGAAATTCCTAAATTCCCGCCGGATCACTAAAATCAGGGTCATCGAAGTAGATGATCCATCGTAAATAGGCCACAACGCCTATGTCATTAACTTCACCTCATCAGATAGGTATTCTATCATTGTCGCATAACTTTTAACATTATATTTTTTTAATTCATTTATTTAATTGTTAGTCAGTTTTATCCATATATAATTCTGGATATTTAATAAACTATATGTTACCATTCGTATGTACAGTAGGTATACATATAGCGTTTGCTACGATCCACAGTTTCAGGTATCCACGGAGAATTTTGGATAGGTACATGTGGATTTCACTTTCCTCCAAGGCGTAGGCTTTACAACTATTCAATTTTCCTGAAATTTTCAACCGAATCATTCTGCAAACTTTATTGTCACAGCGCGTATACCCGACAAACAGAAGGTTCCGTGTTCGTTAAGGCGCTTAAAACGCCTCCGGGTGTCCAGTTAGGGACTGAGTTCCGTTCGTCGTCGGGTTCAGCAATTAGCCTGGGTTAGGTCTTCAGTTAAATGGACCGCGGCTAGACCGTGAAATTTGGGTCAAGAAAAACGAACGCCGCGAACGTACATATGTCACTTGCAGAGCGCAACGCTAATAACACCTGATGATGTATGGCCGAAAAGTTTATATATTCCGAGAACGAGACTGGGAGCCGCGGCGCGTTATGATAGATCGCGGAACGCTTTATCCAAAGTTGGCCTCCGCTAACGAGTTGATTAGTTCGCCCGGTGGCAATGGTTTAAATAGCGTCGCGTCATTCCCCTTAAATTGGACGCGAGATATGTATCTGCGACGACGTGGCGTCGAGATGCTGACGTCTTGATGAGGACTTAATGCGGTTGGCAAAATTTCTCTTCTTGGCGATTTACGAACGACGTTGGGGATAAGGAATTGCTTTAAATTGAAAGGATTGTTACTTTGGAACGATTTGAGGAGTGAATGTTACAGGTGAAAGATGTTGTTGGCACATTTATGGACACTCATACTTTTATGCTTAAGGGGCTATGCTAGTGTGACGGCTATATAATAAGGCAATTTTCGGGAATTTTTTAAAGAAAAACTATTGAACTCATCAATTCGAATAATGTATATATTTACTAAATAATATTTGTAAAGTATGCTATATTTTTATAAAGTAGAAATACTGTATTTTTTAAAAGTTACAGTTCGTTTGTGAAAGCGTCTTAACGAAATTTCCTTTCCATGGCGGCCATAGTTTAGACTCTCGTGGTTGTGTGAAATAAAAAAAAACAAATATTTTCTTAATTTGTGTGTGCGTGGCTATAGCCCGTACCGGAATAATTTAAAAAATTTGAGAAATAAAAATATGGCGTCTTCCGAAACAAAGAGTTAAATTTATGTGCATAAAGATGGCTAGTTTTTAACCCGCAAATTTGTAATTTTTAATATATCGAAAAACTTGTGGTACGGGCTAAAATAAGTATTTCCAAAGAATAATCCCGTAATTTCTAAAAATGTTACAACAACAATAATAATACGATTTCCGTACAACTCCTGTCATCATCCAAAGGTGCATCACCACGAGATACAGAACCAACACCTGAAACTTCCAAAAAACTTTTTCATCTCACGCGGATGCAGTTACAGGCCAGTATCCACTGGACTCTATTAATCCAGTGGATTCCAGTAGTCACTTCTCGATCTTCGATTTCACCTTCCCCCCGTTCCAAACGATCCAAGTTCCCACGAAGTAATCCCTCCACACAATATTCGCCGTCGGTCCGCAAGAAAGTAATTCGGTAAAAGTTTCCCGTTGTTGGAAATAAAAGAAGAGAGTGTCCCATTGACGGCCAAGGGGGACAGGGGGGCTAACTGCGAGCCCGGAAAAATTGTCGTTGGTCCGTGAATGCGTTCCCTCTCGGTGGATCTCGGTCATGGAGGTTGCTAGGAAGACAGTGTGGTGGTAGTTCTAGCTGCTGCATCTTGGACGCGACGACCGATAAGAAATGAGCGCTCGAGAAAATGGCCGCTGCGGAGTTTCGACCTTCGATTCGTTCATAGGAAATTCCTAACGTGCTGAAATTACGGGTGGAGCAAGGGGGGTTGGGGGGTTGGAAGACGTTTAGGGCGATGGTATGCAAAGTAGAAACTCCTCGGCAGCCAGTGGCGTCGGAAAGTAAAAACTTTTAGCCCCCGAGTCCTCTCGGCCAAACTCCTCGAGGCTAGCTCTCGGTATTTCTACTCTGTCCTGCTTCGATTTGCAACTTCATTACCCGGGACGATCTTCGGCCCTGTGCCCCCCCCCCACACTCCACCACCCCCAGGGGAAAAACTTGTCTTCGTGTCTGAAACCTCCACCTCACCCCTTACGATTCTCCGTCGATTAAACTTCCTTACGGTACCCGCTACTTTGTCAGCTTGCCACGGTGAAAGAGCTGAACGCGGTCTAGCGTGTCGATTATTTAAGTGGCCACCAGTGGCCTCGCTAAGCAAACGTCGTTCCCCTCATTCGCAAAAAGGTTTCCGGTAAATTAGGAACTGACGGATATTAAGGGGGATCGCGGTTGCCTTTGGATCGTCTCAGACCGTGCTTCTTGGACGATCTCGAGGAGATTCTGTCACGGGACTGGAATCCCTAGCTGGATGGTTTAAGAAAAATTAGTTTTATTCTGTGTTTAAGCCAACAAGGGAATTTCGGTAACTTGGAAATTTCGATTTCTTTTTTGAAAGTTTGCGGGTTTGTAGGGGAACTGGATAGAAGTATTGGGGAATTTTTTGTTTTTTTTGCTAGTTTTTGATTCTTGAGGATGGAAAGACCTCTTAATTGCCGATGTGTCTTTTTCTACTATCCTGTGTGTCTCTTGAAAATTACAGTAGATATAAAGAAAGTGTTACAATGAAATTTGAGTGACTTTTCGTTCTCTATAAGACTCTAACTAATGAAATTGTTATAAATTGTTTATTTACATGTTTAAACAAATAAATAAACAAGTTTTTAACAATTTCATTACATATTTTTCTAAAGCCAAAAAATCCATTAAATTTTCTCTGTAATAATATTTTTATATTTACTGTAATTCTCAAGATGTACAGGAAAATAGCAAAACACACGTTAACCTTCAAGGGGTTTTTCACCCCGAGAACCCAAAAAGTAGACAAAAAATTGCCTGATACTTGCATGGCAGTCCCTTACAAACCTGCAATCTTTCAAAAAATAAAATTGGAATTTTTTTGGCTACTATACTTTCCTCACAAGTTACATTACCTCCGATATCTCTTGATGCCCATAAAGAATGCAAATTACTCTGGAATTTAATAATAAATGTGGTCCGGAATTTCCTTCAAGTTCTAGGATCTATTTTACACACCTTTGTTTGTTCTATCAATTATGCTGCAATACCTCTTGAAATTTGTATTTGATGGACAGCAGAGGATTGTACAAATTCACAATTTTAGATACTAATCTATAAAAAATTAAAATCGGGTAATATTTTATCTCCTGTGCCTCGCATTTTACTAATAACACATAGAGGGTTTTTAACTCTATTCAAATATTTAATCTACTACACTTTGCAGGGTAGGACACGCTATAAATGCATAAACATTCGCAGTCTAGTAATTAATCTTAGATTCGACGATAAAAGTAGTCGGGAACGTTCTTCAACTATTTCACTTTCTTATTTTCAATTTTACAAGTAAGAGTACCTCTTACAATTTCGTCGTGAATTATATCCACTCTTTATTCACAGGATTCGTTATTAATATTAAAATCTTGCACATAAATATCGAGGAGGTTAATGTAATTTTTGTTTTGAATTCTACGTCTGCAATTCGATTTCAAGGAAACGAAGGTAACTCCTATTTATGTAGCCCGTACAATTCACGGAACAACCGTCGGAACAGTCAGGATTATTTCTTGTTTAAACCGTGGGCAAGCTAAAACTGCAGTTCTCTTTCACCTTGAAACAAAGTAATTCCGTTCCTTCGAAGGGAGAGAACGTGTTCCGCGATATGGGGAAAGTCTGAGTGGTTTTCGTTTTACGCGGGATATTTTAACTCCTGTGGTGTGTTCCCGTTTTTAAAAAGTTCGAGGATACAATTTGTGCGTGGTGAGCTGCATGTAATTCTCACGAAACTTTGTTTCCGCGTGAACTGTTACGATATCACGTAGTCGTACATACGTCTACCTGTTCCTTTTGTTTGCAGAAATTTAAGAGAATTACTGGCCGTTGCGTTACATTCAATCTGTAACGATCCAACTGAGATTAAAATGTATTTTCAATCTCGTTTCATTCGAACGTAATGTGTATGATTTTCTTAACTGAAGCATCACCGATGTGTGTACGTCGAGAGTACGCTACGAAATTAGTTCATGTCGAAAATTGTAATTTCCCGTCGATACACAACGGTTTGCCAGGCAGAAACTCGATTAAATTTTATCGGGAGCACGTAACGCGTGTAATGATTTCGATAATTTTTCCAAACGAAATCGTATTTTCGCGAACTTGCCACGCACGGATTTTGTAACAATTTTCGAAGCTTTTGTAATAATAATTCCTTCTTTTGCTTTTGATCACATTCAATCTATTCGGGATCACGCTAGAGCACGTTTATTGTTTATAACTTGACAGGAAGAAATTTGATTTAAAAGTAATGGCGTGATATTAACAATTTCGACTTCGGTGTTTTCATCTGCGTCAATTCCTCGCGATATTCTATCGAGCGCCTAGGCTTGAAGTGGGCTCGAGCGATCCTGCAGATTTCGATACCGTTCCGAATCTATTTCAAATCTGACTGGGGTTTATTGGAAATATAGTCAATAGTATTATGCTTCACATTTCTCGCTCTTTGTACGCTTTCCGTCGCGATATTCGAACGATGCTTTTCCAATACACAGATTTTTACTATTGGTACACTCGCCTTGAATTCATATATTATATTAGATTGGTGGAAAATTGGTGGTTTACGACAGTACAGCCTCGATTATGTTATACTAACCGATTAGAATTTTTCGATTAATTTTTAGTAATATTTTACTGCATACATAGCAGGATGTTCAACAAAAGTTGAACCAAACTTTATGGACATGTTAAATACTGAATAAAAGAATCAAGCAGGAATTGATCAATATGATCCAAAAATCATTTCCTTCAAAATTTAATTATCTTCATTCCATTCAGTCTTTTGCATAATATTTTCCTTAACCTGAACCTCACATTTTTCAGTTCCTTCTTTAGAAAATATCTTAATTAAAATTCGTTACGATATTCTTAAATGTCATTTATTTATTCATTTATGGTTTATTTGGTGTAGTTGCATTAACCGTGAAGTCATTAACGACTACTTGTCTGATACGTATTTGTCATTACCTCGGGTAAAAGTAAACAACATTGCCTTTGGAATATTGAAGTCTCGTAGGTTTGATTTTCCCAATAATGAGTGTCGATTAGCGGTTTCGCAAATGTCATTTAGGAACGTGAACTGAATCCACGATTCGTAAATTTACATACATTAAACAAATATATCCAATTCTGAACGTAAATTAAATTTAGTTAGCCGCTCAGATCAAACCGGGCCAGGTGTAAATATTTGAAACTCTTTCAAAAAAGAGTCGACTCTTCGTGGCCAGTCTGAAAGTAATTGCATCGTTAATTCCTCGCGGAATTACCCCGTGAGAAAAGAGCCCGAAGAAATTATTTAGTCGTAATTAAGTTGCCGTTATGAAATTGCGGTTGTTTTTTAGGTAGGGTGGAATGTTTCCATGAAAATTCTAATAAAGCCGCAGATCTTCGGGACAAAAGGTTTATTGTCCGCGTTTCCTGCGACAATGGCCGTTCGATCACAATCGGACGGTTGGAACGAAAAATCGCTGACTCGATGGAAATCACGCGAGTCTCATTCTGTCGATTGATCGAGTGAGACTGAGACGCGAGGGTATTCCTTTACGGGAAGGGCTCGATTAATTCATACCGACGCGTTTATAGCGCAAAAGTCGCCGTCGCACGCGAATAACAAGCGCAAGGGAACGAGGGCTGTTACGATCATCCCCTGTCGTAAATAAACGTCGGGAAATACCTCTGAGCTATTGACAGAAACTCGCTTCGAGGGGATGGGAAACCTTTTAGGCTCGAACTGGAATTTATTCGGGAAATTCTGAGAGAAAGAGCGCAAAAAGTTCGTATATACGCGCGTCCTGGAACTTATGGGAGCCGAATATATGTCTTGTTTACGGGCGTCTTTGGGAGAAACCTTTTGGGACAAATCTTCATTTGCGCTGTTTTATATATGACCGAGGATTTCGGGCGTGAAGCGGGCTTGTTAGAGAACGATAAGAATTGGGAAACGTTGGATGATCCTTGGGACTGGAAATGGACTGTAGGCCGCAATAATAAGTTCATTTCAGGCTTCTCGGTTTTTTTATGCTTTTTTTTTTTGTTAAATGTAAGTAAATGGTGATCTAGAAGGATTCACGCGTTTTGTAATGTTAATTTGTCGATTTATAAATATGAAAGAAAGTAACTTCAAATCACATGAGACGTCTTATCGTGATTTTTGACCATCATTCTGCAAATAATTGAAAGTGCACAATATTTTCTGAGACGCCCTGAAACATGTAAAATAATGATACAAAGTCGAGTTTTGCGTTAATTATATGTATACTGAATTATTATTTATGGTTCTAAAGAAGCTATTACTCAGTTAAAAAAAAGTGTAACTTTAGGTACAACCAAACAATGTTGTTAATAATTAATCGCAGTAATAATTGTTTTTAATAATGAGTTGTTGCTCTGTTACGAATAATTAAAGGGAAAGTTCTTTTTTTTTAATGCCGTTAATTAATTCTGCTGTCAAAGTTCGGTCCTGTTACAAGTCTCAATTAGTAAACCGCTTATATCTCAGCAAATCTACTACTTTATTTAAAAAAAAATGGAAAGTAAATCATTTTGTCGGAGGAAAACTCGGAAAGATACTTTTTATTCGCCTTATATATTGTCAAACCATTGAAAACAGGACTATTAAATTACTCATTGCTACATCTCCTATATTGAAATATGTACAAATTACTAAAAACAATAAGTTGATCGAATGAAGTTTGTATTTAATCTAATATTTTCTTAATAATAACAACAATATCAGTAAAGAATACGAAGTTTTGTTCCTGGACTGAAATGATTTTTAACTAAGGGTAATTTCTCCAAGAAAAATGATTACGAACTTTATTCTATTATAGCATATACAATTTCCATAAAATTATCGTTAAATCTATCGTTACCTAAACATCCGTAGTTTAATCATAAAAGAGATGCACGATAGTCTCCAGGCATCAACAAATCACAGTCATCTACACAGAATTGTCGTTCAATTGTAAATTCCACCCGACGTAAGAACAATAAAAACCGACTCACCATTCAACAACCGTATCGAACAACATCCATTCGACGAAACCCGGTGCTCGCCACCGCCAGGACGAAACACAGTAAATTCTTGCGCCCGGCGGAGATGGATGTACACGCAAAAACTGATTTACCGATCCCTCGAACGTCACGGCAAATTCCGAGCAGAACAAACATCTTCTCGAATCAAGTACAACGTATCACAGGAATCTTTCACGGTAACAAAAGTACCTGCACGCTAAAGTACAAATCCGAAAGGCCATCTCGAAAGCGATCTCTCGGTTTCTTCCCCCTCGAATAAACCAGTCCCTGTCGGTTGCAATTGCTAATTTGCCTTTTAATGAATCCACATTCATTTTACAGCCTCCCTCCCTCATCCCGCCTGACCCATTATTGCTCGGTCGCTTCATTGCAGAAAATTAATTCCTGCGCGTCGTTTCCTCCGATGTCGAATAAATTAAACAACGCGTTGTCCTGCTAACAAATAGCATTGATCGCTCGAAGAATTATCGTTCCACGCGGTACATATATATCCCTCTGGCCTGATAAAGGATTATCCAATAACGATGCGATTAATTCTCGACCATGTCGGAAAGACTTCGTTGCGGATCCGCCACTAGGGGCAGAAAATAAGATCGTTTCTCTTTTTATTTATCGCACGGCAACGTTCTTCGATTCTCCTTTCCGTCTTCGTGAATTATAAAATCAGCTTCCTCGCGGCGGAGGGCTGGTGGTTTCCTTTGGTCTTCTCCGTTCGTGAACTCATCCGTGGAAATAGGGGCGAGGATCCTAGGAAAAGCGGGGAAACCGACCATGGAGTGAAACAAACCGCGCTGCTTCTCTCTCCTACGGGCTCTCTAAGTGGTACATTGAAAAACCGAGTGTCTAATTGACATCATTAACTTCCCCGGGAAATTGTTCTCTCGTTTCTTGCCGGAAAAGGGACGCGGCAAAAAGCTCTGCTTTGTAAAAACTTTAATAGGGCCTGTGTTATTTTCAATTACGCTTCTTCCATCCTCTGTTGCACGCCATGAAAAGGAAACGCTCGTGCTTTCTCTCTCTATTTCCGCGTTTTAAAAAGTGTTGCAACGTGCAGGGGTATTCTTTAGAACCGAAGGATAATTCCTGGACCAACGGTGAGTTCATGAACACCTGACGGCTGGGGAAGACCTCAGGACTGATCCCCGTGGAAGTGGTCGGTGGATGCTAACGGAGAAATTGGATGCTTGATATATAACGATCGTTAACGAACACACGTAACAATTTCGATTAAAACGATCGGGTACGATGTTGAGATATTCGGTGTTGGTTGTATCCAGTATTTTTGGGGAGTTCTCGTTGGAATTCCTTGATGTCTGTAAATCGTTGCTGTAATTAGTTGGATTCGTCGGGTATCTGTGGAGGATTTATTCTGCGGTATTTTAGTATTTTGAGGCCAAATGTGAAAAAATCTTTCTAGGTGATATGTCATTAAGATTTCTCATTATTGTGAACTTTTTGCTAGAGGACGTTCTTATTCTACTTATTTGACTATCAATGGTTTTATTCTACTGGATTTAACAAATGTGATTCTTATTTTATTTATTTGGCTGCCCATAGTTTCATTCTATTGGATGTAACAAATATGATACTTACTTTGCTTGTTTAATCAGAAATGACCTCCTAAGATGCTAATATCTCTGAATGAAACGAAGCTAGTGGACAGAATAATGAAAGTTACAATAGCCTACTCGTTCCAGGCTGTCGCAAATAATCAATTCAAGCAATTGCTGCGACATTAAACCCCAATAAAAAAAAAGTCTGTCGATTTCAGTTATTTGTTAGTTGACCAAGACGGACGACACGGATGTTTCTGAAAAAAATGTATTATCTGCCAACTTGGAGGAAGTTACTTATGAGTCAAGACAATAGTTGTCATGCCGAACACTTTCTTCTTTCTACTAAATTACCGGTCAAGTCCCCATCAGCAGTCCTTCGAAGACAAACTAGGGTCTGCCATCCGGTTTCGATTCCGCTTAAACCACATTAACGGCGACGTATCCGTCTGATTAGCCACTTTGTTCCCTTCTCCGCTGACTGGGAAGAACGGCCAAGATAAAAATTGCAGTTCGAAGTCCACCGTATGCACGATCTGTCATTAAGATCTCGCTGGAACGAACGAACGTTCCATTAACTGGCAGTTAATTTACGACGGTGGAAACGCGAGGGAACTCGGTTCCGGTCTTATCATTCCGTCGACGGACTCGCTATAGACTCCCGTTGGCGATCGAAGACACCTCCCCCGCGAACGGAGCTATAGTCCACCGTAAACTTGCCCGTAACCGAATGGCTTTCTCCCACCCACCTCACGAATCCACACCTTCGTGTCTCTCCTCTGCCTCACTTTTCCCATCTCGGTTCTTCCCACTCCGACCAATTTCCCCGTCGGTAGACTGAAGTTGGAGATTATTCAACAGCCCCCAGCCCTTGAAGGGGGTGTTACCCCGCCGGATATGACTCCTGCTTTTCATTATGACGACTACTTGTTCCACTTTGTTGGATCGTCTTTCGTACCCGATGGAATATTTTCGAGCATTTGTAACGAAGCTCCTTGGCAATTCAGAGGATTAGCAACTTCGTGGCACTGAAATAATTCACACAGACCGGCGAAATTTGTAGCGCCAGTGGAGAGATATCCGCAGCCACGACTTGAAAATTAACCGTCTCGCGTTTTTTGGGAGAATATTTTTCTTGGGTGTATTTTTCGACTGTTATGTAATCCGGACAGAAAACAGAATAGACTGTATTCATTTCTTTAACACTAAACCCTTCAGAGAGAGAGAGGAATTAAAACAGCAAAACCGGTCATGTCACCGATCGTTGTAGGTTTAGTGTTAAAGGGAGGAGATCATTCCAGTTGTCTGACAATACAATTTTCCTCATTCTACTCTATATCTTTTCTTGAATCTCACTTTACTGGGTTTATCATATACATATAGACGTCTTTTTAATTGCCTGTTCAAATATTGTCCTTGTTTCATTTGCTGGTTATTCTATTTACATGTCTAATCACATATTATCTCATTCTACTTGCTTGTCCACATTTGAGTTTTACTTTACAAGTTTTGTCATTTACAGTTACTATTTCACTTCTCCAATTAAATATTGTCGTCTCCTTATTTATGCCTCCTATTTATCCCATTTGTCTGAATAGTACACTGCGGATGTTTATGTACGTATAGCGTTTCTTATTTCATACTATTTATGTGCTACGATTAACACGTTGACTGCCACAGTGAAAAAGGCCGTACGTAGCCAGACACACTTTATTTCGTTTTTTAAGTCATAAATTGTGGAAAATATTTGTGTTTAGTTAATAGAGACTTTTTTAAACAGTGTTTAAATAATCCAGACACTTTTCAATGTACGTGTCACCCATATTTGGGTGACGTGGCAGTCAAAGTGTTAACGGAATAATACTTCTAGTGCAGAATTGAAAATCTTGGTCCACTGTAATGTTCAGATATCAGTATCTAAAATTTCGATGTTGCCTAAACTCCCTCTGTCTATTGATTAGACATTGATCTGATTCTACTTACGTACATATGTATATCTTAAGTTTACTATACTTGCTTTGCCACTTACCGTTTTCATTCAATGTCTCTTCTATCCAAATAGTGTTCTCATTGAATTTGTGTCTGCTGCATATTTCACTTGCCTGGCTCACTCATCTTATTCTACTTCTATATCCACATTTGAACTATTATTTATTTATAACTAACATTTATCTACTTATACTTTATATTTTATTTCTGTATTATTTCACTTGTCCGATCAAACACTGACCTTATTCTACTTGCATATTCATATTTCAAGATTACTTTACTCGCGTTACCACTTATAGTTTTTATTCAATGTTACCATGCAAATGTTCTCAAAGAATTTGTGTCTACTACTTATTCCAGTGGTCTGATCTGTCACTGACCTCATTCTACTTGCTTCATTAAAATTTTATTTTACTCATTTCAATGCTCTACAGCTTTCATTAAAGTTGTTTATTCAAACATTTTCTATATTTTATGTGTGTCTGCTACTTACTCCACTTGTCCGACCAAATACTGTCATCATTCTACTCATAACTAATACCAATTCCTAGTATCTGATACTTATCCAACCTGACATTGTCATCCTTCTACTTATTAAAAAACAAACCATCATAATCGATTGGTCTGGCCAGAAACCGATTTTATTCCGCTTCTCCGAACCGACAAACCTTGTTCTCTCTTGTCCAACCAGATACAGGCGTCATTTCACTGTATTTGACCATAGGAGTTCTCATTCGGTTGACCGTAGCACAACCAGGTTTTCCTCCTGTCTCTCATAATTTCGAAGAACATGCGGTCCTAGTGGAAAATTGGATCCCGAAAATTACACTGCTATAATAATATTCTTATTTACGATTTTCGTTTCTCGAATCATCCTAAGCCCGCACGCGCACCGCAAAATCCGTCCATTTCCATGCAAATTTATTTAACCCAGACTACCATCATTTAATTTTTTCCTAGAGTCTCGGTTATATCCGTTCGACCACGGAAAAATCCTATCATACAGCGGCTTAATACTTAAATTGCTTAATAAGAACTCTATTATGTTAACGATAAGTACATTCACGGTGTGCTAGCTGGAGTTGATTTTATCCCGGCGGTATTGCGGTACGCGCTGGGCTCTTGTACCATCGTTTTTCGTCGGACATTTAGAAATTTAGGAACAGGACTCTGAATTGCGCCGCGGTTACTCTCGGTTAGAAATTTCTTCCTTCGTCCGCGACAGAAAAATTGGTTGTTCACTTGAATGTTAGTTTAAGGCAAACAACACTTTATACGTAGGTTGTATAGCAAAAAAAGGACGCTGAAAGTATGGGAAATCAACTTCTAAGAATTTCTTTATGGTACCAATATACAAGTCGGGCAATATACAAGGTATTACATTTATCTCGGTAGTCACGTAAAAATATGGAAGAATATTATAGACGCATTGTACATTACATCACCAAATTGTTCAAATTTTTTTTATTACTTGATAAACTGTGTTAATACTCGGCACGTTATCTCGACCGAAATCTTAACGAAATTTTCAAATCAATCAGTTATATATTAGCTACCCAGGATAATAAATAAATAATATTATATTTATGAATAAATGAACAATCGAATTTTTCCATCAACCATGTACAATTGAATTCAATTACACGGTCCACGAAAGCGACAGGGTTAGAAAAATTGCACAAAGAATTAAATTTATAATTATAATAAATCTTTTTTCTGTCCAAGGTGCATTGAAAGTGTTAAATATTGTTACAGTTTCATCCAATATTTTGATAGTAAATACAAGGACGGTCAAACGGTTTTCTGTCAATGTTAATTCGAAGTTAACTTCTTTTAATGGACACATAATACTAAAAATTTAAATTTTATTTCGTGAACCGGGCCAGTGTGAACGAAATATTTATCGTATCTAGTTTTCCTGTAGTGTTTTCATGTTTCATTCATTTCACCGTTGCTTGTCGATGCACTGGATAAAGACGATAGAATTTACACCTTTTTACTTCGTGAAATGAACGAAACGGGATGTTGTATGACATCTCTCTTATATTGTGAACTTTTTTGTGTGTGATTATTTTGATTTTCATTTGCATTAAATTTAAAATACGAAAACAGAAATAAAAAATTGTATACTACTACCTAAAAAATATGAGCCAACTTCAATAAGTTCAATAAGTGATTTTCAATTCTTTCAAAATCTATCTATTGTCGGTCATCTATTGGAGCTTTCTTGTAGCTGTATTGCATCGATTTCTCATACCAGCCTCTGTCGGCCCGATTAAATTACAAAACTTGGCGTGTTGAATTCTCGACGGAATTCAGGGAATTAATTCGCGAACGAAGATATGCTTGGGCTCCCCTGGGGCTGCACTGTTCTGCAATAACTTCTAATAATTTTCTGCCACTGCGGGGCTTCCGATATCATTATCCGATGGCTCTGTTAATGGCCGACCACGTAGTTACCGTCTACGTCTATATACACCTGTTTCTCCACCCATTTTCACGGTATCCATCAGCCTGATGGAAAATAAATAAGCGATTTTTGTCTTCTGTACCGTCGCAATTCTCGAGTTATTACGTCCTTTATTAAACTTTATAATGAAGGTTCGCTCGATACTTTCACCATTATACATGTATATATGTGCTTTTACGGTTATTGTTTATTCCTTATGTTAATACTTTATCGAGTCATAAATAACTTCCAATTTTCTGTTTTAAATCTACACACCTGTTCATAAATATTAGAACGCTTATCGCATACGTAATAAATGTTACAATGCATTACGATGTTATTGAACGTCTGAAAGAAATACTGTTTAGATAATATTAAAGCTCGGTTGACAACGTTTGTGCTACTTTGAAGTAATAAATGTGTTTTGAAATACAGCGTGTCCCACCTAACGTGAGTACCTTAAATATCTCAATTACTTTTGATTTTCAGAAAAATTATTTTAGTAAATGCTCAAAGTGATGTCCATTAACTCGACACATTTTGGCACTAATCCCTCGATCGTAGTTGCTTTATTATTTAAATTTATTTCTTCATATTTGTGGATTTTTCGTACTCAAGGTCAAACGAAGGTCACACTAGTATAGGTCATTGCATTGGTCTTGACTTCAACTATTACGTGACGATGATACAAATATGTAGTCCCATCTAAAAAAACATCGATGACCTAGAAAATTTGAAAAATATGATCTTGAGAAAATTTGTTCGTTTATCACCGTACTTGCCCCTTCCTACAAAATAACATAATCCCCTCATATTTTTGTGTATCTTCAAAATCAAGTGAGATATTTAAGGTGGTCACACTAGGTGGGACACCCTTTATATAATTTTTAATGAACATCACCTTTTCTTCATAAAAACCAGCTACCCTCTTCTTCTGCAATTAATATTAATGTACTATATGTTCTCAACCATTATTAAATTCAGTGATCACAATTCAATAAGTTCAGTTGCCATTTAAATAATATTCAGTAATTTTTTTACTTTTTACGGTGTAAGTTAGTTATGACACAATCCAGTAGTATTGTTCATTTTTCACGTAAATTGAATAGGAATCGTGTCATCGTGGCAGACCAATTCGAATGTACCAGTGGTCGATGAAGTTTGAAGTTGTATTTCCATGACAACAGAACCTCCATACAAACAATTTTATCCTGTATTTTCGTTTGGTTTTTGCACGTGAAATAATCCTTTTTTAGATTATACCGCGAATTACGCCCGGTTCTGTGTAAAAATCGTCATTTTTATCGTGTCATACTGGTATTTAACACAAATGTTACGGCATATCTATCTATTTATATATTTATGTTTAACAGTACATATACCGTTGAATGAATTTAGAAAACTATTCTCACAGTAACGAAGACAATCCGAACGTATCGTACCTGTCAAAATGTCATTTATTTTTCCACGAACTAATTTCCGCTGATGGACCATCCACTTTTTACATTTTTTTTTTTTTTATCTTCGTTACAATTTTGTTATCCGCTACAACCTCACGATTCGTTCGACACACCGGCTGTTAGTTTCGCGTGGACATTCAGACAGTTACCGTAACTGGAACACGTTTTATTTCCCCGATCAGCCGGAGCAACGTGTTTCTCGATATCTGCCGTGTTTTTGTTCAATTTTATTGTGTGCAACCCACCATCCGCTTTCCACGGTGTGGCGGACAGTGGTGGGCCAATAACTGAATTTCGTTGCACGAAAGCCGAAAGTGTAATTGTTCGGAAGAAAACGCGAAGCTGGTCGTCTCGTCGGGGAATTCGTGTTTCAAGTATAAATGATATTACCCGCCGAAGGGTTAGCAACTGTTCGGTTCGATCGTGGAGCTCGAATAGTTGGAAAAGCGTTATCTCCGTGTTCGCTGAACGAACGTCCAGGGAACTTTATCATTTTGTCCGCCACATACGGTTAACTATTCCCTCTCCGTGGAGCTAGTCGTCGAATTTCAACGAACTCGAAGGATGAAAAAATGGCCACGAGAAACGTTAATGATATTCAGGGATCCTTTTACGAAATTATTCTGGCACTGCTAATGAAATTCATTTATACGGCTTTTTATCCGGCCTTCTAGCAAAGTAACGTGGGTAAGGCCGTCAGTGCACGTTGTTCGTTATTGCAAAGAATAGCAGTTACGTATTTGGAGGTTGAAAGCCTTGAGATCTGGTGTAGTAAATAGATATGAGTTACCACTTACGAAAGAGGATCTCATTAGACAATGACTTGTATTAATTATGTTTAAATTGGCGTGAAATAGTAATTAGCGGAAGATCGCAAGTTAACAGGTGAAGAATACAGAAAACGTTACGCTATGGATTTATAATTGAATGGATCTGCAGGTGAAATCAATTACTATTTCTACTATTTCTTTTATCTTCTCCTTATTCATTGCTTGATGAAAATGGCGGTAAGATATTGTAAAGGAACAAATTATATTGCTGAAGAAAATATTGATTACAGTTTTCCTACAGCACCCTCGAATTTGTTACTTTATAAAAAAATCGATTTTCAAACATTACTCGTAAAAATGCTCTGTTAAGTCGTCGTAGTAGTATAGCAATTATTAAAATGTTAGGAATAAATTTTGTATTTAGTAAAAAATGACGGACTGTTACTGAACAGATTTCTGTACCTCAAAACCAAACTGACCTAACTTCATTTCTTGTTTAAATTGAGCTATATACACCATCCTACTACTCCTTCGGTACTCTGTTGAAACCATAGAGAACTATTTAAATTACATACTAAATACAAAAACTGTTTCAACTACTTCAAGTACAATGTTAATTTACTTAATAACTTCATTTAATAAATTATTCTATAATAAGCCAGAATTTATAAATATAGTTTATTTTTGTAGAATTATTCGTTCAGTAATCTGTTTTTGTTGTACTATCAAAATAACGTATTGGACTTACGTTATTCTGGTTCTTAGGTACAGATTTAAAAGTTCAGGTTCCATGAAAAATACGATTCGGAATTCAGATTCGCTTTCGAGTCAAGTGGATCGTAACATCACGAAGTTTAAGAACAAGGAACAACGATGACGTAGAGGAGTCGGGGGAGGGGTGCACAGGGCGGAAATTTAGTATCCACTTTGTTTGCCCGAAACGAAGCGTTACTGGACGTCGGGAGCACGCCGAAGAATCACATTAACGCGTATAATTGCTTTAAAGACTGAGGCCATTCCGCAGGAACACATTCCCTCGGCCATCTTCGGTCGGTCTAATGGCTCCTTAGGAAACACTCAGCTTCCGCGTTTCCGAATATCGCCGCTCCGAGATATCCGACCTCTCCGGATATGGCTCTCGAAACTTAGCTCGCCGTGGCACATACACACGCTCGTCTTTTTCCTGTTCGTCATCAGCGAGTGTTCTACAAGGAAGTGCACTTCGTGTTCGGACTCCCGTACCTGTTCCCGCGGGACGGCAAAAGCAATGACGCCGACGACGCCCCCAGTCGACGCTGCCGCCACCGTCTCCTCTATGGGCATGAAACGCGAAGACGTTGTACCTGACGATTTGTGTGCCCAAACGACCCTCCCAGCGAAACCGTTTTATTGCGTCTTATTGGCTCGCGTTCTACCTGCTCGATTGGGTGCAAGTCAGTCGAGTGGGTCGCTGTTAAGGGGGTTTTATACCGCGGATTAACTCTGATGCACACGATTTTAAAGAAAATAAAAATTCTAGTTGCACAGAATTTTTTTTAATATAAAAACAACTTCAACTTTTCGAGGTGTGTTGAAATATATCCCACAAAAGCTAAGCAAAAGGTGGGACAGTTTTTAACCCACCTAACTCTAAAGAGTTAACCCTTCTGCAGTGATTGTATTATCGCAGTATTGTTATTTAGGCTGATAGGAATTACGATATGGTCTTTAGTTATTCCTCTGATTCAACCGTTTCGTTGCTATTGGCACTTATAGGTTTTTGAAATTTCATTTAGTGTGCAGAGGTTTTGTGTTCGAAAATCACACGATTATTCGGATTTATATGAGACTTTATTACAGAGGTACAATTCTATTACTCTTTCTATTTATGCGTCGTGTGGCGGTATATAGGCGTCTTCCTCCCGAAATATTACGCTTTTATGGCACCTTGCAGGGATTAGTGAGAGGTACATCCTTGAACTCATGAGTTCGTTACCCTAGGCGAAACAAGGATGGCGGTGGCGGTTGATAATATTTTCGTTGTCTCTATGCGCGAATTGTTGTCGTTCGACACTGATCAAAACACCGTTCGGTCGATGCACCGAAAGCGAAACAACTTGCTCGAGTTCGTCGGCCGTAGTTGGTTACAAAAACTGAAGCTACGCGTGAATAAATGCCAGCCGTCGCGTTCGACTTTCTTTGTCTTTTCTCGGTTAATTATATGAGCTTCGCTTTTCTTTTGTATGCCGCCACAATGATATGCTCTTGATGCCTATAAGTGGTTAACCGAGATTGATGATCAAACGGCTGTTAGTGCTACAAGGCGCTCGTTATTTGCATGATTTTCTAGAGCGTACTGTGCTATTATTATCGTGTGAGTTGTAATTTTCAGTAATCGTTATGGTCGACGAAAGTGTTGATCGCAGTGTCGATTATGGTTATATGTGTCTATCGTCTGCTACGCATGATTTATGTTGGAATCTACCACAGCGAAAGGGTTAACTCTGTATAACTTGAGGTAACTTTTATTGTTTAAAAAATGTCCTGTCTGTATATACTGTATAGAATCCGCAAAAATTGGTTAGACAAAGCACCAAACTTAACTATTACTGCACGCGAAAGCTGTCTAGAAGTCCAGGCTCGCGAAGATTAACGACAGTACAACAGTTTAGATCCTTGTGGACCCCAATCTGCCATTTCATTACGCTACTCGAATTATGAACCTTGCTTTACTTACCGTAATAGTCTTCTCTATTTTCGTAGTTGAAGCCTCGTGCTATTTCTCTGATTAACTATGACTTTCACTGCACTTGTTTGGCTAGTGATGTTAAATGTTCTACTTTGTCTTGTCACACATAGCCCTCTTTATGGGTCCTCTGTTTAACCAGGTATTAATCAACTCCATCTACTTTGTGTCGTCCTAGATGATCCTTACACTATTTTATTCAAGCAGATACAATGTTCTCTTTATTTATTGTTACGTTATTTGGAGGTAGTACTTAATCTACTTTGTCTAATCGGTCACAGTCCTTACTTTACTTAGCTTCCCAAGTACAGTCCTTATTTTACTTACCTTCGCCACCTACAGTCCTCATTTTACTTACCTTCGCCACATAAAGTCCTCATCCTACTTTATCTATCCAAACAGAATACTTATTCCACTTTTCCAAGCTCCCATACTCACCATTCTACTTTCTATAATCGGAAACAGTCCTCATTTTATTTGTCATAATCATACACAATGATCATTCTCCTGTTCTATCTACACTTCTCAATCCACATGTCCAACCAACCACGATTCTAATTCATTGCTTTTAAACTATTATTTATTTATAAATTTTAAAGGTAGTCGACAGAGAAAGAACTATGGGGGTGGGTGATACTTTCGTGAAAGAACAAGAGAAATCTTCCGTGCTTCGAAACGGAAGTAATATCTGACGATTTGTGTTTCCACCTGCATGGAAACGTTATTGTTTCCTGTTTTATTGTCGTCGAGAATGTAGGAACGGCGGTCTTGTCGCGAACAGGGAAAAAAAATAGTGCCGACAAATCGATAGAGAATCCATGGCTGATTGTCATACATTTACGACGATGTTTCAATACACAATTTTACGACTCTTATTTTCGATTTTCTCTCGTTTACAAGGGAACAGACGAACGATCGGTCTCGAGGGTGGAATGAAGCATTGCACCGGTACTCTTCCCGCGATTATTTCATCTCGGAGAAGGTCGGATTCTTGTAGAAATGGTGCTTTTCGTTGCCAAGTTGCCGCGAATAGGCGACATATGTCTTCGTTACTTTCGATTATCATTCGAATCCGGCAGGTTTTCGAAATTTTTACAGCCCGATACGTTGGTAGAACATAAAACTTCGGGGAAATAATGTCTCTCGAGGCGGACATTTGTGTAGGAGCCCGAGAAATAAATAGTATCTTTGAAATTTTTTCTCAGAAAAATGATACAAGCTATCGACTTAAAACTGTGGATATTTATTTATGCATATTTTATCATGGTACATTAATTTTTTAATACAAACGTGTTGATCTTCTTGGTATGATTTCTATGTTTCCAATAGTTTAAAACGTAAAATCATTGCAGATAAATAATCTGTATGGTTAGTGCTGGAGGCTAATCTATGGGGAGTTTCAAACACTATAAATTATCAAAATGGGAACAACTTGAAAAGAAAATGTCGATTTTATTCTGTTTATTGAAGAAAATATTAATTACAGTTTTCATATTCTAGATTTTCAAATTCTTGAAATGCACAACGTGACATAAACTATCAGAAAATTCTTGAAAAAAATTGATTTCATGACCGTTCCACATAGAAATGCTGCTTTAAGCTGTTGTAACGAGCATAGGAACTGATGGTGTAGTAATTAGCCTCGAATCTCTAGCCACAACACTTAGAAATAATGGGTGAACAGAGGCGACGATCAAAGAGACTGAACTCACGCGAGAAATTTTACGACAAATAGGAAGAAAAATTTAGAAATTTCGATTCAGTACAATTTTAGCTTTAATTTTTGCACAAAGTATTACTTCTCACTTTTTTGCAATATCAGTTAGAAGATACTCTACATGTGTAGTGTGGTATTAACTTATAAAAGTAAAAATATAACTAATAGATATTTATAATTGCTATTGTAGATAACGAATATTTATGAAAATAGATTCGTGTGAATATATTTCTGAAAACTGAAATCAGACCAAATGCCTCTAGTGTACCTATTAAGGATTTGATCAGATACCCAATAATTCAGACACCTTGTTAAACTTTATTGAATATCTTACTATATTGAGTCTCGGGAAATTGTGTATGCTATAAATGTATAAAATCCCTACTCTGGTGATTAATATTTAAATGACAGATTAAATTAACCTGTGCTTTATTTTTACATTTAGAAACGCCATCCTGTATAAACAGGAAGCTGTCCACATCAAGCTATCAATATTATTAACAGCATTAATATGTATTTAGTTAATCATTCTTTGTCCTCATTCCTTATTCTTCGTTTGCTAGAAATGGCGATATTACCTACATTTTAAAAGAACAAATCGTATTGTCGAAGAAAATCTGTTCATATATAAATAATTACGAATAACATCATATGGAAACAAAACTTTTTATCTATACACGAATACAATTCAATTAATCAACTATGTATAATATTTTCGATCATGCGCTCTGTAACACATCACTCCAACAATACTACCTAATAGTTCCACAAAAATATCATTTCGAGACTTCCTATTACTCACCCATCAAGCCGATATTAATCAAACTTTTCATACACTCCACCCTCTCGAAAGTTCCAAGTCTATATACAACTCGCCATAAATCATCAGGAAATCCCTCGAACAAAATCGATTTCTCGCCACGTTCCACATAGAAATGCCACCTTAAGCCGTCGTAACGAGCAAAACCCACCGACACTCCTGTAGTAATTAGCCCCCTAATCTCTAGCCACGTCGCTGGAAAATAAACGGTGAAAAGTGCCGACGATAAAACCGAATGATCTCTCACGCGAGGGAAATTCACGCGGACGGAATGAATCCGGATAAAACTGGTCGTGAATCGTCGTACACGCGTCAGTCAGCGTCGTGGAAGAGTAAGCAACGGAAAACGTCGTTGGCCCAGCGTAGTAGGGCCGACAAAACATCGGCCGTGGCTTATCGTCCTATTTGCACGTATAACGTGCCATTTTGTATCAGTCTTATCCCTCCCACCGCTGGAAACGAGATATGCAAATTCCACGACGCAGCGTACCTCCCGAAAATCCGCAGCTTAAGTTCCGCGAACGGACGGTGTTAACGGAACTCCCGCGAACCTAGAACTTCGCTACGCGTCTTCATGAATTTTCGCCACCGACGATTTTCTTTACCCCTCTTCTCTGTATCCTAGGGCGTGGAAACGCGCGCGCGGAAAGTTATGCAGCCGTGAATCCGCGACAATTAAACCTCGCGGCATGCAGTTTCGCGAATCCACTAGAGGAGAAAATCGAGACGCGGGTCTGGAGGTGGTTTTATGTCTTGACTTAATGAAATTGAACGCACGCGGCTGAATCGATTAAATTGAAACTGTCTGAAAGATTTCGATTCTGTGGTTGGTTTTGCGTATTCTTTTCCCGAACGGTTTTTCTTATCTTACTTTACTATCTAGAATGATTTCGCTATACTTAGGAGAAATGTGTCTAAAACGATCCCATTAAGGCGTAATTTATATAAAAAATACAAATGCTCAGTATTTAAATAAAAGTAAAGTGGTTATTGTAAGTTAGTCTATCTATCTTATCATTATCTTAAATTTGGCTACTTGATCAATTACAATTTTTAATTCACATTTCTTTGAAGGCATACTTAACACTAGGTTTACGGGACGCGTCATTTTGACGCATTTCGAATGCTTTCTAACCTCGAAATTCTCTATGTGGTATACCTATCTCTATAGCTATGCATTAATTTCAGAGATCATAAATTGTGTATTATATAAAATAAGTTGTTTTTTAAAGAAATTCTGCGGGTTCGTTGATGCGTGCCGTGGAGATACCTACACGATAAGTGCCCGTAAACCTAGTGTTAAGGACCATATTATACATGTATCTGTATAAAATGATCCCCGGGTATAAAACGAACATTAAAAAGCATTTCATTTATTAAATTTTATTTAAATAAAAACAACTTTTACGCGTTGTTTTTCTTTCATACTGACGGGGCATTGTTGTAATTAAAACAAAAAAACAATAATATAACATGGGTAAAATGATTCCTGGGATCATTTTATCCTACTACAGAGGGATCATATGACTCCAATCACCCAACTCACATTCAGTGGTTGAATATAATCTCAGCTTATTACATACGGTAATGAAACATTAATAAATTATTATTGATTTGTGGTTAAATCCGCGCAAGAAGCAGCTGTCATATTATTGAAAAAGACCTTATCTTAGATAAATTGCAGTAATTTAAAATTTTTCTTGTGGACATACCCCAGAGCACTGATATTCACATGGCACTTCGAGCAACGACTAGTGACATGCGGGGAGAACTATTGTAGAACGACACTAATAACCACAGAGCAGCCAGGAATCATGTTACCCCGAGGGATCATTTTAGACACCTTTCCCCTACTTTATAATTATTAAAAATTTACGTGAGCCACCTTAACCTTTTAGCCATGGCTGGACTTGCCACGGACTGCATGTAAACGACGTTAGTACCGTAAACGATGTTTGATTCTTTCCATTATGCATTTACCCATGTTTACAAATAAATAATGTACAGGATTTACAACGTGAGATAAACAAGTAAGTCACTATAGTGGCGTATCGTTTAAAAGTTTCACTTACAGGAAAGCCATTATAGTCGCGTGTCGTTCCAAGAGATGACCTAGCAGGAAGCCACTATAATAGCGTACAGTAGTTACAAGGCTAAGTGAAAGAAGCGAGGCTATCAGAATAGGTACGTTTGATCTCGTCAAAAAACCAACGATTGTTGACTCTCCGCGCGGCAGTCTCACGAGGCGATCGGAATTATTTCCATCATTACGAATGAAGCCTTATTCTTCAAAGGTTCAAACGGTATACCGATTACATGTCACCAAGCCTACAAACTCCTTTAAACTCCCAGCACCAACGTAATAATAGCAGGAACCCAACAAAGAGCTACACAATCTCTCTTCCCGGTAACCGTTCCGCTACCAAACACAAATTCATCGAGATACCAAACAAAGGACCGCCAGCATTTCCCTCAAAACACGAACAAATAGAAGGTTTCGCCGATCTCGGTTAAGCCGGCAACACGCCACGGAATCCGTAATCGTTGAATTAAACGCGATCCTTGGTCGAGCCGTCCATGTCGTTCGGCTACACAGCGCACGTATCCCCGTGGCGCGTTGCATTCTGTCTCTTGAACAATGGCCGCGTTTTATTCCCGAACGATTGAAATATCGAGGAGCTAGGGGTTCGCTGTTTGATCAGCATTCAGCCAAAGAAAATATTTATACGCAATCGTGGTCCGTATGGCCGGAAGGTTTTATTAATTTTGCAAACGGGATCGCCTGCGAATCCCCGGAAACTCCATTCGGAACAGGTTTCGAAGATCATCGCCCGTTGATATATCGGGCCAGAGGATTTTCGAGCTCTTCCATGGACTTAATTATTAATCCCTGTTGGAACGTATTTGCCTGGGTCTGGCGAAACCGCGGCCGCGAAGTTTGTGTTTGCTGGCCGACGACAAATTATCTTTGCGCGGCGTGATTCGATGTCGATCGGATGTGCCTAAACTCTCCGGGCTTCTCGTTGAATATTTCAGGTTCCGTGTGTCAACCGTGATTCTAATATTGCTTTCGATTGGCCGATGTTATACACCGGAGCTCGCGGATATTTTTAGCCTTTGGGCGATGGCGCACATTTCATTTGTTGATGGGGAACGTTTGCGCGGAAATGAAATTAAGAACGATCCAGGTGCACTGGTTCGGTTGAATTATTCAGAGTACCGTGGAACCGTTCTCGGGATCGGTGATTGTTAATTATAGGAAGTTCGAAAGGTGTCCGGTTAGAGCGTAGGTTCCCAACGTGGACGTTGAGGAGAGCTGTTAGGGCGTTCTGATTATTTTATTTTCCTTATTTTCAATCTAACGTTTTAGGATTTATAGACTACACACACAATTATACTTGGAAATTTTTATAATAGAGATAGTTTACCCGAAGGGTGTGCTGAACAAAAATAATTTTAAAAAGGGAATGGTGAGCCAAAAACGTTAGGAAACTGTTGGTTATAGAAATGGAAAAGTTGTAAGGCAGTTTTAGATAATCATGGGAATTGGACCCGGAGTTGGGCATAAAAGTTAGCGAATAAAAGTTACGTTATCGGCGGCACACACCAGCACCAACGGCTTGTAGCAGCTAGTCCAATCTAGGGAGTGAAACGAAGGACTGTGATGACAGGTACGCAGAGATAACGAAGGATCTAGAGTCTAATACTATTCGTCGCGGAGTTATTTTGAATAATGAAGAACGTTACAGATTCACTCGTGATAAACGAATAATATTTGTCAAATAAAATCATTATTCATTATTCATAAATAAAACTGGGACTTTTTTTATCACTTTTGGGTCGTTATTAGAAATAAATTTTGTTCAAAATATAGGGTTTCTTACCATTAGACGTATCGAAGCATTTGATTAATGATCAAATTTATTATAATATGACGTAGTAACGCTTTATAATATCCACTATCCATTATATGTATAGAACCAATCTATAGCTAAGATACGTCATCAATCGTGAATCGCTATCTCGAGAAGGATTCCCCGTACCTCATCGTACTTCTCGGGTTCCTATCTATTTATAAGATGGTGCCGCTTCCTCCTGACTTTTATTTGCACTGGAGTTATTCAGAATAACGAACAACTAATAAAGACTCTGATTGGATCAAATATTCATATGAAAGCGTGGTAGTATTTAGTAAGTAGAATTTGGACAATTATGTTTCCCATATTGTAACTAGTAATCATTAGAGATGAAGTGGATCTTGAAATCGATAGTTTCTAAACGATAGCTTTTCGTAAGAACGTGTATTTTGTGAAATTGAAGGGGATAATAAAAGTGAGGATACGAATGGAAAGAATATATTTAATTTGTTATTAATAAGCACGGATGATTGTTAGTGTAATCCGTATTTTTACTGTTATGGTCAGTTAGCTTTCTGACATATTATGAGTACAAGCACGATAGAGATTCTAAGAAAAATGAAAGATAATGAGATAACGAATTTATTTGAGATTTGAGTTTGATACAGATCCACAAATGTGATTTTATCATCATATAATTTTGCTTCAGATTCGCAATAAGCATAATGAAATACTTACGCATGAATAAATTTATGCGATAATAAGAGGATATATCTCTACCCGAGAGGGTTCAAAAAACCTTTCACCGCCATCGTCTCCTCGTTACAAACGCAGGGAAAACTTTTTTCCCTACTCCCTCCACCCGTTCCGGTTCTTTCTCTAGGCTTTTTGTTCCGTGGGCTGATGTTTCTTTCCGTCTGCAGTGTGTATTGTTCGTCCCTTCGCTGATTCTTCTCTTCAGATACGGCTTCGTGCTCCGTATCCACCTTCGAGTAACAGTCACGTCTGTGATGATTACAGAGTAAACTCTTGTAAATTAAAATAAAACCTGTAAAGATGAGACTAAATCTCAGGAATAAGAAGCTACCATGTAATGATGTGCACAAGAAATTAGTGAAATTCAAATTTTAAATTGTAACAGAGATTTGTAATTGTGTTGTGGCAATGTTATCCATTTTGTAATAACCAACTTTAATTCATTTCATATTAAATATCTAAGAATGGAAGGCGTGTGACAGTTATTTCTGATCAGTCACTGAACTTCTACACTTTTAAATCCTTGTTTGTGGGATAAAATAAAACCACACGAGCAATTTAAATGTCACATTCGGTACTTTTGCGACCATCTAATTCTATTTTATTTCATTCAGCGAATTTGATTTCATACCAATAAAGAATTGAAACTTTGAGATTTATAAGGTACATTTTCTCAGGTTCTTGATTTCTTTTTGGATTCTAATGTTGACGATTAAAAGTCACAGGAATCTACTACCTCTGACAAAAAATATTAATGAAGGACACCAAACGTTCTTAACAAAAATGATGTACATATTGAATATAAGCAAATTTTTTGGTAAAAGTGAACGAGATTCACTGAACAGGTTATCTGTGTTTAAGTAAAATATGAATATACCAGTAGCAACCTTTCTTTATTAAATAAATACAGAATAAAAAGACGAGGCACAGATTTAAAGATAATTTTAATTATTTCTATGCTTTGAAGAAAGTTCTACCCTCTCTTATTATTATGTCTTTTGTTCAGAAAATTAAAAGCATTTTAATACTTTCTGATATTACACAACTATATGTAATATTCGTATTCAAGTGAAGATCATTCTATATTTAATAAACAGCTGAGCAAATTGAATATTTCCTTGGAATATGAACAGCACTTTCATTTCATTTCTCCCGTCTATATTCAACAGTACTGTCTACCTTGTTATATGTATGTAAATAATTTCGTGAGTGATCGTTAGACTGCAGATTTCTATGCGAAATGTCATTTTCTAAAGTAATTCATAAAGGCAATATAGCAAACTTCTTTCTTCTCTTACATATTTTACTACATTCAGAATAAAATACAAAACATGTTGCGTCAGATGAAAGTTGTTCCCTTTATTGTATTTCACAGATCCTTACATAAACGCATAAAATCCGTAGTCTTGTGATCGTATTCGCCCGTTTGATCGAATACTTTTCGCCAAGTGGTAGTACTTTTAAGTGGACACTTCCGTAAACGCTATTTCCGAAAGTTACTTTTACGTGGACACTATCACCCAATCGACCGACCCTTTCAGTCAACTTTCTCGACCGATCTGTCCGTAAAAGAGGATCCCAGAGTACCGAACACTCAAGATCTACGCCCACGGGCACCATAAATCTCACCCCGATCACTGTTTCCGACCAACGAAATAGCATCCTTAAAAGAAACCTCGAGTTTCGAGAGACACGAACGCTTTCCGTTTTCGTGAAATAATAGAAATAATTTTTTTATTCTAACCGAATTTATCCTCGGTAGTGCATTGGGCGGGCAAGGTATAATATCTATGGGTGGATTTCGAGGCGGCTTCGTTTCGCCGAGTACTCGGAAATCCTGCGGTTTCCTTAACCGCGGACACGATTAACCCAAGCGAGACTAATTCGCGCGGCCGAGTTCACCTTATACGGGAGAAGAATGAGCGAAAACAAATAATTAACGACGCGGCACAGTCGCGGTGTTTTCATTTCGGTGGACGAAAACTCGTACGTTTGGGAGTTGATGAAGCTCGTTGGGATACAGTTAAACGTGGTTTGTCGCATAAATGATGTGCACGGAAAGAAAACTTTGATTTGTAGAGATAAAACAGAAAATCCAACTTCCTACGTTTATTGTGCTTGCATTCAATACAGGGTGGACCATGAAACGTGATCAGCTTAGCATTTATAATTCATATTATGAGCTTGAAAATTCAATATGGCATCGTACCGTTTAGATTAATTTTTGGGCGTTAGATGGGTACCATTTTCGAAAATAATATTCAGGAATTGTTTAATGAATATTCATTTTTGTTTGTAAACAATGTTTTTGTTTGTTTTTCTTCAATTTTCCTGTTTTTTTGACATCCAAGAAATAACTATGTGCACATTTTTTGTGTTTGGAAGGAATAATTGAGGTCGAAAAAGGTTACAATAGCGTCACTAATAATCTAATTATTTTTCAACTTTCTGTCAGTTTCCACACGTATTTTCAGAATTAAAGATAAAATGTCGTTACACAAATTAGCAATCATTGTGATCCACTCGATGTTCAATTAAGCGTATTTTCAGAACAGTCCGACAAATCTATGAATATTTCAACGTGCTAGAATAACAAACAAGCTTACCGAATTGTGAAATTGACATTCAAAGAAGAAATCGAATCGCGACCATTTTCAAATCCTCATGTAGACTGCAGGAATTTATCCGTCCTGAAATAATTCACTGGATACGATTTCCAAAATTCGATCAAGCAGCAGAGAGCGACGGTAATATTTCAAACGCTGGGAACGCGAAGAAAAGCTTTTCTCCCCCTGCTCTGGATTTTGTTCCATGGGATCCAGACGATTTTTGGAAGCGATGTGAATAGCCGGGTGAATCCAGTTAGCGCACTAACAATTAGGTCGGAATGGATTAAAAGATAATACGAAAAGTCTTTCTTTATGCTCCCCAATGAATAATGGCTGATGTCATTCGCCAGAAAATTCGTCCACGGATAGCGGCTGGGAGGCGTTTCTTTTTGTCCCCTCTGGAAAATGCAATTTCCTCTCTCTTTCTCTAATAATCTCTGCAACCAAGGAAGACGGATTGGGAATAACGCGTCCGCACGATACATTTCGCCGGAGGGATTCATTAACATTTCAGAGAACGAACGATTAATACGCGCCACACGATTCTTTTGTATGGTATTCGCGTTTCACGGGACATTTAAATTAATTAGGGATTCGATATTACTTGCGTGACGTGTCGTTCGGGGTTTGCGTTACTATGCGTGTATAATTGTCGACTGGTGGAACAATATTAATATATTTTTCGACTGTAATGGCACGCTTCGATGGTTGTTATATTATATTACATTTCCTGTAAATGAACGCGTGTTTGACGTGCGTGATATTAAATATTCAATAATGACGCCCCCGCTGCATTTAGTGAATGGGAATGTCAGTCTTGGTCGGTATTGCACATTGTACATACCCAGTGATATATTGAAAATTATTAAGTTTTTTCGTGTAACACTTTGACTGCCATGTTAGCCAAATATGAGTGACCGTACATTGCAAACAGGTTGGATTATTTAAATACTGTTACCAAATTTTTCAGTAAAATAAATATCGTAGTATAATTTAAAACAAGCGCAACAGCCTCTAATAACTAAATATATTTTTGACGATTTATGACTTACAAAACGTAATAAAACGCTTCTGGTTAGGTACGGCGTTTTTTACTGTGATAGCCAACGTGTTAATTAAATACAGTAATTAAAAGTTCTTCATGATTTACTTTAATTTGTAGAATTATATTGGGTGTGTTGGAATTTTTTTTAGCTAAAATGTATCAGTGTATTTGGGAAATATAGAAAACCTATTGAATGAACAATAATTAAAAAAATATGTCATCAAAACACTACTTATTAATATGATAGACATTTTCAAACAGGTAACAAACAGTTGAATTTAGTGGAGCAATCTTTGTTGTCAAATCCGCGTTTTCACACACTAATTAACAAAAACAGATTTAAGATTGATATGAAATAATGTAATTTATTACCGTTTGTAAATATTTATATTATTTTACGTTTCGTAGTTTGGAATTGACTAAAAATGAAAAAATTGCTAGTCAATACACTGCTCGATTATTATTAGACTGCGGAAATTTATGCAAATTCATAATTTCAGATACTAATATCTACAAAATAAATTTCATGAATCTTGAATTCTCCACCAGAGGCTTTATTAGGTTAATAATAACACGTAATAGTATTCAGTTTTATGAAAACCTTTATTCTGTTGCATTTTCCAAGTTCAAAAATGTTATAAATACATAAACATCGGCAATGTAATTATTATAACACTTACACATATTGTCTATACAGGGTGGAACAAGACAGATGGTACAACACACAGAAGACCATTCTTACATGCTAAAATAAACCGAAAATGTAAAATAAAGTTTTGTCATATCTTACTTTATTTTCGAGATAATCGAGTTAGAAAATTTATACAACAGGATATATACTCGTCTTGACGGTCAGTAGAAACGCAATGTAATAAACAGACGCGTTATTCAATTCGACGTGAATTCAACCAGTATTACAATACAATTACCTAGAAAACAAAAAGCATCGTACGAAAAAATTTTATTCTACATTTTCAACTTATTGTTACATACAGAATGACCTATGTACCACCCGTCCTGTCCACCCTTTATATCCAGCTTACATCATCCACTTACCTTATTTAACCACTTTTATTAAGTATCCCTTTTTATTTATGTGTTTTATTTTCACTTAGTATGTATGCCGTCGCAGTTTCTCCCTAAATTCCCTGTTCATCCATCACAATAATTCCCAACAAATGTCTCCCCCTTATCACGTCGTGGCCCCGAAAATAAACATAAATCGAATACACGCACATTCAATCATCCGGACCGGTATCTCCACTAGTATCCAGAGGAGAATTTATCGCAGCCACCTCTCCTGTTCTCAGGCCGAATACACGATATTAGCCAGTCCATATAAATAAATTAAGCGGTGTCGGGCCGGGCGGCATCGCGTGGAACATTTTTTCCCCCGAAGAAACGGGGATGGTATACGCGAGGATGGATAAAGAGGGAGGATTAATCGCGGGCCCGAACTCGGGATTCCCTGTGAAAGCAGCGGGATAGAGCAAACACTGCGGGAACAACCAGACTACCCCTCGGTTAATAGGGTTAATTACTAATTCAGTTTTTCAACCCCTCCCCCCTCGGCAAAGCGCAGACTTGTTTCTCCCCGTGAACCGGTCGAAATTCGTTTCACGCGAAAGAGTGCTCCATTAACGTGTGGTGTTAACCGAGTTAAATCTATAGATTCATCCTTGAAGTTTATAGCAAATATTTTCCGACGATACTTTATTTTCCAAGTGATCGGGATACGTTCTGTTCACCACTGTTATGGCCGTGTTGGTTTCAAGTATTCCTTGTCGAGATGCGAAATTTTAAAACATTCGTTATCAGTTTGACTTTTCCTTGCGAAGAAGTACGTCAGATTCACGATTCATAATCAAGTTTCATTTAGAATATAACTTGTATTTTCGGGTGATATTTAGTAACGATTTTTAATGTCACGGATTTATTGTTGATAAGGATTTAGGTAGAAAATATCCGTTCGACATAGACGTGCTCTTTTTTTCTTGTCTAACCAAGCGTAGCATCATTCTACTTATCTCACTACGTTTATCATTCCATTTGTCTGGCCTGGTATAGTCACATTCTACTTACATCATGAGAAATATTCTCATTCTGTTTACAATGGTACTGTCATTTTTCTTCCCTAATCGAAATAAATCTTTGGTATACTTGTTTGATTCGCAATACCCTCATTCTACTTGTTGACTGGGGTCATTCTAATTGTCTGATTAGGAACAAGTTCATTCTACTTGCTTGATCATGAATATCCTTGTTCAACTTGTCTGGCTAATGATAGCACTCATTCTACTCGTCTGATCAAGATAGCACTCATTCCACTTGTCTGACCAATGGTAATACTCATTCAACTTATGTGACCCGTGGCAATGCTCATTCAATTTGTCCGACCAATGATGATTGTCATTATACTTGTCTGAGTCATAATAATACTTATTCTACTTGTCTGGCCAATGACGGTAGTCGTTCTACTTGTCTGACCAATGATGGTAGTCATTTTACTTGGTTTACCATATGATAATATTCATTGAACTTGTGTGACCACTGATGATTGTCATTCTACTTGTCAGATCAATGATAATATTTATTTAATTTGCCTGATCATTCATGAAAGACATTCTATTTACCTGGCCTACTACACTTAATCGACCATCACCAAACTAATTCTACTTATCGGATTGAAACCTTTTAACGACTTACTTATCTATTCAGAAACGAATTTCATCCCCCTAAATAAATCACAAAAATGGAGCTGAAAGGTAGATCGATAAAAACGCAGAAGGCTAAGTAAAGCTAAACAGGAATTACAGTCGAAGAGTTGGAAAGTAATGTTCAATCCTATAATACGCACACAACAAACTCGCCAGTACTATTCATCTCGTTAGGTTATGCGCTAACTATCGTTAACGAACTTTCCTTTTCGGAGATGCATCACTGAAACCCACGTTAATATATTCTGTCGCGTCGTGAAGTAATGGCTACAGAACCTGAAGGGTCTAATTGTTTTATTGTGCTGTCAAACCCTTGTCGACTTGGATTTCTAGACAGCTGCAAACCATGCAGCTGTCTAGAAATACATATGCACTTCGGTTAATTTAGTTACGTCAACAATTGCAAACAGTTTTATGTTATTGTTATCCCCCCTTTTTATAATAAAGACAGTTCGCATAGAAAATATGGAGGATGAGTTAATACGAACTACTATCTAAAATCACTCGTTACCTACTGGTTGTATCATAAAACGTTTTAATGAATTACGTACAATTTTAAGGGATCCTTCGAATGAACACAATTTGTTTTTTTTATATCATACTTTTTGAAATATCAAGGTGAACCTTGAATTCAGCGATCTAATAGTATATACAATTTTAAGTTCAACTTGTTAAAGACTCTGTCTATACACTGTTAGAGAAATATTTTTCGAAATTATTTTCTGTATTCATTCATTCGATAATAATTCTAAATAACTATTAAAAATGGATTTTATAAAATAATACGGCATAGATACCATATTTCGATTAGTTTATCGACGTCAGAGACCGACCCGTGTCGCTATGCACTGAAAAATCACGCGAGTCTAGGAAGGTTAACACTCCAGATGGTCCCAGAAACAGGTCCATTGGGTCATCGATGAGACGTCCAATAGCCTCGTATCAGCAGCAAACTGTGTGTTTCAGTCCGGGGGAGCGATCGAAAGGTTAACGGCACGTTTCTTCCTCCCATCCGGTGACAAATGAATCGTTTCGGCGTCGAACACGAACTTTCACCGTATCATTGCGTGGTCTATCCTGTCCCCGGGCGTATGGTTGAATTCCATCGAAAATTCAGCACCCTCCCCTGACCCTCGAAGAGCACGGTGGAGAAGGCTGAACGAAAACAGTTCCGTTCTCGCGAGGATAGTTCGAGGATTCTTTCGCAACTATGCGAAGGAGACCATTCAGCTATTCGTCCGGTGATCTTCGACGCCCTGCGCTCGAGGCGAATCGGAATCGCTTTATTCGAACAAATGGGTCGCGATTCCGTTCGTCGATCCCCCCGCGACTTAAGGTTCTGTGACAATCGGAATCGTTTGCCCCCTCCTACCAGCAATTACGAGCCTCAGCGCGGGATAATTAAACAAAACGGTCTAGATAACCGTCAGGGTTTCAGGGGAAACTCCGGATTTCCAGTCGTTTTCGTGCACGCAATCGGTTTGCTTGCTTACTTTAATCTTTGAGAAATGTCTTCGTACCTTCGATCTTTCGATAAAACTTGCTTTTCCAGCGATGAAGCACTGGGGGCTTCGACTATTTGCGACTGTTAGTGTCTTAATGTGTAGTGTATACAAAAAGTATTTACACTCTTGTGTCCCTTGTAATGAATATACAGGGTGTCTCAGATTGGTTAGTACAATCGGACTGGAGATAATTCTATAAGATAAAATAAGTGGAAAAAGGAGAAATTTCGAGAAAAACAATTTACAAATTTCATCTAGTATACGTATGTTTGTGGTGCCAATATGTAGAAACAGAATATGATGAACAGACGTGTTAACCAAGTCCTATTCAAATTCGATTATATCGGAAATAAAGCATCATAGGGAAAAATATTATTCCGTATTTTCTATTTGTTATTGCATGTAGAATAACCTCTTGGCCGGTGGTACTATCTGGCTTGAGACACCCTGTATTGAACGGCACGCTGAACATGCTTTACATGAACGTAAAAATCAAGGAAATATTGTTATTTACATATTAAAGAAATTAAATGGAAAGGAAAACTTTTATTATTTTAAAAAATATGAACAGTATTTAGGAGTATTTCCGATATCGAGAATCGAAAGTTTTTATAATTTTCACATTTTGTACTTTGTCAAGAAAGAAAGGCATCTATATTTATATTCAATATTTTCCGTAAATAGAGTGGACAGTTTCATCCTGTCTTTCAGTATGAGTATACATATATTTTTGCGTGTAATACGCGATAAATCCATGTGGATAATATATAAAAATGTTTGTCCGAAATTTTCTTTTGACGTGCACAGCGAATATGAAAATTCCAGGTATACTAACGTCGTTTTTCATTTCTCTTTTCAACTATGTGTCTGCTTAACATCCACTGTCGAATTCACCCAGCTCATTACGTAAATGTTCGAAGTCACAATAAAATAGAAACAGACATTTCCGGTAATGCCGAAGAACCTACCATTATAAATTCCACGATCGCGTTGATATATTCACGGGGATGTGTAAGGTAATATTATTCTGGAATTTCAGTTGCGGTGCCGAATGTATCCGCTAGTTGCGTTGTATTGTTCCCCGGTTGTGCAATTACTGCATTACAGTCGAGTTTGCTAATTATAATGCAGAACAATGAAACACAAATAAGAAGAAACATACTGTCTGATTTGTAACGAGCCCTGTTCTCCACGTTTGACGACAATTGAACATTATTGTGTTTGTCTGACTACGACCCAGCTTTATCCACTTACTTAGGTGGTCTTTGTCTTAATTTCCGTTGTCTGAGGAACGATAAAACTTATTCTACTTAGTCTAATTACACTTTCAGTTGGTCTCAATTAAGTAATAATGACTGGCCCTCATTCTGTGGTTTGGAGATGTATGCCCATCATTTCATTGATCAGATGCATCACTGTCTGACTAGATACAATCCTTTTCACTTATCAATGTAAATGCAAATGTCATTCCTTTTGTTCGACACCACACAACCGTCATTCTATTTGTATGATAGGGTGTATATATCACACAACGTATCCAATTGTACATAGTTTGAGTGACACTTTTCACTATTGATATAGGTACTGTACAGGTCTGACTCAATGTACACTTATTCTACTTATTATAGCACACAGTTCCTATTACTTGTCTACTGAATTCAACTTCTCTTCCACTTGTGTATATAAATACAGTCTTCACTCTACATATTTTATGAACCCTTGCACTCCTAGTGTCGCATATAGGCGCTCGGAAAAAGATTTTGTTCATGTTGTTCGGTTGGTAAGTCAATGGTTAAAGACGTTCAGTCACCAGTAGACTATCTTTACGCAAGATGACAATTAATTAACTAATTTATAAAGACAGGAGACTTCTTGTAATATTGTCAGTAACTTAACAACGTATGTTGACAGTCACCACAGCGAAAGGTTCAGATGTAAGCCTTATTGTACGCGTCTGTTACAGTACAGTCCCAATCTACTTACCTGAACGTGACCATTCATTTCATTCGTGTGTTGAATACTCATCCGTACACCATTAGACCGAAACTATCGGGCATAATTTTACACGTATACCATGAATTTTGTTGTTTATATTCACGACGATACTATCACGCCAAACGCATAAACTCACGGAGGCAGGAGTAGAATTGTAACTGTACCATGGTAATCACTTCCATGCAGAATAGCTGCTCCTATTTCCGTGGTCTAGCAGCCGTCAGCTTTTATAGCGTTCGATTCCGCGAGCGCGAGAAGATTCTCCCGAATAATGCCAATAAAAATGTCGAACCCATGTTTACGTGACTGCACAAACGCGCGAGCGCGACAGATTAACCTTCCTTTTCTCTCACCTCTTTCCAATTCTCAGTTTTTCCGGTTTCGCTACTTCGTTGAGTGTTTTCCTTTAATTTCCGCTCCTCCGCCGGTGTTCTACCCTGTTTTTTCGTGCGAGTATTCTTCTGTTTCCCCGTATTATCGGCACCGTTTCACTCATTTTTTTTTTCGCCCTCCGTCCAGTTTTGCTTCTGTCACTTCATCAAACCGCTTATTTTCATTCGTCCGTTGTCGAATGTTATTCGTTTCACCTCGTTCTTCTCGCACCATTTCGTTTCCATTGCAAGTGAAAATGTGTTCGTATAACAACGCGTCTACTCTTGTCGCTTGGCCAGAGATTGTTTGTATACACAGGGTGGTCCATGAAACGCGATCAGCTTAGATTATTCTAGCTGTTCGATTGAAATGTTTTCAGCCAGTATAACATGATTCAAGGAAAGCTTTAAGATTGTACCTAATTTCTTGTCAACCCTTCTTTCCCAGAGTTTTTAAGGTGGTCTTTAGTTTTTTTTTATAGATAAACCTATAATTTTTCCACGTCCATCTTTTAGCAGATATTGAGACGAATTTGGCATGTCTCATAATAAATAATTCTTTTTCTTCTGAACCAAAGAAAAATTGAAAAACATCATTTACCTTCATTAAAACGATGTTCAAAATGGTGTTTTCTTATTGTGTTAGTTCTATTTGTGACGTCCGCACTGATGGTTAAGCATGCAAAAAATTTTGTTCGGAATAATTTAAGCTGATCACGTTTCGTGGTCCACCCTGTATAGTCTGACCAATTTCAGCCCTGGTCGTTTCAGTCGATCCGATGAGAAACCAATTTTAGTTCCGTTGTCTGATCAGCGTGACACGGTGCCGTTCTGCTTGCACGGATACCAAACGAATCTCGTTTCATTTATTCTACACTTTCGTGGAGACTCACTCACCGTTGGACACTCCTCGTCGCGTTTCCTTTCCTGTGAATTCATTCACTGGCGAGCGGAGAAGTTGCGGGAAACGTGTTAGCAGCAATGGAGTGTGTTGGAAGAGAGAGGGAGGGAGGGAGAGAGAGAGAGAGAGAGAGAGAGAGCTGCGCGACGGGGATTGCGAGACTTTCGGAATTTGACTTGTTTACTTGTTATCGCTTCGCGCGAATGTGGCCGTCGAATATATGGGGGCATCGTCGGAGCTGATTGGTCGGAGAGATGTAACCGAAGTTGGGGTATTCGAGGAGAGTAGATGAGGTACCGTCGACGGATGTCCCGGAGATTCCAAGGAACGATCGTCGCGGAGACCCTCGCGTAATTTCTCTCGCGTTAACCGGCGAAGTATCCAAGTCGTTTTGCACTTGGAGATTCCTACGCTTATGTACAGTTTTCGATTCGGTTCGACTATTAGGTTTTTCTGTAATAATTGTCGTTTTTGAAGCCAGTTTTTTTTAGCCATCCCGGAGTCGTTGAATTGGGGATCAAAAAACCTTGTGACTCGTTGGCAAATATTAATTCGGACATGAAGACATGAAGACCAGAGGGGAAACGCGTGATAAGTCTGTTTTTGATGATTTTCTGATTTTTGGTCATTTTTTTTAGGTAAAAGAGAGTTTAATATGACATAGTTGAAGAGAGAAATATCCTATCAGGTCTGAAGATATAAGTTTTTTAAAAATAAGTGTACAGAGAAATAGCATGACAAGTCCAAATGAAATAGGTTTATAATTTGATAAGCTCGTGAAAAACTTAATACTAACACCTCGATTCTAAAAATTCAATTGAAGAAGCTAAATGACAATTTAACACTTGACTGCCACGTCACCCAAAGATGGATGACATATGCATTGCAAAGAGGCTCAATTATTTAAATACCGTTACAAAATTTGGCGTACAATTAACATCGCAATATAATTTAAAGTAAAACGAACAACGTCTATTATTTACAGGTTTGTTTTCGACGATTTATGACTTAAAAAAGGAAATAAAGTGTATCTGGCTACGTACGGCCTGTTTAACTTTGGCAGTCAATGTGTAAGGCTAGAAAGTAGTCATCTGAAAAATTAATTGTTAACACAAGGAAAACGCTGGCAAGTTCGCGAAGTTTGGTGCACAAACCGAAGACGTAACCAATGTGATAATAATCAACATTTTTGAACTGTGTAAAAGAGTGACAATCAATGTTCAAAGGAGTGATTAATCTCTGTTTTGAATGTTAAAATTGCTGCCCTATAAATCTGTCACGTTGTTTCCCTGTGACCTTCATAGATCTTCAACAAAAAATCTTCTTTTCAAGATATAATTGTTTAAACTACGGAAACTCTCGAAAAATACTATTTTCCTGGTGGTAATTGCAGTTCCATAATTTATTAGACAATTTTTCGCATTTCTACAGTTAAGAATTTGTGGAATTGTTTGAGTTAAAGATTTGTATTGCAAATACAGTTGAACCTTACCAATACCGTGGTACTTTTTTACACGTAATACGATGGCACTAAAGCGGTTAATAAAATTAAATTGCTGTGCAGTGCATCTTAGAAAAAGGTCGAAACTTTTAGAGCAACCTAATAATAAATAATACGGCTTTTCTTATTTTTCAGCATTCAAAGAGGTCGATGAACAGAGTGCTATACACAACGTGTGTTAACGGTGTAGCATTAAATAGTTTTTCCACGTGGCTCTAAATTCCCGGTTGCCCATTGTTAACATCCGGTACATATACTCGGACCCAAAGTGGTAGTAATCGCGTATAATATCTCTAAACAACCATTCGGAATGATAAACGGTGGGAGAAGTGGTTCTCCGACTGCGCAAAACAACAGGTACCAGTAACTCACGTTGAAAAATATGGCAGAAAAAAGCTTAGCAATTAAGGGATTAACATCGTATCGGCTGAAATCACTTCGCCTCCGGAATTAAACAGTCCCGCGCCACAGTTATACGGCTCGTGTGATTTGTATTTACGAGCGATGGGGGTTTCCGCCGCCAAATAACGTTCGCCCGACGATTTTCGTTGCTGAACCAGTTATTTTTATTTCGCGACGGTGAAACATCGATTGGCCGGTTTTAATCTAACGAGGATTATTCTGTTTCCACTAGATTGCTTGGCGAAATATGATTTTCCGAAGGACTCCCGTGATGGTTGCGCGGTACGATAATCTTCTGATCCTTCAAAGGGGTTTCCAAATAACTCTGTGAAATTAATATCGTAACTGTACTCACGAAATTTCAGTTTTACTACCTAGTTCGACACGCTTTTCTAACTATTGTAGTTCCTACTACTTATGAATGAAAATGATCGATAATGGTCGCTGTTTTCATGTTAAAATGAAGCGTGATTGGTACTTTTTAGGAGATACTATTCATTCCAGTGAGGAAACTATTTAAAGATTGATCGACATAAATTAACTCAATTCATGAATTGGTAGAAAATTTCGAGTTTAACTCGAACATAAATTTCATGCAATCTTATTTAAGATTTTGGGACGGAGTACTGTTTACCGAAGAAAACAGAAACCTTAAACCACTTCACAGTTGACAAAGTTTTGTAATGTAGGCGGATCAAAAAGATGGCGTTTCGTCTCGGGAATTGTCTACCAAGTCAATGGGGCTGACGGTAGACGACCCTTACCCCAGACGCCTGCGTTGCTCCTCGGCGGAGCCCCTTAAGTAGCCAAAGGCTCTAATTACCGCTTGCAAGAAAACTCGCCACCTAGCGGCCACTACCAAAAATCCAAGCGACTGGGAGAAACGTCTCCACAGACCGCTTGTCCCATCAGATCTCCTACACTAAATAATAGCATCTAATTCTAAAGTTCATAAATTATCGTTGGATTAATTTTGGATTAACACTAACATTTTAATCAGGTTCAGCACAGTGATAGAGCTTGGAATTCTAAAGCCAATGATATGTGTTTCAGTCGCATACGGCTATTAGTATATAGAATATTTAATGTTCAGTGCCGAGAAGCCTTCGAACACGTATCGAGGATTTGCTGTAAGTAACTATAACTTAACTGCCCGATTCCTATATATGAGCCCTTTAACCTTCGAAGTACGGACGTTTTTAAAGACGTTTTTAAGCGTAGACATTGGTGTCTGAGTCTGTGTGAAACCCTATGCTCCCTTCTTTCTAAACACACTTTCGACCACGATCATTAAGACACCTGCTATTTCTATATAATTAAATATGAACAATTCCTAGCTTAATTTCTATTTACAAATCCATGAGTTAGATACGGCTTTTAACCACTTGGGTCCAAATGGATCCGGGAACCGTACACCAAGGGTTAGAATTTGTTTTTTGATTGTAGACTGAAGTTACTAAGCTGTTTTAGTCCAGAGTTTAAGTTTATTTACATTCTGTAATTTAGATTTTTTAGTTCGGAATTTGTTTCTTGTCTAGTTCGGAATTTAGATTTTTCTAGCCCAGAATTTTAATTTCTTGTATTCAGTAGATTTATTAAATTCTAGCCCAGAATTTAAATTTCTTGTATTCGATTCATACTTACAATATAAATTTCTTGAATTCAGTGGATTTATTAAATTCTAGCCCAGAATTTAAATGTCTTATTATCACTTCATACTTACAATATAAATTTCTTAAATTCGGTAGATTTATTAAATTCTAGCCCAGAATTTAAATTTCTTGTATTCATTTCATATTACCTATGATTATTTGTTTAATTATAGAAGAATTATTAATTAAAGTTTCACTTAATAGCCGAATCCATAATTAGTCGAGAAACATTAGGTCCGACAGAATGAGCCTCGTAAGACTCAAAACAGAAAGGTATCCATTGAACAAGCAATGTTCAAAAGAGGCCATGTGCTTGAGCACGCTCAAACGTTAGCTACCTAACGTTTGAATCTGCCCCCGGTGGATCTGTGGCAGTACACCGAAAACCGCTTTATGGGCCAGTCGGGGTGAACGCCACGTTGCTGGTTTGTTCCTCGAACTGCGCTTTTACTGCTTGGCCCCGGTGTGGTTACTGCGCGGAAAGTGCTCGTACGCCGATTGAAAGCGCGAGGCGCCCGCGACGATGCGATTTAAAGAAGATAAAGCGATGCCAGCTGGCTGGCTAGCTAGTCGAAATTATGCTAAACCGATCGGACCGAAGCGATTCCGGTCACGAACGAGCGTGCGTTTCGCCGCGTTGGGACATCGCGCCCTCGCGGACAGCAGCAATCCAACACACGTGGAAATCGAGTTTACGCGAAATTCGCGTCGAGTTCCGAAGGATTTCCGGTCGGAGGAATCTGATAGTGGTACGCAGGAGAGGGGGGGGGGCTACGGACACTTGAAGTTTCGCGCGAGGTGACGGGAGACTGGTTTATTTTTCGACGTGAGCTGTCCTCGCGCTTTTATCCGATTCGGTTCTTGTCAGAGACGCTTTTCGTTCGGTGACGTGAGATCGCGAGCGGCCACGATCCTGGAAAGGTTGACGGTATATTCTATTATGTCGGGGACTCGACAGGAATACTATTAATTTTGAGCTATTCTGGTTACGAATAATCATTATAAATGATCAATATTTTTTTTTGGGTACCAGTAACAATTATCGATCGTAGAAATTTGTTTTGGTTTCGAATTATCAGTATTAATGGCGGAAATTGCTTTTGGGTGCATGTCACCATTATCGATGACGAGAATTTTATTTTGGTTATTGATAACCAACCAGTATTGATGACGGGAATTTTTTATCGGTTACGCGGTAACCAATATCCATGAGATTTTTATTTCGGTTACTTTCGGCCATCGTCATTTTTTATTCACGTGCCTATCTACTGATGCAAAGTGGATTATAAAGCGGTCGAAAGTAACTAAAATATAACTCTCGCCATGGATATTTGTTACCGCGTAACCAGCAAATATTCTTGTTAGTTTGTTAGTAAAAAATCGTTTGTTAGATCAACAGTTATGATTTATTGAAAAAAGATTGACACTATATTTCAAGCAGCTGTAGAATCAAGAATTTTTAACATTTTCAAACGTTCTTTGACCTACGATAATAATCACTAAAGACTACAACTTATCCAAGTGTCAACTAAATCCGAAATACAAGCTTATTTTCGATGATTTATGACTTCAAAAATGAAATAAAGTGTCTGGTTAGGTACGGTCTGTTTTACTTTGGCAGTCAATGTGTCAGGCCAAAAAGTAATCAGCTGAAAAATTAATTGTTAACACAAGGGAAAAGCTGACATATTCGCGAAGTTTGGTACAAAAACCAAGGACATAACCAGTGTGATAATAATCAATATTTTTGAATTGTATAAAAGAGTGACAATCAATGTTCAAAGGAGTGATTAATCCCTGGTGTTAACCTCCAAAATGAATTATAGAATTAAATTTAATTAATTAATATAGTCAAAAATAACCAAAATATAACTCTCGTCATGGATATTTGTTACCGCGTAACCAGCAAATATTCTTGTTAGTTTGTTAGTAAAAAATCGTTTGTTAGTTCAACAGTTATGACTTATTGAAAACAGGTTGACGCTATATTTCAAGCAGCCGTAGAATCAACAATTTTTAACATTTTCAAAAGTCCTTTGACATACGCTCATATATCACTAAAGACTACAACCTATCCAAGTGTCAACAAAATCCGAAATATTACTCCGCATAGTCTCCGATTTCGCGTGGAATGCCCCATACATAACACTACTCACGTGTCGCCACGATCCTACAAAACCACGAATCCGATACATTCTCAGTGAAAAATCGTTTATTTAATAATGCTTGGGTTATTTTATTTTAAAACGCACGCACATACATGTTTACAAGCCTTTTTTTAAACATACAGAAAACATGTTCCTGTTAAAATAATATGTTCATAACTCATTTATCCAAAAAGCTAACCTGAAAAAAAACCATTCGGAGGTACCTAAAACTAAATTCTTAATTTCTTAAAAGAATTTACATTATTTATTACCTGAATGTGCATAATTATGATCGTTATATCATATAAATTCAGTATGTTACAAGAATTCGTAAATTCTATTTCCAAAGAAATAATTAAAGAAGCTCATTTTACTCAAACGCTCACTATGCCCCAGTCTCCCCTACACACAAACAAACATTCCTCACACCTCAACTATACCCCTCTGCAAAAAGACTCTTTCCTCGTATTACAATCACGCTCGTACATTTCTGCAACGGGTTCAGCTAGAAGGTAACGGAGTCTCGTGTCGTTGATCGTTTCGTCCGAAGCGAGATCCCATCGAGAAGACTCGCATTTGATCCGTAACCCCGCAACGAGCACGACCGTTTAACCGAGCGGATAGCCAGCGTGGATCCACGGTCTAGCCTTCGTGGTCTGTGGCGCGTTTCGCGACTTTTCCGCGGGAAAACGGTCTCGCCGTAAAGATAACAGCCGGGTAATGATCCCGGGGATGAACGGTTCCTGGACGATAAAAATCTGGCGACGTCGCGATCCCGTGTATTCCCAGTCCTCCTCTGACCCCCCCCCCCCTGGACCATTGTATCGCGAAGGTGGAAATAAAGTTTGTTAGCCCGTTATCGCTTCATCCCCGTTCAAACCAACGCGCGCGAACAACGGCGGCGGTCAGGGGTGTCGTTATTTTCCCAGTGGAATGAATCCACCGAACCTGCGCGCGTCTCCTCCCCCCTCGTCTAGTAACCTTTAATCGCTCGGTTTACACAGGCAACTTCCTGTCCTGGCTTAGCCAAACCCCTCCCCTTCTGTTCACGATAACACAGTAGCCACAATGGCGTTTGGAGGGGTAAACGTTCCCAAAAACGTCCGCAGGGGTTGTACCAAACGCGGAAACATAACCGTATCGTTATGCGTTACGGGGATATTGTGACGTAGTCGCATTATAGGCACTGTAATTGCAAATTTCCCCCCCCCCCCTCCCTCGATTACGAGCATCAGCGGGAACGCCAGCACGGGGCCGTGTACGTGCTTGAATTTGCGATCGGGATCGCACGGGATTTGCTTTTATTCGCGACGGGACGCTCAGGGTACACCGTTGTCAGCGGCCGATCGTTGTCCCGCGGACAGGGCTTCGGTGGTGTACAGGTTTGGGAGGATGCCACACGGTGGATAATCGCAACGCGGTATCTTTCCGCCGAGAGACGTGCGTCGAAAACCCGACATATCGCGTCTACGTTGAGATTAATCGTCGGTTTGCCTACGGTTCGTGACCGTTTACGACCGACGGGTTTTAGACTTGGTCAGAACCATTGTCGGATGCGGCGCTGTCCATTGTAGGTTGGAGACGTGGTTGGACAATGGATACATTGAATGATAACGATTGTATTTGTTTAAATGATGGCACAGTTGGGTGTAATGAGAGTACGTCAAGAACACCGTAAGATGTATAATTCGAAGATGTAGTTTTGTTCGTAATTTTGGAGCTTCTTTATGTGTTCAACACTTTTTTTATCGCATATTTCAGTGTGTTAGGTATACCGGAGAGTTGTTTTTTGTGTCTTTTATTTGTGTTTTCGAAGTTCATTGCACGTAATCACAAATAGAGACGAGTAAATACAACCTGGTGCATTTTGCTCTGTAACGAACGCGAATGTGGTGTAATTTGTCCTGATACATGTACGTTGACATGATTGAATGAGATTCTGTATGGAAATGTGTAATGAAACACGAAGGACGAGTTAACTCGTCTTCTACTGTTAACAGATTATTTTGGAATATAATCGTCATTATGTGGTACGGCCATACTACATATTTCTGATAATTTATCAATTGCTCTGGTATGAAAATATTCCTCTTAATAAAAACATTGTTTCAAAAAACGACAGAACTTTTGCAAAACTTTTGACGAACACGTTACAGTAATTGACAGAACTTTTGACAAACATGTTAGCTGAGTTATATTCATTAATATGTGTGACTACTCTTAAAATGTTTAAATTTTAAGCCTGGTGCTGAATACCAGAAATTAAATTTTTTTTAATTTTATCCTCTGTATGATGAAAATAAGTTGCTGTTTCTGTGTACAGAAAAAATTCCATTAGTAGAAAAATATATAAATTGCGAACAAACAATAATTATTATATATTTGTACATAGGGTAAATATCGCAATTACTGTCACTGCCCCTAATACCGTCGCTTTATTTATTTTATTTAATTAAAACGTAACGTAGAAAGAATTTTCTCAAGAAAATTTTATTATTAAATTAGGACTTTGATTTTCATAAAAATACAGAAAGTGTTTAAGAATTAGTGTTGACAAATTACAGTGCAATTTGAGCGTCAAAAACGCAACCACGTAGGTATTAAGTAATGACAAAATTATAGTAAAGAAAGAGCCGTAATGTTACTATTCAACCCATTGTACAACATGAACTGTTAAAAAGTATACAAGGATTACTTGAATTTTTGAGGTGATTGTTATGGGGTCAGTGGGATTGCTTGTAGATTTTAATTAATTATCAATTAATTTAATGTATAAAACTGTTCTTTTTTTATGAAAGAGATGTTAAACAATGTTATGTTCCAACCTGAGACGATTTGTAGCTAAAACAACACGAAGTACAATTAAATACAATTAATGAAACTATCTAAGGTATGGGTCTTTAATGACCAGCGTCCGCTGACCGAGGATTAACCTCTTTACCCAGTGACTTCTCAACCATAATCTCCACAATACATACGTTCATACAAATTCCCGCTTTTACAATCAATTACATAAAACTCCCAACCAAGAAAAAATAATCAAATTAATATAGTAAGAAGTAGGTTCGTCCAATTTTCATTTCTTCAAACCTCCGATGTGCATCCCGCTAGTCTCATTTCAGCTCTATTCAAGAACCTTTCGTGGCTGGCCGGCGCACTTATTCCCGGCTGAAAAAAGTACGTCGTCCACGGTGAAATAAGTTTACCTTCCCGGGGATCCCACCTAAGATTCGCGGCAGCGTTTGATGCCCCTCGCCAGCGGGTTCTGTCAAGAAAAATTTTCTACCCTTCCACCGAAATAGCCGGTATTTGCGGTTCTATTAGCGACCCTTCGGCCCTGGGCTCCCAGTACCTTCATCCTCTACGACCCCTCGAATGAACCTACCCTCTACCTGGGTTCTGCTACCTTCTCGAAGAAGCTTCCCTCCAGCACGTCTCACGAATTCGCCGGAGAAAAGGAGGGCAGAGGTTGGAGTCTCGCGTCTACTATAGCAAAATACCTGGTATGCATTATGCATGGTGGCAACTCGGTGCTCGTGCCAAGTGTGTCCTCGTGACTGCGTGGCGACTGCATGTAATTTAATTTAACAGCATCGTAAGGAACCCCACCTCAGCCCGTCCCCCATTCGACTCGTTTGTTTCAGACACACGCGGTCCTATCCTTCGGGCCTCGCTGCGATATTTCGATCCTCAAATGCCTTCACGCTTGCTTTGGACGAGCTTCTCTCGCGTGGATCATCGGCCAACCTTGCCCTGGCTTGGAGAACAAGGAACGATAGAGGGAACAAAAATACAGAGGGGTCCTGAATAGTCGATTGGTACCACGGTTTGGACTGTGATTTAGGGATTCCATGGGGTAGGTGGTGTAACAGGTAATCGGTCGAAGCTGGTGGTGAACGGATATGTTGATGTCGGTTTTCTGCTGTTGGTGAGGGTATAGGTGACACAGTCCAGTATGGTGAAGTTAGTTTTATGGGGTGTTTGACTTGGGTACAAAGGACGGAATTTCTTTTTGTGGCTTTTTTTTTTGTTAGATCGAAGGTTGTAGCGTATGGTTTTCAAAGATTTTCGGAAATTTTTAAGTATCGAGGAAGTAGATCGTATGATTTTTAGAGAACTTATGAACCGATTGTCTTTTAATTCCCTTCAAAATAGGGATGTTCTACAGGATCGTATCGGAATCGAGGGTCGATTCTCTTGGGTAACACGTCGCTGCCATATACATGTAATGCATACACTATCGGCCAAAATTATGAGACCAGAGTTTATTATTTTCTTCGAACAGTTACTTATTATTCTGTTATAATAAAATAATAGTTATGGAATCGGTACATGTACACTTCTCATCAGTTTGAACACGGTACCTTCATTAACTTTTTGTAGAATAATATTTTCCTCTTCTTTAATTATCAGACCTGGTTTCACATTTTTGGATGTTAGTGGCTCTGCCTCAAGGTCCCAATTCAAAGTATCAGTATACATGAAGAAGCACTTGGAAAATATTCACAACCAAATTGCTGTACCACGACTAAAATAGAAAACACACTGTATATTAGCTAATTTTTATTTTGCGACTGAAAGAATACAGTTCTCTTTTGTTTTTCATTTTTCATCTCTCGTAGTAAGTGCAAGAAAGACGTATTATTATTATTCAGAAAAAGAAGTGCCAGAACACACCTTATCTTTATGAAACATCACATATTAATTTTACAGAAAATGTATTTTTCAACAAATTAAGGATTAACCCTCGTTCATAATTATGGTTACCGCCATAATTGACGCAAGAAAGTGACAACATTGTTATGATCCACGATATGTCTAAACATAATACAAAATTTAATGAAATATATTGTTTTACAATATTTATATAAATACATAAAATATAGTAAGACACTATTTACATGTATTAATTGTTAATTTTCATTTAAATCAGAGACTCTGATATTAATATGATGCGTTCAGTAATGGTGTGCATGATCTAAGACACGAAAGTATGGAAAAAGTCGGAAGAAGTTCGGGGTTCACGACATGCTAACGTTGAAGTCTATTCAGTTTGTAAACTTAGTCGAGTTTTCGTACGCTTCCGCGTGTGCTTGAAATCCCTCCATACTTCGGGTACCCTTGGTACGGGAACGAGATTTCGATGAAGTGGCAGGAGAACTCAAACTTGGAGGGTTGTAAAGGATTCCTAAGTTGAATAAGCTATTCCTCTCCCGGTGTAGGATGATCAGCCTCCAGGATCTTGTTACGTGATTTTTTCTACATAGTTCTTAAATACCACATTTGCGAACGATATTAAAACATTCAATTCCACGTTCCATTCCTTACAAGAGACTTCATAACATTATCTTATGATGAACGTAAAGTCACGTATTATACAGAGTGATCGGTAACTGATGGTACAACCGAAAATGGGGTGATTCTACATAAAAAAAAAAAAAATAAGTCGCAAATATAGAATAACATTTTTTCGTTTGAGGATTTGTTTTCGAGAGAATCGATTTTCAAAATTAATCTGAAACGTGTGTATTTATCAAGTCCTATTCAATTGCACACGTAGCCAAGAGATTTTCAGAGTCAACGTTTTCGAAAACAGTCACAAGTGAAAAAATGTTATTGAATATTTTCGACTTATTTTTGTATATAGAATCAACCCTTTTTCGGCTCTACCATCAGTTACCAACCATCCTGTATAAGCGCAGAAGATTTAGTCTACAGAGACCCAAATATCACTTGAGACCAAGGACTGCTCTGACATCATAGGACCACATAGAAAACACTCGAAACATTCTAAAAGTCACCCATCTATATCATAGTATTTAACTGTATTAAATAATCAGGCCAAACTTCGTCATGAAGGACCTTAGCAGTCGATACGACGGAAAACAACTGGAATTTAAGAAACGGAGAAATCCAGTATCGATGGAAATTACGATCTCAGTCGGTGAAACAGTTACTATGTAGTTTCCCGCGAATCAGGGATTCGAAAGCTCCTGTTTAATGGATACGCGACGGAATTTTCCATCGTATCGAATGCCCGGAGCACGGCCGGCCCTTTTCCATTCTGCGTTGAATGCTATTGTTCGCGGCGAGCCCGCGTCGTTTCCAGGTTCTTTAATTTTCATCGCTTACAATAAGCACTCGGGGAACCAGTTTAACGGCGGACTTACTTGTCAGTTTGAGCAGCCCGCGTTTTAATTATAGCAAGCTTTGCGACCGTTTCTTGGGAAACGAACGACACGTCTTCGGGATAAAGGAGGATGGATGGTTCTTTGTGTCCAGAGACCCGGAAACACCTTGCGCTCGATTTCATTATACATCGTTGCGACTTTTGCTCGAGCGACTTCTTTCTTGTTACTTGTTTAAATACTCTTTTACTCGATGGTATAAAGTCACGGTTATTCAAGCTTATGGAACCTGCTGGATTAATGGAAAAAAATTGAGGAAGATGTGGGGAGATTCAGGAAGTTCATGAAGCTATAGTGTAATTTGAAGTGAAATATTATACTGACGGACTAGTGAATGAAGTAGGACTGTTACGGCTAAATATTTGAAATATAATGAGAACATCGTATAGTGGTGGTACATGGAATATTATATAGTGGTGTACAGGGTGTTTCGCTTAAAGCAGGCCACCTAAATATTTTCTCTGTGATCATACGAGATATACTTTTTACGTAATTTAAATGGTTTCAAAAGACGAATCATATGGTGGAAAAATTATATAAATGAATTTAAAATTTGTGGAATAAATTTATTATAAATAAATTTAAAATTTGTAAAGCTCAAGGTCATACTATTACGCATGGATAAATGCATAATAATGTTGGCTATAACATACAACAGGAAAAATTTTGTGCACATACGTAAAAAAATATGGGTGACTTTGAAAAGACCATTAAAAAATGACAATGAAATTCATGAAACCATCTTATATACGTAAACAAGATTTCTCGTGTGATTACAGATACACCTTGTATATGCTGGCTATCCCACCTAACGTGAGAACCTTCAATATCTCACTTGTTTTGGAAGATACAAAGAAATGTGAGTGGACTGTGTTGGTTGGAAGGGGCAAATACTGTGATATGTAACAAATTTCATTCAACGTCATATTTTTCGAATTTGCGAGGTCATAGGTGTTTTTTTCTAAATGGGTCTGCATATTTTCATGATCGTGGTGTAATCAGGTGAAGATCAATCGAATGACCTGTAGACATCACTTTGATCATTTGTTAAAGCAATTTGTCTGAAAATCAAAATTGAGATATTTAACCCCTTGCCCTATAACAACAAGACTCGTGTTGACGATTTTAAAATCGATTCAACAAAGAAGAATATTATTCGGTTTTCTTTGAGTCGAAGTGAAATGCCACGTTGCTGGCATTAATATTTAACTTTTACAGTAAAAATACAGTCGCGATAAATACATAATTCCTTTAGTTTCATGGAAACTTTCGACAACAATGTAATCCTGGAGTCTGTAAGACGTCAAGAAAATCGTAGGGCAAGGGGTTAAGGTGCTCGCGTTAGGTGGGATACACTGTATATAGTGGAATATTTCTTTATGGTCACTAAAGTAGGGTAGAACTTGCGTTCGATCAGAAAAGTAGGTTTATAACTATAGTATGTATCAGTAGAATATATCCGTATGTAGTCAGCCAAGCGAAATAAGGCCGTATGTTACGAAAGAAGTAGAACACGACCATCAATGATTAGATAAGCAGTGCACACTCGTCCACGGCCAGGCAAGTGGAACAGGTTCGTGCCTAGTCAGACAAATGGAACAAGATTGTGTCCAGTCAGACGAGTGGAACACGCCCGTGTCTAGTCAGACAAGTAGAATGCAGCAATCTGCGACCAGAAAAGTGGATTGCAACCCTCATTTTCTGTTATACGAATGCAACATAATCTGTACCCGATTGAACAAGCACTCATAGGGCTATTTCTAGTCTATAAGTCTAGATGGTGTGAATTAAAACATTAAATAGAGAATGGAACGCAGCGAATACGGGGCTATGCATTTGTAATAGTCTATGATCATGTTGCGGAAATATTGGTTATGTTTTGATTACATTAATGGTTTTCGTTTACGTGGTTGAAATTGAATTTTCAGACGTCCAATTGTCGCTCCCGTTGCGTCGTCAAGTACGTACGTGCGTATTCTCTCAGTGCATACGATGCATTTACTTGGGGATGGATTACAGAGGACCGAATCGTCGGTAAAACGGAAGCAAGAGAATTGCTAATCGACGTTGCCTGACACCGCTAAATAATTTCGCCCGTGTGTTCCCTGTGCGCTTTTCGCTAGATAAACGCCTCCAGGGGGCCTTCTGAATTGACACATGAGCACACACTTGTCACTCACTTAATTACAAATGCCGGTTGGAGTGTAAGCAACGCAGAATGCGTATGCGAAAAATGAACCACTCCTTTTAGAGTCCCGCATTTTCGTTGAATACTTGATCTCCTAAACTTCAATTAAAGGAGGAAATTATTCAAATAAAGAAATTATAACTTTGAAAAGAAATAATCAATTTTAAGATTTTATCTGTTTTTAATAAGATGCGTACATTAAGGTATAACTGATTATGATTAATATGTCCACAACTTCTAAAAGATCAAATTTTAGAGTCTAGGATAGTATTACATTGGGGGTTCGTATGATCAGTAACAAGATTTATTCTTTTTGTGTAATAACATGCTGATCATACTTTAATTGTCTGATTAATACCAGACTCCATCTACTTCCCGAATGAGGTATGAGTTGGTATTATATTGTTTTAAAAATATATATGGTGTATCTCACCTAACGTGAGCACCTTCAATATCTTACTTGTTTTTTTAAAGTAGCAGAAAATGTGAGTGAACAATGTTCGTTGGAAGGGGTAAATACTGCGATAAATGTAAAATTTCTGTCAAGGTCATATTTTTCGAATTTTATAGGTCATCAGTGTTTTTCTTTAATTGGTCTACATATTTTTATCATCGTGGCGTAATAATTGAGGTCAAGATCAATCTAATTCCCTGTAGTAGTGTGATCTTCATGTGACCTTGCATTTTACCTTAAGTAAATTTAAATAATAAAGCGACTACGATCGAGGGATTAGTTCCAAAATGTGTCGAAATTGATGGACATCACTTTGAGCATTTATTAAAATAATATTCCTAACAATCAAAAATAAGTGAAATATTTAACGTGCTCGCGTTAGGTAGGACATTTTGTAAAGCTCATGGTTCTGTCTGATTACATACAGTATCATACTATAAATGTGTCGACACATATAGTCTTTGCTCACCTTACCTGTCTACCTGGGCATCTCGAACAGAGCTGATGTTACTTGTCAAACTGTGTAACATCCTCATCGTAATTGTTTGATAAGACACGATCTCAATCAGACACAGTTTCCAACAAGTTGTTTACCTAACTGTGAGCTCCAGTGTACTTCATCAGCCAAGTGACTAATTCGTCTTCCTGAACCAAATGTGTGCTTGATTTTACTTCTCTCGATAAGCGATTACTTCTCTTACTGGGCACAGTTCCTCGTTCTGCTTGTCTGACTGAAGACGGTCGTAATTCTCCTTGCATGTTGAAGTATGCATTTGCCTTGTTCTACTTGACTAACTAACCAGTTCTTTCTACGTACGAAACCAAATGTTATGTTTATTAATTCACTGGCAACCGTTTTTGAAACATGTACCTTACTTTTATGTCATATTTTCGTAACTTCAAGAGCAGTGGAAATCAATAAAATCTTTATAATTAGTCTGCCATCAGGTACAAACAATGTACAATTGACAAAAGTAGGATTAATTTATCTTGTAGTAAAAAGATATGAGAGTCGTTGATCAAGTACTAAATGTTATATACGATAGTGATAGATGTTATAATAACAATCGGACACCGGAGATACCTTGATAACGTGAAATATGGAACATCTCATTTTGTTAATGGGATATTATAACATTTTAAACCATTCTGTCCATCTCATAATTATTGTACTAATGTGTTACTGTTGCTCCATTAACTCCCATATTCTCGTAGAATACTAAGTTGCTTTTATTATGATTAAAATGTCAGTCGACGTGTTAAGTAGAACAGGTCGTTAATAATCGTACAAGTAGAACAAAACAGCAATGTTTAGACATGTCTATGTAACACAGTTTCAGAGTCCGACAGGTACACTAAAATTATCACAGTCAAACAGACTGACCATGTCATTATGTTTTCGTTATTATTTCTGACTACCGTCATTCATAATTATTTCACATTAGTTAAAAACTTACTTGAATTTAATTAATTTAATTAATTACGTGCATTAATTAAACAAATGTTATAGTGTTTATGTGAAAGTGTAGTCTCGCGACTCAACCGTCCCATACAGTGACAGTATATTGGCCGTGGACTTTGGGGAGACAGGGGATAAACGTAACAACTTGACTTCTTGCGTCTGTAACTTTACAATTTTTTAGAATTTTTTAAAAAATTCGTGCATGGTAACAAACCTTGATTATTTGACAACACAATTAAACCTAAAAACTTCGAATATATTGCACCAGTTTTTTAAAATAAAACTTTGTCTAAAATTTCTCCCTACCCTAGGGCCCGATCGTAACACCGTATCTAATTTAAAAAGAAGCCAATTAATAGAAAAGATGCTTCTAAATGATGTATTTATTTATTCTATAGATAGACGTAAGCATAAACATAACACAACACAAAGGAACTGAAATTATTTTGTGGAATTAAAAAGTTCACTTGCGGTAAATTACAGTAAATTCTCGATGAGTGTTCAAAACCTCCTCAGCGCTGACAAAGTCAGGTCCTCAGGTGAAACGCTGACTTTTTAACGGCGTTTAACACAGTGATAGAGCTAGGAATTTTGAAGTCAATGATATTTCTTTAAGTCGCATATCGCTATTAGTTTCTGAAATATTTAATGTTCACTACCGAGGAGCCTTTGAACCCTCATCAAGGATTAACTGCACTTCAACAGAACAGTCGTCTTAGGAAAATCGTTTATTGCTGCGTGTTGGCGACAACTGACTTGGAAGGCACATGGAATTGGTGTATAAATATAAATTCAGACAACTGTTGGTCAATTGGCACTTGTTTTATAACAGTCCTTACGTTCGTCTCGTGTTGCATTTATCAGTTTTTAACATCCAGGTCATCGACCGCTAATGACTAGATTATCACTCATTCTATCAGATTCCTGATAAATGCCACCTACAATAACACTTGCAATAAACTTTCCGCGAATTTACATGTTCATTGTTCTCTCACTTTCCAGCAGCACCCGTTGTTACCTCGTTAATTCACTGGACGCATCGATATTCCTCCCTGCAATCGATATGCATCCTCGTACAGAGGATTATCACAAAAGTTGACTAGAGGGACGGTCACCGTAATAAATATAATACAATGAAGCTCCACAAAAGATCCCTCGACGTCTCGAATATCTGCGCATCGTACCGTTTCTCGAGCCTCTCCTCCTTTTGCTTGTACCAACTGTCTACCGTCGTTCCCGATTGCCCGACGCGCAAAGTGTTTCCTGGCACATAAATCCACCCCCCCCCTCCCTCCCTCTTATCGTGTTTTTCTCGTTCCACCTTCCTTTTTCCACGTGTTATAGAAAACGATGATACTTTATTTTCCCCGGTTTCTCCGCCGGTCCGCAATTAATTACTTAAGCTTTGTCGGTACCGTCGTCCGTTTCTCAATTTCCTGCCGGGGAAAAAGAAACTTTCCTACGGCTGTGTGTCGCGTGGGGGATGTAAGCTACCCCCTTTGGCGTAATCATCAGGGAAATTTAAGTGGAAAGCTTCTCCTTAACATTTCTTCCCTTCTGCTTAGAGCTTCTGTTATTTGCCGCTAATTCGTTTCGTCTTTTCAATTTTCACAATACTCTTATGAACAAACGAAGAACTAAATCTACCTTATTCCATACTTCTACAATTCCCTCTATTATGTATTTGCTTACGACTTTTTAACCCTCACACGACGCACTGTTTAACTGACGATAATACAGCGGATAAAGGGTCCAGTCGGACCCATACGAAGAAGTTCCTGTTTTTGTCATTTAGTATGAATTTTTCAATTAAATTTTTGTTTCCTGTCTATGGAATCCTGAATTTTAAGAATACTATTATCTGATGGTTAGAAAAAAATTAAGGCGTGTGTAGGTAGTATTTATTTATTGACATTACAATACAAAGTTTTCATAATCGTCACTCATTCTTCTATTGAAGTTACAAGTTGAAGTTAATACTGCCCACGAACTGCAATTTTACAGCATGCCGACGAAGAAACTTCGTCTTATCGTTTTCTTTTGAAACGGGAGAGTAGGGAGTGAAATAACCCGAGACAACTGTCGACGTTCGACTGTTTATAAATAAACTGCGGATTATATGCATTGAACAGCATATACGATTATGTGAAATATGATAAATGGTAATCTCTGCTGGGAAACTGGGGCCGTCCGCGGATTATATGTAAGGAAAAACTTGTTCAAAATCATGTACCCGACAACATATTCAAAACTCATTGAGATCATTCAATGTTGGTACACCAAACACTTGCAGTTCTTTATTTCCACCGCCCCCTCCCAACACAACAAAACAAAACCGCAGTTTTTATCTCGTGGCCGGTGGACACTCTCGCGGAATTTCACGATCATTTCAGGTCTCATCGTCATCTCGTCCATGTCCAATTACACAACATTCCGGTTCAAGTCTCTTCGTCCAGGAGGATGGACCTGTTCTCGCGCGGTTAAACGCGTATTCATACCACCAAGGAAAGAAGGTAACCGTGCACTAAGGTGGTAGGGATGGGGGTGTTAGGTAGGCGGGTGGAGGGATGGAGAAACGATGCCGACAACAACGATCCGTCACGACGTCCTACGTGCATTACGTACACCGTGTTCCGCGGCTTTCCGGGCATGATTAAGGTTCGTCGGTTGAGGGATGGTAACGTCGGTGGGGAGGATGGCGGAAACGTAGCGTAGGGCAAGAGGGAAAAAAGAAAAGATCGTCTCGAGTCTCTTCATCCGGTAGAGTACAGGGTGGATGGAGAGAAGTGAAAAAAAAGGAAAGAAACTACGTGGGTGGATGAAACTGTAAATCGTTGCAGGCTAGGCGGCAGACTCTTAATAAAAGAAAATCGCGAAAGTCTTCTCCTCCTTTTGAAGCTTTCAGCCAGTCGAGTGGTGTACTGTTGCATGTGGCACCCGTGGTATGGTCTCTTCTCTGGTCTTGTGCAGCTAAGGCGCGCGGTGGTGTGCAAGGGTTACGCGAAAAATGAGTTTGAAAAGGCGGAGGGTATGCTAAGAGATAGAGAGACCACCCCAGCAGCCGAAGCCTGAAGTGTTGCCAGCTTCTTCAGTCTGGGTTTCTTCTTCTTCCCGCTACCCATCTTCACGGTCTCGCGAAATCTCTCACCAGGTCTACACTCCCTCGATCTTTTTCGCCGGTTTCTCCTCGGTTTCGCCGCGGTAGTTTCGTTCCTCGTTCGCCTATGTTGTCATTTTCGTTCCCTGGCACCGCTGGAAAAACTTTTTCCCTTCTCCCCTCCCTCTGTAGTTGACGCTCTCCCTGTTAGTACACTCTCCTACCTCTGTCTAGCGTCTACCGTTCACCGCCACCTCCCTTATTTTCATTTTGTCTTTGGGGCAGCAGCCCCACCCACGTTAGAGGGAACTTTCTTCTGGTAAGTAGCACACTTGCTGGAACCTTTTCGAGGATTAGGAAGGGGATTATTATTTTTCCTTTCTCTTGACTCTAGGTTCAATTTGTGAATCGAATACGGTGGGCCGCGGAGAACACCTGTATTAGGAGGGTTTTGATGAGATTGTGTGGAATCTGTTGATCAAATGCAGATTCTTTCTCAGAGTTCGAGAATATCAAGGTAATCACGTGCGGAGATGTCAGAAATTGGTTGGGGACGTTGGTCTGTATTTCAGAGTATTTTTTGAGATAATTGTGGTTTTTTATTTAATTTTGTCTGTCAGGTATAGACGAACTAGCAGAAAATTTATTATAGAACAGCTCACTTCAGGCAGGAGCTAACTTGTAGTTATTCGATCAAGGAATCCTATAAGTAATACGACTTTTTTTTTATATGTACAGTACCGTTCATAAATATTAGGGCACTTGGTCTGTATAACAATAATGTGATCTTTCGTGAAAATTATATATTTTAGGCCACTTTTATTACTTTATAGTAGCACAAACGTGGTTCATCGGAATTTAATATCTCCTAATTAGTATTTATTTCAGATTTTCAGAAGTTTCGTAATGTAATATTTACGGAATATTTGATAAATGTCCTCATTGTCATGTACTCATGCCCTATCAGGGCATGTAGTACTCATAGAGAGGAGTGAAAAGATGTCTGATCATGGTAGGTCCTAAAATCAATTCTTTTGGTGTAAAATCAACTTTTATATTTACGAACATTCGATGTCGTAAGGTAAGTAAATCACCTTACAACATATTGAATGTAAACAAAAGAATTGCTTTAGAAATATATTAGTGCAAGGTTCTATAACAACAGGCAATACGAGGTATAAAAGTTTTGTATTGAAATGGAAGGAAGACACACGAAGCATCTGTAATAAATATGAAAATAAACTTCTGTATTTTTCATCGAAAGAATTGATTTTAGAACCTATGTGGATCAAACATTTATCACTCCATTCGTTGACTAACTATAAGCACCTAAAGTCTTGGATCCTTTTTTGAATCCTCTGTGTATAAGAATTTATTGGAACACCTTCGTGGAATCTACTACTTAAACATTTCGTACTAATACCAAATAAAGTTTTATTACAGTCTATCACGGAAAATTCGGTACAGAAGTTTAACGACTTCAGTTATATCTATGGAGAAACACGATACAGTTTTCTGTGTCGAGTACACCGATATAGAATCTTTCGAATTCCGCTGCAAACGTCATTAAACGGGTGCTTATTCGCGCCACGTGGTTCGTGCTCGGAACGCTGACTAGGTACTCCAGTTTCCCATCGAATAGAGCTTCTAAACACGCCACGCTTCTATACCCGGGCAGTTATCAATTCCCGAGTGGTGCACGCGTTATATATTTCTTTCTTCCGGGTATAAGAGATCGATCCAGTATTCTCGACGTTGGTGCCATCGTCGTCGTCCTCGTAGTTTAACATCAACGTCAACTTCAACGTTGTTCGATCGCCTCTTCCCCCTTCCACGTTCCCTATCTCGCGCGCGTAGCGCACCGGTGACGATACCCAAACGATCAGCTCGAAATCTCGCCGCCACTGTATAAACGTGCACGTTCTGCATAAATGCTGATTTCAACGGAAATTAGAATTCTTCGCTGTTACAATTACGCGATGGTGTCTTTGGTAGAAATCGACGTGGAACACGAACGCGTAATTTCGCCACGTTCGCTGTTAAACCGTCTGTTTTCGATGATCTTATTCTACTTCAGGAGTATATTGATTTTATTGTATAATTTAGTCAGGCGAAACGTAATCGTTCTGGTGGGATAAGGATGTTTCTGGTTGTGTGAAATTCGTAGTTTGGTATAGATAATGCAAGTGTATTATTATAGTTGGTGAATAAATATGTGGGTAATTGGGTAATTAATTATGATAGTTCTACTGTAGGAATAATACCTTTAGAATTCTGTGAAATGATTGTCTTTCTGAATTAGATGGTATTATTCTACTTAAAGTAACACTGAATGTATCTGTTTTTACTGACAATAAGGGAAATTTTTAATTAAGCTTTCCTTAGGCATATTCATTTTTTCGACCATAGTTGAACGAGGAGTTATCTGATTTGAAAGGGTCTATTCTACTTGAGCAATAACTAAACGTACAGATTTTAAGGTACGAACAGTTGAGTTTTATTTAACAAAACGTTTTATAAAGACAAGTTTATTTTACTGTATAATTTCATTCAAATAAAAAGGCAGTGTTTAGAATAATATAATTTTCGTTTGACGCATTTTAAGCAGTTGCGTCGTTGATTCATACGGTGATACTCTCCTTCTATAGTCTCTGTGTATGCACATTGTATTGAATTGGTGCAAAACAGTAATTTCCAGAGAATATAGATTTTTTCGTACAAATAATGTAACAAATGTTTCGATTAATTTTTGAGACTGGTTGTCTGACTTATTGAGATGCAATAAAACTGTTACTAAGTTCTTCGATCTTACAAGTAGATATTCTATGTCAAGCTAACAGTGACGCGATATTAAGTTCACATTGGTTTGCATTATTTTGAGATTACATTACTGGAATTAAATATTATGTTGAGAATGGGAGGGAATTAAGGAAGAAATATAGACGCTAGATAGAAGACACAACATAAAATTTCCATATACAGCAATCTCCGTGACGTTACCGAAGGATCAATAAATTTTCATCAAATTTCAATCAAAAGCACTTTAGTATATACCGTACGTATTCCTTCAACCGGATTATTGTTTCGTGTAACATAGTATATGCTACATAAATCTGACATAGTTGGCCTCATACTTCCTGCAATTTAATCTCAATTATTATTAAATGGTACTTTACTTATTAGAGCATTCACCGCCAGACTATCACGCCGGATATTTCACGTAGCTTTCCGTTCACGCCAGTAGGATAATTGTATATTAAACGGTCCCCCGTGACAGACGAGGCGTACGCGGAAAAGTCAACGTCACTCACCGATATTAATTAAACGTACAAAACTGATAAAGCAAATGAAACACGTAGTAAATACTAATGGCAGTTGTCGTTCATACAATATCAAGGCATTCAAAATATGAAATATTGGGTTGTAAACTATGTGTTTACATTTATGAATTCAGGACAAAACAACTCAAGATTCTTTCACGGCCATTTTTTTCTCCTAGCATATAGTTTAAAAGTGAAGTTTTTTGCAGAGGTTTAAAAAAAAAAGATCCTCGACCAATCAGAGCGCGAGTCTTTTCGTTACTATCTCATTAACAAAGCCTCGTATAACATTTTTGCTAAGGAAAAACTGCTTCCAAATCACCTTAAGAACGACCCATTTCAGGGAGCAATCAACACATTTGTAACACCCTATATACTCCCAGATATGAAAAAAACACGATACTCATCTGTTTATTCCATGATTTATAATACATGTGTATCTATATGGCTACAGTGACAACGAAAAGGGTTAAAATTCATCTCTCTTTCCATACTCTCTTCAAGACCAGTTACCCTTCCACGTAACTTTTCCGCCTAGACGATGCTGAAATCGCGGGGCGTGACGGAAATTCAGCGAAAAACTGATCGTCCCCGCGGGTAAAATACCCGCTGCAGAGTATACGGCGGGAGTTCGAAAGACGCCGAGTGGTACCTTTTCGTTAATCCCAGGATGCGCGACGGGGCTGCTCGTTGAAACTTCCGCGGAACTCTCGGTGGCGGTGCACGGTCCCGTTAACATTTTTTCTTGCGCACGCGGAGGATCCGATCGATGCTTCCGGTCTGGCGAGTTTCGCATTACGAAACTCCTTTTCGCGGGTTCTGTGGATCGATCACGGGCCTCTTCCAGTTAAGAGTTCGAAACTCGCCGCTCACGCACCCCCCCTCCCCCTCTCCTGTCTATTTGAGCCTATTCCAGACGCTCTTTCGCGAGGGCACACCGTCGAAACTCAGTGCCGTCTAAGACGGCTTTAAAGTTCACCGCGGCTAAAACCTCGCTACACCGACGACGTATATACATATTTTATTCGGTCTTGCACACTTCCGGCTGTCAGAGTACTCTCTCCTGTTAGGTTTGCATGGATCAAGGTCCTAGGTAACCCTGATGGAGTTCTCGCTACTCCCTCGAGTAATCGGGCCACGACAGATTTTTCTGAACAATAGTTGACGGAATCCTGGCAACAGCTACTGATCTTTTCGTTTTCTTGCTACCAGGAGTCTTACAAGGGAAGTTCGGTAACCCGGAAATTTCAATTTGTTTTAAACTTTGCAGGTTTGTAGGGGACCTCGAGAGAAGTATAGGGCAATTTTTATTTTTGGCCCAATTGCAGTTCTTCGGGGTGAAAACATACCTTGAAGGTAGATCGGTGTTTCCATATTTCCCTGTATATCTTTAAAACTATCGTAGATATAAAACAATGGCTAGGATAAAAATTGAATGGTTTTTTTATGCTCTGTAAAACGATGCAATTAAATTGGTAATTAATAAAAGTGGGGTGGGGGGATGTTTTTATTTAAACAAAGAATTTTTATCAATTTATTACATCGTTTTATGAAGCATAAAAAATCATTCAATGTGTAACATGTATGACACCAACAATATGAATAATAATATATTACATCACAGTGTAGGGAAAATACATACAAGAAAACAGAAAGAAGCACAAGGAAGGTTGCCGAATTTGGACCATCGGCTAGGATGGGCCACTACTGTAACTTGTCATGTGTAAGCTGTTTGCGTCGTACGATAAACAATATCTGTATGATAGTAGTGATTGTATTGAGGAAATTAATATATAAACAACACATACTGTCTATCATACGTCGCAAATTGGCACATAGTAGTGGTTCAACCTAGGCGATGTCCAAATTCAGTAATCATCCCCTAATAACAATAACACGAAAAATTCAGATCTAAAATAATATCAAGCTACATTTAACGTTACCCAAAATGCAATATACGCGTCCTCTAGTGATAACCCAAAGATACACGTTCCATCAACAGATCCAAGAGATTTCGCCACGTCCAACTGATGGCATTTCGCCCCAAATTGTATCTCGATTCTGCCAGGATTTCGCGTTAAAAAAAAAAAAAAAAAGAAAAATCAGTTCGAAGGGACGCACGACGGGGAGCGTAAATCCCGGGGCAGATTGGTCCGACATAGTCGCCCTGTTAGCTCCGTCGCGAGCACGCTTTTATTTCCGGGTAAATTTCGTCACATCGCCGACAGTGGCCTCCTGAAAAATTCAAACGGCACCTAGACGAGGCAGTTGAAAATCTACGTGAGTCGAGTGACTCTGGGCTGTGTACACAAGCCCGATTCCCTGTGAAACAATGGAGTCACTCGTATGCTGGGACAGACGTCTCGAGCTGACTCCTCCTTTTCCTATGTCCCCGCCACTTTACGAACGTATCCAGTGTTCCTCAGGGCGCGCGTTCCTGACAAACCAGATTCCTTTCTGGTGGAGAGAACTGGTCATCGTGGTCGTCTGAATATTCGAGAATTACAATTAGAGCAGCCGGTTGATCTCAGTCTTTCTCTCTCTGTCTCTCTGCGCGAGAGCCCGTCGTCTCTCGTGGCTTATTGCGGCCGGTCGTTGTTCCACGACGCGGCCACGTAATCCTGATACAATATGAATGGTAAGTAAGGGATACAAGGGTGTTATCGCGGCGCAAGGCATTTGAATAACGGGCTAACGGGCTCCCGAGTCCCTCGATACCAGGCTCGTTTTGAATGCATACCTTACGCAAATTCCGTCCTACCATCGGGGGGTGTGGATGTGTGTACAGTCACCGGGAATATCTGGGTAAGTTGGCGCGCGATGGCGAATTCACTCTCTTCTCGAGGCTTTCTTTGGGCTGGTGATAAAAGAGGGAATGCTGATAGCTGATGGGAGGGTGTAGGAGAGGTTGGATAAATTTCGCCGCGCGAAATATGGTCTTCACAAGAGAACTAAATTGTGTTGCGGTCGTCAACTGAGCCAGGATAGCTTGATGCCTACCGTTACGCCGTGAGGAAAAAGCTTTGGAAGCTGGTAGATAAGGATTGTATTTGGTTGAAGGTGTGGATTGAGGTGTATCGGTGGAGAACAGTTGTACGAGAGAAGTAAATTGTACTGTAGATTGGCTTTTCTATATACAGGGTGAGTCATCTAGGATTTTCGCTTGAAATATATCTGTTGTTTTAAATGAAACCAGAAAATGTTTAAGGGAAAATGTGTTTGGTTCTGTGTGGCAATTATTGTGATACAGATTTTTTTCCCAAGGTCATGTTTTGCAATATTTCAAGGTGTTCATCGTTTTTTTTAATGGCATAACGTATTTTGGTTAGGTCTAACGTTACAGCTAATTAAAAGACAAATTCAACCACGTATAATACCTTCAAATGACCTTCGGAGAAGTTACTCTTCAAAAAGCATATCTTAACGTACCAAGACGATGTTAATGCTTCCCGTACTCTAGTAGGCTTCCATTGATATAAACACTGTAACATTGTCGAAAGTTATCTTGTAGATACCGTACTTTATAAACAAGGAATATCTTTCGACAATGTTTCAATATTTACATCGATAGAAGCCTACTAGAGTACGGGAAGCATGAACATAGTCTCCATACATTAAGATATGCTTTTTGAAGAATAACTCCTCCGAAGGTCATTTGAAGGTTGACATATTACACATGGTTGAATTTGTCTTTTTATTATTTATTTTTCCATTTTAAAAACTCGATGATAATCTTGAAATATCGGAAAATATGGCACTGAGAAAAAAATCTCCTATATTATAATAATTGCTCTACTCAAGCAAACATTTTTTCCTTCACGTAAAAATATAAGTCGAAAATATAGAATACAGTTTTTTTCATTTGAGACTTTGTTCTCGAAGACATCGACTGAATATCTAGTATATACTGGAAGTATACGTAGTAGATACTAGATACACGTGTAATTGAATAGAACTTAGCAAGCTTTCTAATGTTCCATTCCGTTTCTACTTATTAACATGATCAACACACGCGTTTCAGATTACTTTTCAACGACTTATTTTCTCGAAACCGAAGTCTCAAATGAATAAATTTTATTGTATATGTTCGACTTACTTTGTCACGTAGAATCACCCCCTGCCCAGTTGTATCGCCAGTTACATAACACCCTCTATATAGAACTACGTCATTAACCTCGCTTACGTCAGTCTGTATTTAATTCAATAATTAATGGTAATTATTGGAAGTTGTGTTTATTTCGTTCTTAATTGGTTGACGTAAACTTGACACAGCGAATGAATTACGTAATTGCTCATTAGAGCTGCCAAGCGCCTTCTGGGCATAACAGTAATATCGCAAAGAAATAAAATACCAATGGAGCTACTGTAAGTTTTTTTAACGATTCCTGAGTGTCATAAACGCATCAGTAACTGATAATATTCTCCTAGAGATTGTTTTTAAATACACTGCGCGGCATAACTGTAAAACCACCCTAAAATTTTCAACCCTTATGTATTGTAGTTAAAAGAAAGACGAACCACTTTTTCCCAGGGAATATGATCTATTCTTTTCTGGAGAAACATTATTTCTCAACATGATTTCAGACATGGCGAACTTGGTTCGTTTGTATTTTAACCACAATACATAAGAATTGAAAATTTTAGGATGGTTTTATTGTTATGCCATGGAGTGTATACTATGTATAAGTACTGTACTATACATACAATGTCCTAAATTAATTACAATATTTATTTCATGGCTTTGAAAATATTTTTTACCTAACACGACTTTGAGGATCATTTCCAAATAATGAAATCTTTGTCCTTTGTTATTCGCACACAATTTACGCTATTATTGTTAATGCCTTATGTAAATTATAGTATCATCGTACCTCCTACATTCTTCATTAAATAGTCAATATATTTCCTGTGTATGTAATTTTCTTGTGTCGTTCACATTGAACAAATTAACCTGTAATTTCTTGCATATACCTTCGATAAAATGTGCACTGTTGTTGATAAGTATTATAGCAGCTGGTCTGTACGAAGAAACCGTGTTGTATCATCAAATTTATAAAATTTGACCACTTTCATTCCTTTGTATTAGCATTATTCATCGAACTTCAAAATCACATACACCATATTTACAGTAATTCATACTTGTTACTGTTCGCTACAATTCAACATTTCCTTTCCTTCCACTAGTCTCTTTAAATTCCTGACCGGATCTTACCTTATCGTTACGCCCCGTACATTTCTCCCGTGACCAAGCATCGCCGATCGTCCCAGAAACATTCAACCGAGTCAGGACTAATTCAGACCAGTTATCCCAACACAGTTTCTTCTCCTATAATACACAATGAATACAAATGGAACAAACCCGTCACACACTTTTCCCTACGGTGGAATAATAGTAATAATTATCGAGGAATGGAATCTGCAAGCCGTGCGCGACTCTCGCGTGTAAGGCGACAATTGTTTCGAGAACGGTGTTCTCCATGGCGCGTTCTGAAAGGAATTGGAAACAAAGGGGATTCCTAGCAGACGCGCGACCGTCATCCAACCACGTTCCACGTTTGTACGAGAACCGTTCACCGATAGGTGGAAGTGGGGAACCGGTCAATTTCGAAGACCGGAGGCGTCCAACAATAAACGGGGACACCTCGAGGAATGATCGATACGCGTGCCGATGATATGCACGTACATACCGACAGCCCCTTGCGCGTCTGTGGCGCACAAATCAATGCACGATCCTCGAGCCACTTCGTAATTTTACGCGACGTAAACGATCTTGCCCCTCCCACAGATTTGAATTCCTCGCATCTGGTGACAGCCCTAGATTCCTATAGCAGCTAATTAACCCACGGAATATTTCTTCGTCGATCGAGAATGGATCCGTCACATTACGCATACGAGGGGAAAATTGTAACGGTGGAATGTCGGCGCGGTTGCGTCTGCAATCTTTCGGACCCACTCCACCCAACCCTCAACGGTGCCTTTATTTCGTATGTAAGAATCCGAGCTATTTCATAAGCACAGCGTGTGCTCCTTTGCTCGCTGGCGGGGAACATATTTCATAGGAATTTTTTAATCAAACGTGCTTTCGAGCAATGAACGAGACATCGTTGTAAATTTGAGGGGAGGAATTTCGGCTGTACCTCTGCCTGTTTCATTGTTGTGTTTAATTGCTTGGCAGGACGGATATTTTACTTGGGGAGGTGAGACGGTTTTTGTGTAGTAGATGAAATTGAGATGATACGTAGGCAAGTGGGTGGATATAATCAGATAAAGAGGAACGAGGTGTTTAGTTATTGGTGCAAGTAGAATGGTGGGCGTTTCTAGTCAGACGAATTTTTCTTCGTGGGCAGACCTGCGAATATTTGCTTTTCCTTGGTAGCTTGTACCAGTCAATTTAAGAATAAGTAGCTAAAATGCGAATACCTTAAAAGAATCACATATAGATCGGTCAGTTAAGAGATAAAGCTACTCCTTGTTTACTTCAGGTATTATTAACTCTTTCATTCCGAAACGATTCAAAAGTTACCAAATAAATATTTTGTTGTATTTTTGATTATGATACCAGATCATAATTGTAGAAAAAACATAACAGAGAAAGAAGCTATATCAATTGATAAATGTTGCGAAGATATACAAAAGTAAAGTGTATAATGTATTGTATAAGTCCAATACTCGATTTAACCCTCTAGTGATATGGTACGGGTCGTATCTGATCCAAATTATAGTTCTTGTGCTGTTCCCACTCTATTTTTTCTTATTTTCTCAGTTTCTTAATATTCTCATTTAAAAATGTTTTTTATTATTTAGTAAACTTATATTGCTGTGTTATATATGTCAATTATTATTCATTATGTTATATAAATAAACAAAAATACAAGTTCAAAATAATAATTTTTTCTCTCGTCTGAAAATAGCAAAAAAGAGCTCGTGTCAGATCCGATCCTACCTTTCCAAGTACGATCTTAAAACCCACCTAATAATCATAAGTCCTTTATTGCAGCACCCCGATTAATTAGACTTCGTCCTATCAGAAGATTATACCTTTAGATCGCTAGAACATTCCGTACTAGAAAAAACCGTCGAAAACATTATCCATCTAGAAACAGGTTGAAGAATTTGGTTACCCAGTTCAATGAAATTTGTAAATATTTGTTACAATGAAATCCATTGCAAAACGAAAAGGCATTGTTTAACAAAGTAGTAAACAAGAATATGGATGTAAATTGAACTAGATAGATTGTAACTCTACCCTTGAAAGCCCTACGAACTTTCCTAACAACCCAATATCACAGGACCATCCCTAGGGCTAATAAGAAACGACAATCATACCACGAGTACTCCTAAATACGGAAAGTGGATTAGAACCGTCCCCGATCAGACAAGTAGAACCAGAACAGTGCCCATCTAAGCAAGTAGAATGATCACGTACCCGGTCAGGCGAACTTAATAATATCCCTTACTGGTCCGGGCCAAGTAGATTATCCGTCGTCCACGGTTATCCCCAACGTAGCGCACCGTTTCACCAGACTCGTCAACAGCTTCTCCAAATATCTGTCCGTTTCTTCGATCCAATATCCCAATTAGCTTTCTCCACGTCAACTAACCGAATTCTCCGGTCAATTCTGAAAATTCCTTCGAGTAGATACGTCCGTACAATTCCAAGCGCGATTGCTTCCGTCCGAGCGTATGCGATTACCCTATTATTCGGAGCGACGCGCTCGTTTCTTTTTACCCGGCGACTTGCCAGGTGGACAGAGACCGTTCCTACTTATTCAATTATCGATTCGATCATAGTATCCTCTATCCTGTTGACAGTCGAAACTGTGAATAGCATAGTTCGACGGAACCCCGTAACGAAACAGCGGACGGGACTTAGGATATTTTTCCGAAAGGAACCACACATATCAAATCACAGATCAATGGGAAAATGTATGGTTTTCTGTGAGAAATTAAGGGGTTACTTTTTTTAAAGGAGTGGACTTGTTTATAGATCGTGCACATCGACAGGTGGTGTACAATATATGGGCGAAGAATTAGTGCGAAAAGCATCGATGGTTGATCAAGTCGTGGAGGATGTTGCGAGGGGAATGAAAGGACTCTAAATATAAAATTTTAGCTTCGGGAATTCACTCATTCGGATGATACAGCTTTTCAATACAAGCAGTGCGTGGTTAACATTGGGTGTTGCGTGGTGAAATGTTGGATACGTGGTTATCACTGGGTGTTGCGTGGTGAAATTTTGGGTGCGTGGTTATCACTGGGAGGTGTGTGAGTACTATGCAGGGGTTAAATAGGTACTCTGTTCGGTTGCGTGACGCTCTCACCGGCCAATGATTGATATTCCGAAAGGCTACAGTATTTTTTATCGTTCCATCTCAATCGGTTTACAGCAATTCAATGTTGAATCTGAGTCCATTTAAACTTTAATGAAGTACATAATCATATGTAAATAGCATAGAAAATGCCTTATACAGTAAAGACTCCGTGAGAGTTGGATAGGGAGTTCCTCGTGAGAGTTTCTACTTCATCCCCACCACTGGGGGTGGGAGACCGTGGAACCTGTCAAGCGCATAATTTATTGCCCTCCCCCACTCCTGCTTTTGTTGTCAATACTCGGACTTTAGGCAGAAAATAGATTTGCACCGTGAAAGTTTTGAAGCGGTTCCAAGTTTCAAACTCTCATGGAGCCTTCGCTGTACATGAGAAGCCGTATCTTCTCAACGAGTGAATTCCCGAAGTTCAAAATTTATATTTGTGGTTCCTTAACTTCCCTTATAACACTCATCAAATTTCCTATTGATAAGCCACCAGTGCCTTTCGGAAGTACAACCGAGACTTATTTCCAGGGGCTCGGCTGGCGGCACGGAATTGAGTGGCCGTTGAAAGAAAATAAAGAAACAGAGAACGTCTGTCGAAAAGGGTGGATCCATTACGCGGGATCTTTTTAGTCGCGGGAAGCTCCAAGAAAGCCAATTAACGCAGAGACGGACGTTTCCCTCGTTATGCCGCTCGTGTTTTGCATTCGACACACGTCCGACGTGCACCTTCGCGGGCACCCTCTCTAGACGCGTGTCCCGTTTCAACGATGTCTCTCCCTTTTTTTCCTCGCTCTCTCTCTCTCTCTCTCTCTCTCTCTCTCTCTCTCTCTCTCAGGCTTTACCCTTATTTCCTCTCGTTATCCGTCTTTCTGCTTGTTTCATTCTTCCACGCGATCCCGTTTCCTCCCTTTTCCAGTTCGCCTACCTTTCCTTCCACTCGGCCCGCGGTTTCACGCCCCTCTTTCCCTCATTCAGCCCCGTTCCACGTTTTCACAGTCGAACGCCGGCGAGTTTTCTCGCTTTCGTAAATAGTTTCCAGCCGTGTAAATAGGAAGACGGTGGGAACGAGCGGATCGTAGCCGGCCGCGCAACGCCCGTAAATCACATCAAATTTCTACCCCCTTTCCATTGGGTTTTGGGCCGCTCCCAGTAAAAGGGGATCGTTCCTGTGGAAATTAGCCGAAACGCTTCTATACCGTTTTATAATTTGTTTTTTTTAATTATTAGCAATCAGAATACATTTCTACGAGCTAATTTGCTGGCTTGGATACTGTCTCCAGCACCACTTATGGCGTGATGAGAATTCATCCATTGATGTGTCTTCTTTAACCCTTTAACTCCCAGTGTTGCATCGGCGCAGCATTCATTGTAAACGTGCGTCATATTCTGCCGCCGGTTAATATTTAACTTTTGTCAACAAGTATACGTAGTTTCATTGATTTGAAATAGATCTCCACATTTTCAGTTGAGAAATTTAAGCATTCTATTAAAAAATAAAAAAAAAATGAAAAAATAAGTCTGTTTAATAATCATATTTTCCACTTTAGAATAACAAAATACAACTTATACATAAGCTTCATAATTTTGAAATAATGGGCGTGGAAGGGTGAACCATTAATCCTCCTACAGCGAATCCAGGGTCATTTTCACCTATTTGCAGCTATTGCTGTATTATTCGTAGTTATATGAAAATGTATATATTCCTATGTCTGAACGAATTCAGCAGTTTGTGAATGACAATTTTGCCTTGAATTATTTTATAGAAAGCGAAGAAGATATTGGTTATGAACTCCGTTTTTTTAAAGACACATTCCCTTCCTCTTTATATTCTAAGCATTATTAGACAATACAGGGTTATTACAAATGATTTATCAGGTCTTAAAGTCTTATTTCTTCCAATCTATGGATTGCACTCTGTCGTGCTCGTAATGAAAGAAAGCGTCTCAAATTTTGAAATTCGCGAGTGCTTTCATTGGATGATCTTCGCAACTGCATTATCGCTGCTTTGATGACCATCAAGGGGGAAATGCTACAGCGTGTGTGGGCCGAACTTTGCTATCGCATAGACTTACGTCAAGTGACGAGGGGAGCACACATCGAACATTTTTAATCTCATGACTAAAACATGGACAATGTCTATTTTTTTTTTCATGTGAAATTTGTTATTTTATACATAATGCTTTTTTTAAATACAGGTTTTTAAACCTCGCTGAATCATTTGTAATAACCCTGTATCAAAATACAAATGTCAAAAAGCTAGATTTAAAGTACGTATTATAAATATTCTGGTATGAACCAAAATGACCCAGTATCGGCTCGCCACGTCGCTGTGTTCAGTTGGCCGTTCGAGGGTTAAATCGTTTAAAGCAACATGGGTGAATATCGGCAACCACTTGTGCTCGTTCATGAACGTTGGAAGTGGAATCAGGAGACTGGAATAAGTTCTCCAATCGTTATTTCGTTACGACGGGTTTTTCGGTGGTGTACAGGTACTCGAAAAAGTATTCAACTTCCGCATGTGTTTAACATATTTTACATATTTAATCATTCTTAAATAAAGCTATTAAATTTTTTTTCTATCCTATTTTGTATTGGCTGTCATTGTTTTCGGTTGAAGTCATGCCAGTTCTCATTTAACAGTCGTGTATTGTGGACCATCCAAGTTCGTAGTGCGACATTTAACTCCTCAAGAATGTGTTACGGTGATAAAAATCTATTACCAAAATCAACCGGCCGTTGTGCAAAAAAAAAGACAATTACATAACATAAAAAAAGCATTAAGTAAATCTGCTTTTTTTCGTCTAGTGTAAAATTTAGAAACAGTTCTTTCGTCACTTTTGCTGATAGGCCAGAGTGGTTGTCCTCATAGTGAATGTTCCAACAGAAACATTGCATTTGTGAGAGATAACAATACAATTGAAATTTGAAAAGAAATTGTCAAGAAATTCAACAACTGACACGAGAACCATGTAAAAATGTTCAGAACAATATTATCGAAAGAGCGCGCATTGTGCTTTTTCATTGTGCGTCCCATTTGTGCAACAGCTAGAGGTAACCGTTTAGCCAATATTATACGCCACGTATAATTGAAAAGATTGAAATAACTTTTAATACAAAATATATATGTATATATACTTAAATTGTTGCATTTAAAAATTACTTAAAAACAAGTAACGTTTCTTTTATGACATCCTGTATAAACTTTCCTTGATACAGTGTATAGGTTATGATTTATTCGAGTGAGAAATTAATCATACTTTATTTAAGGGTGTATTATTGCCACTGTGGAAATTCACTATATTAAACAAAATAATTTCGAGATATTTTCGAATGTCGACTGTAGGGGATTGATGTTGTTAAACCCCGAGGCAGCGCCCGTAATCAATGACCTTACCAAACGTGTAGGTATTGGACCCTAATTCCAGGAATCCAACAGTCCCTCAGTTACCTCTATTACGCTTCGTGATAAGCAGTAATACACTGTTTACTTTTCTCAAATGAAGAACATCGAGGCCACTGATTTGCCAGTTTCGTCACCGCCCCCCTAAACGTCCTTGTCTATATCAGGACAAGCACTTCCGTCATACTTCAGTCACAGTTGTGGATGCACCTTAGTCGCGTTCGTGAGCAAAGTGTTCGTTACTGTCTTCAGTTCGTGCCGTAGTTCCGTAATCATAGTGCTCTGTAATTCTCGTTGCAACTAGACTGCGAAAATTTATACAAGGAACAGACATTAATTAAGTAATTTATAGAAACCGTATCTTAGTGTAGAATCATATTTATGTTATTAACGTTAGAAGTGTTTCTATTTCTACCACGTTGGTGAAAGGGACAATTTGTTGAAAATACATAATTCGATAAATCAACGAATTTCTTCATTTATATAGTGCAATGAAAGTTTTGAAGAATTTGAAAGAATTGTACAGTGTTATGACGTTTTCATAATTGTTAGAAAAGTGTACGAACCAGTTATTTTGACGGCTTTAGTAGTTCTAACGTGAAGAATTCTGCGAATAGTGGCGTTGCAAAATTTCCGGACAGATAGATTTTCCATTCTTTATTTTCTAAAAATGATACATGAAAGAAATTTAATATAAGTATTTATTTATGGCACTGTTTCCTTTTACTTGCCATGCCCACATAACCAATATCCGTGAATATTGTTTTAAATACCGCTTTCAGAAAATCATATAAAAAATCTATTTGTCTGGAAACTTTTGCAAACCATTGTATATAGTTTCGAGTAATATGAAAAGATCATTACAATTCATTCAACTTCTCAGTGCACTGAGTTTCAAACAATCGTGTATAAAATCAATGCATAAAATTCGGGGTCTAGTTGCAAATGTCGTGTTTAAAAAAATCCAGTTAAGGATCTCAGACTTTTTTCGTCAAATCAAGTGTCTTTATTCGTGTGTCTTCTAATGCTGCAGCTGTTCAGAAATCCAGGTTTGCAAAATTTAACTACAATAAAACAATTAATACCGTTGAAACTACTGTTTCCATTATTTCGCGACGCGACAATCTCTCAAGGTCAGTTTCGCTACTCCCGTGCCAATACCTTCGTCATCCGTCAATATTTTTTTTTTTTTCACGCATTCATTTCTTTTATCTGTAAATAGTTTCGAAACGCGTGAAACCACGTGTGCCGGGGGTTTGCGGGGACGGTTTATTGCGGTTGTTTTCCACGTGATTAAAGGTTCACCGTATTGAGGGTGAACGATAGCGTATACGGGACAGATCGCGATAACGAGCGTTACGGGGCCGATAGCGGAAGAATTCCTGGAAAGCTTACAAATTCTCGCGTTATCTTCGGAACGCAATTTTGAAGCCGCCTTCCCTGGTTAGCCGGTATTGGTTACCGCTAAATTATGGCCCCGATGCGGTAGACACCGGCCCTCACCCCTCCGCCCCTGTGTTCCCAGTCTCTCGCCACGGCGCAAAGTTTATTTTGGGTCATTGAAGCACGATTTACGTTGACGGCCGATCTGTGGAGGAACGATAAATTCGAGTCTAAGCCCCCCCCCGGCGAGAAAGCTGGTAAGACTGTAAAGAAAATTGTCGACGGATTGGACTCCGTGTTTACAGCCCCGTGGCGTTCGCATCTGTTCCGAGGGGATGAACTTGTCAGTAGTGTTTGTTCACGGTGATCTTGTTGATGAGCTTTGGGGATAATTTAGAGGGTATTTACGCGTTTAACTAGATTAGTAAATAAAATTTGTGTTCTTCTTGGGATTATTTTGTTCTGTTTGTTGTAGGACTGATATTTTAACGTGATGATTAAAATATTTAGACAGTACTTGTGAGCGTAATGAATGTAATTATTCAAGAATCGTGTTGTGATAGTAGTGTATTATTGTAATAGGTGCATCGTTTGAAAATTGGCTTCATCTTGTCGCCGTTAATTTGTAGAAACTGTGTCTCAGGTGAAGGAGATACATTTTGTAATAGCTTTATTATTACACGCAATAGTTCTTGTAAATATTACTATTTGTGCTACATGAGATTAAATTATAATAGGGAGAAATGAACTCTTAGGGTCTGTGAATATTGTTCTATTAAACGCACCATAATCGTAATGACTTCTTTTAATAATTGATTTAAAAGTGTATTCATAGTAAGTAGACTGTGGTCTTTATTGATTATAATGCAGTACTAGAATACAACAGAAACATAAGTAAAGTTTAACACGGACTTTGTTTCTTTTCCAAGTTTTCGTTGTAATCTTCACTCTTATTAAATAATGTATAAAAATCTGAAATTGCATATGAACCCATAGTGTAATAGTATGTAACTTTTTTTGACAGCCCTTGAAAATTTGAATTAAATTATATTTTCCAATTTCATTATTTCGGTGAATAATATCAGTATAAAGGAAAGAAAAGAGATAAAGGAGAAAATATAACAGCAGGTTCTTTAACAATTTACAGGCAAAACGTTTTTGTAATTGTCTAGGTATTGTACCAACAACATTTTGCATAAACAGTCCTCCATTTAAATTAATTATTCTTGCAAGTGCAATTAGTTTTCACTTAATTTACAATTCAATTCACCGTTTACACGGCTGTTAACACAGCGTGAAACATGTGACTCTGCACGCACGGGAGTGTCGGTCACACGTGCTACTCAAGTGCTCTCGAATCTGTTTAGAACTGTACGATAAAGAAAATATCTATCCTTCCATTATTTCTTTTGAGTGATGAAATTATAGGTTTGCTACCATATCAACATTTTCTATTCTATACATAACTGCGTGACATAATCCGTGTAGACGAAGGCCATAACCGTATATGTATATACAGTCAGCGTCAAAAGTATTCCTACACGCTTCAAAACGGAACAACTTTTTTAAAATTGGTCCAAATGACTTGAGTTCTTTTGTGAAGTTAGAGACATTAGTTTACTAAATAATGTGTAAACAAAATTGAGAAAGTTGTAAAAATAGTAAAGGTCGTTTTTTACAACTTTTTAATCTGAGGCTATAATGAAAATTTAATAAATAAGTATCGAAGATTTATGTTAGTTATATACATACTGAAACTTTCATTAAAATCGGTTAATACAGAAACGAGTAACAGTACAGTTGCAGGTCAAAAATCGCATAAACTGTGATTTTTAACATTTTTAATCGTTTGTATCTCGTAGTAACGTTAATCAATTTTGATAAAATTTTCAACATATATATAACTAACATAAATCTTCAATTAGTATTTATTAAATTTTCATTATAGCGTCAGATTAAAAAGTTGTAAGAAACAGAAGTTAAGCAGAGGCTCGGCTGCGTGTAAAAAATAAATTTATAAGGGACTGAAGACCTTTTCGCCTTGCCACGAATGCTTGAAAGCGTACCCAAGTTCGACACACTCATCGAGACATTACTGTAGACCGCTTTTTCTTACATTTCTACTTCCCAGTACCTACTCTGTCCTTCAGACTATATTCTAAATTATAACCAACCCCCAACAGTCGTCACCAATAATCTATACCATACCTTCCCAAACTGTTTTCACTCACCAGCCCCTTTCCAAAGTTTTTTCTATTCAGTGTCCTCCCGAAGGTAAACCATCTATTACCAAAATTAGCAAGTGTAATTGTGCGTCTAAACATTGAATCTCAAAAAGTTAAATTGAAACTAAAGTAAAGAAAATAACTGGAACGCTCCTCTAGATCTCCTCACCGTCCACTTTGGGAACCTGTGATCTGTACAGTTGATGCAACATTAAACTCGTATTAAAAAGAGGAAAGAAAGACATCACCGCTGAAGTTTCACTCCACACACATACAATTTTCCACGTCCATCTCCCGCATGTTCACACATCCAACGTTCCTCGAATCCACAGAGCGCGCAATTTCCATCGAAATCGTTTTTCTCTGGTCGCGTGTATCGCGGCGTTTCTCCTCGCCGGGCCTCCGTGTGTCGCATTCGCCCTGGAACGATACTAATGGTCGAGCCACGGGTATACAAAGGTTTCCCTAGACGTGGGCGCGCAGCCGAGCCGGGAAGGCCCGAAGAATGCGATGTAAAATGTACACTTCCGCGGAAAGGTAGAGAAAGAGAGACAGATACACGTTTTTTTTGCCCCTGGGAAAAAGAACGGTCGCCATTACATGCTTCCAGACGTAACATCATTTCCGGCTCGAGGCGTCTCTTTCGCGCCACCAAGGGTTTTCTTGTTCCGAGTCGTATGCAATTTTCTGCATCCGTTGGAATTTTACGACCGCCCAGGTTACCAGGGTAATGTTGTTCGTGCGTATTTTTTTTTCTTTTTTACTTGTCGAAGGACAAGGCGGCAAAGATAGAGAACGAACACAGTACAGAGAAAGAGATGAGAGAATGCAGAAAGCATAAGAGCCTCGTTGAAAATGGAGCCACGCGATAATTACGGCCGGCTGGTGCGTAGAAACGGTGAAGTGTCATTCGGCCCCGACGCTCGTTTACGCGCGTAGGTACACATTTAGTCGACGAAAAAAGGAAGAAGAAAAAAAAAGAAATAGAGAAAAAGAGAAGATTAAGCGGTGCTTGTTACCGCGTCCCGTCTACGGCGACGTGGATGACTCCTTGCGCCCGACGTACGCCTTTGTGTCGCGATGAGAGTGCTTCGTTTCACCCTGGCGTTTAGGTTTTCGTTTCTCGTGCGACGACGCGGGCTTGTTCGAATTGCTCGCCCGGCCCGGAGGAGGACTTGAGCTTTCTGAAAAGTTTGCCTGTTTGCCCCGACGGATTTGCGAACGCTCTCGAGAAGTTCTCGCGAGCGCTCGGCTTCGTTTTCGGCGGTTGAACGAAACTTTCTGACAGTTGGGATATCGGTGCCGAGCACGGGAAATGTTAATCGAGACGTTAGATTTTAATCTGTCGTTTGTTTTTGATCTTTGAGACATTGCTGAATTAAGAATTTCTTTTTGTTTCAGGTGAGTTTCTGTGGAGGTTTAACGGTGTTCTTGATGAGTATGTGAGTGATATTTATGTATAGAGATGTTCGAATTAGATGATTCTGATGGAAAAGTTTGAGAATTCTTTGATTGTATAAATGCATGCCGCTCGAAACAATTGGAGAATCGTATGAGCCCTTGACAGCATTAGTGATTTAACTCAATAAGTATATGTTTTAAATATTTGGAGATTTAGAAGCTAGTAAAACCGGCCCGAAATTGTTATATTTATATGAGTGTATCCGGATGTACTGATCATTATTATGTGCATGATGAGTATTATATTTGAGTATGATGATTATACTGACAAATAAGTATAATTATTACGTATCTGATGACTGCGAAAGTTTATTCAGATTCACAATTTCAAATACTAATATCGAAAAAATAAAAATGGACAGAATTTTGGATTCTGGCTAAAGGCTTTACTACGTTAACTAATAGAATTAAACTTCATTAATATGTTCATTTTATTGCATCCTACAAGTTAATGGATGCTATGAATCCATAAACATCCGCAGTCTAATAAGTATACGCAGTATAGAGGGATCATTGTATTGATATAGATCATTGATCCAGGATCAGTGTCAATTCATACTGAGATGATATATTCAACAGCCTCTGTTGAGTTACAAGTGAAGTTAGAGATATACACATTCATGCACAATAAAATATTATATATTGAACGAAATATGAGACTATCTCCTTATGATTTTAACTAAAACTCATAAAAAATCGGCTTAAATCGGTCGATGCTTTTAAGGGCTCATGTATTGTAGATCGTGAAATGTTATATTAGAAAGACGAAATTACATACTCGCATCATACGGGAAAGGTATAAATAAACTGCGGATTTTATGCATTTATCGTATACAGGATTATTTAAAACTCAGAAAAGTAACAAGTTCAACTGAATTTTAATGAAGTTTTCTTATAGCTTGGAACCTGATAATATCTTTAATAAGATAAATATGATTCTGTTTGACTTCGTTTTCTGTAAATTATTTCATAAAACTCTATAATTGCATAATCTTCCGCAGTCAATATTAACCGGGCCAATAACATTTCAACTATTTCATTTTATTATACATTCTGAAAATGGTATATCTACCTCTTCGGTTATCGAAGTGTTGCGAAGTAACGAAAATAGATGAAATTAATGCTAAATATTTTTAAACATATCCATAAAATAATACTATTACAACTATATTAAAGACCAATTAGTTCAATATTAAAGCAACAGGTGTATATTAACGAGCGATTGCAGATTGCTTTAAATTAATTATTGCCAGACAACATACGTTTCTTTTCATTGCTTATCGACTAAATCAAGTTGTTAGTTATTATGTGTTCCTTCCACCGTGATGTTTGAGAGTTCGTCCCGTTTTTATAATATATTTGTCAATAATTTAACTCTCTTGTTCACGTTGAACAAGAACCTCAACGGATACGTTATGAAATATGTTTGTTTTTGGTGGAGTGAGAATTGTTGGTATAGGACTGTTGTTGAGTCCTGTATTTACTTCTTCCGACTGAACAGCTGATTGCTGTTACGAAATTGTTACATTGTTTTTTTGTGACATCCCGTCAAGCTGTGTTTTCTCCCCTAGTTCTCCCTTTTCCTGTCCTCCACCAACCATTTCTCTCCTGTTTAAATAGCTCTCTTGTTATGTTTACGTATCGTCTGCCCTCTTCCTTCACGCGAACCCCTCGTCGTATCTCCCCTTCTTTTCCCGTCGTTTTGTAATGGGTTGTCGTCCTTTTCGTTAGTCTTCCGCTGTTCAACGACCGATGAGATGTTTACAGTGGACACTCCATTCAGAAGTATCTGTCTAATTTGTCCAAGACCGATTTCTCTAATCTCCAATAACTGTAACGATGCAATTATTTGAATTAAATAATTATAGTAATAACAGTAGTTTGCAATACGTTTAACGACTTCTTTCAACGTTCACTCAGTAGTGTTCTCCCGCTTTATGAGAATAAATTGAGACTTAAATTATTCTTTGTAGCCACTTGATATTTACGATTTTTGTTATTTCCTAGACAAAAATTGCGATTTGTAATCTTAATTGATACATATAAACAGTGCAAGCTTTTGCCTCTTAGTTCAGGATTATTCAGAACAACTGTATAAATTTTTGAACGGATTATTTGAGAAGCTATTCTGAGTAAAATAGTGGTACATTGATACAGATCCTTTTTTTAGTACTTCTACAGTTGGAACATTTTTTTCTGTTTTATTGTACTTATAGTAAAATCACAAGCGTGATACGATGTACTCATCATGGAATTAAAACAGAACGAAAGTCCTAATCAATGTACGATCTAGAGTATGATTCATTCACGGCCTATTTTCGTATGAAATAAAATATTTTGCTCAGATTTATTTCCCAAATAATCTATCAGTTTTTTTTACACTCATTCTGAATTATCATGTACACCATGTTTAATTCACTCCGCATTGTATTTATGGTTCAATCGATTCTAATAGTGTAATTAATTTAAATTTGTATTAGTAACGAACCTGTTGAAGTACATTACTTGCTTAATAAGGCAATCGTTTGAAAATATTCTGTTAGGAAATATGTACTTCAAAAATATTAGAATCTGCTGCGGGATGTGAAATTTTTAGAAATCGAACGGCAATGGAAGGAATGTCAGTACAATATTGAATATTAAAATTAAAAATGGTTTCCAGTTCAGTTTCATTGCTTCGCAGATCGCTTGAACATTTACTACTTACTTGCTAGTTAATGGCACGAGTCGAGAGATATCATAATACCGAACGGTATGTTCTTAATTAAGGCAAGCAATGATGCTTATAATGTAATGGCCGCACACCAATAAAAATGTTCGTTTTTCTAATGTAACTCGTCTCGCGTTGGCCAACGATTGTATCTATTGCTGGTTTTCACCGTTATCAAACCGCCCGTAACTGTCCCATTATTGTGTGCATTACACGTAATGCCACGTGCAACAACTTGAAACCGTTGGCTATTACGTTATTGTCCTGAATTGTTCCCACTGTATGCAATGTGAAATCTCGTTCCTCTTGGCATTGCATTGAGAGCCTTTGTGTATGAAACGTTCGTTTTATTTGCTTCGATAGTCATTTCCTTTAGAAATGATCGAACGTTTTATCTGTAACTGCTCCCTTTACTGTAAACAATATTTTCATACTATCAAAAGAGATTTTTCTACTGCTTTGATTAGTTGTGTGTGCTTATTGTTTTACTAGTTTGACCCTACAGTTCTTGTTCAACTTATCTGATCACATGTAACCCCTCTGAATAGATATGTTCACCCGTCTGATCGTCTAACTCGATACGAACCTCATTCTACTAGCCTGACGGGATACAGACATCATTATACTGGTCTGGCCCGATAGGAACCTCATTCTACTGGTCTGAATAAACATGGTTCTCATTTTATTCCTTTGATTAAGTACAGTAATCATTTTACTAATTTTACCCATTATGATCCCCTTTTGTCTAGAGTGGACCGACATAATCTTCATTCTTTTGGTTTGTGCAACCACAGTTTCCCTTCTACCTATGTGACCTAATAATTATCATTATATTATTTATGTGATCGCTCTTCCACTATTCTGATCGTATACAAACTTTGTTCTATTTATCTGAGCAATGATTTTCGCTGTTTGTGTCAGCTGGTTAAATATGATCTCAATTTTATTTGTCTGATAAAAAATAAGCTCTATGCTGCTGGTTTGACCAGAAACGATTTTTCTTGTCCGATTAGGTACAATCTTCATTTTACTTATTTAACATGATATAATGTCTGTTGTCTTACTTTGAATCGATACAATTACTCTTCTACTAATGTAACCTGAGCTAAGCCTCATTCTACTAGTCTGCACGGATACGATGCTCATTCTACTAGCCTGACGAGATACGATCTCCATTCTATTCGTCTTCGTAGATACCATCGCCCATTTAGTAATCTCGCCAGATAGGATCCCTGGTCTCCATACTTGAGATGCTACTGTTGGTATATCAAGATACGTGATTTTCATTCTATTAATCCGGTGAGATATGATCTTTATTCGACTTGTTTAGCCATCTATACGCACCCCATTCTACTTCACCGTCTGATCTATGTAACTTTGTATTTTACTAGTTTGTCTAACTTCCATTCGTTCCTCCACATGCCTGACTACAAGAGGGACGTATTTTTCTGCTTCTACTTATCGAGTTTGTAACCAACAGATTACCTACTTGAGATAACTAGATTTTATTCATCCATAGTATACATAAAATTGTCTAGTGTTCAGTATAGTAAGGCATTTAATAATCTTGATTGAGATTTTCGTTTTGCAGCCTCAAGGCACGAAAGTTCCACAAAGCCCTTAATCTAGTAAAAAAATTCTGTTTTAAACAAAAATAACACTTTATATTTGCATAAACGTCCAAACCCGAGTTGCAATCCAAGCCAAGTTACAATCAATGTCAAGTTACAATTAATTCCAAGTTACAATCACTTCCAAGTTACAATTACTTCCAAGTTACAATTACTTCCAAGTTACAATCAATTCCAAGCTACAATCAATTCCAAGCTACAATCACTTCCAAGTTACAATCAATGTCAAGTTACAATCAATTCCAAGTTACAATGACTTCCAAGTTACAATCACTTCCAAGTTACAATTACTTCCAAGTTACAATTACTTCCAAGTTACAATCAATTCCAAGTTACAATCAATTCCAAGCTACAATTAATTCCAAGCTACAGTCAGTTCCAAGCTACAGTCAAGTTACAGTCAAGTTACAGTCAAATTACAGTCTAGTTACAGTCAAGTTACAGTCAAGTTACAGTCTAGTTGCGATCAGGTTACAATTAAACCCTATCTGTCCCATCATGAACAGTATTACTTTCCTTATTTCGCTACATATCTAGGTCTACCCACGATGAGCTCCCAAAATCTCCATAATGCTTAACATGTTCCGGTCAAATTAATCGTAACCTTAATTTCATGCGGCATTACACAATTCCCAGACAGAATCGCTCTAAGCGGACGCGCTCGAAGCTCCTTGAGTCGTTGGCTTTCCGCATAAATTACTCGCGAAAGAAGTATCGTTAAGAAAACGCGGGAAAATTGCCTGCTGTGACGAGCCTCGTAAGTATTACCATAACGTTTAGAGCCGTTACCGTAACGTCCACCATTATACCGACGGGCGAATCGTGGGTGCAATAAAAATGATGTTCTGAAAATTCGTGTCTCGCTTTTGAAACGCGATCGCTTTAACGGTTCAATTTCAATTCGCCGATTCTGTTCACCCGTACCAGAGTTTCCAGTGTCTGCGTGTGTCTCATGTTAAAATGATTTTTCATCCGTGTATATTTCGCCCGGAGTCGAAAATGTTTAGACCAACGAATATTCTTTTCTTTTTTCTCGTGGAATAATATTCCCCGACCTGGAACGTAGAATTGTCAATCAGCAGGGCTCTGTTCGGTTGCGAAATCCAGACTGGGGTATGCTACGTTCACACGACGGTGTGGGATTTTTCCGTAAAAATTTTCCGACCGAATCATCGCGAGACGCCTGCTAAAGTATTCAATATTGCATTACAAACGCCGCCGATGTGTGTATCGCTCGCTCGACGTGCGTTATTAGATTTTCCTTGAAATATCCGCCCCGCGGCAAAGTAATCCTTTAAGGTCCTCTGGAATCGCGGGCTCAGTATGAAGAAGATATAAAAGCGGTACGGTAAAGGAAGGTAGTAGGGGGATAAAAACAGGGTACACGAAACAACAAAGGGGGAACGAGAAAGCAGCGAGCTGATAATTCCTGTGGTAGACAAGGGTGGAGTAAATAAAGGAAAGTATTTACATATAGCCTAGAAGTGGAATTGAAAACACGCGTGTTTGACAGTCGGGGCGATTTCTCACAAAAACATACATGTTTCTACAAGGTATTTGAAAAAAAAAAAATGTCTAAGACATGTGGGGCTCATAGTGTCCATTCAGTGGAGTAAAAAATGTCTAATCGACTTAGGTCCTCAGATCAATTCTTTCAATTGTTCAATGTCAGTGTAATGGAGTTGTATGTGAGTCTCTTCCGCGACACATTGAATCTAAATGGTTAAATTAGTATGGAAGTACATTAACCCTAGGATACATACGTGAGTAATTGAATACCCTGCTGGACTCTAAACGTTGTAATGATTCTAATGCCTCCTGGTTGGTAGATATGTGCATTTTAATAGTAAGAAAATAAATAATATTATAAAGCAAGTATTATAATAGAACAGTGTTTTCAAGAATATGTGTTCAAAAATTTAGCAGTTACTATGTCTATTTATTCAGGTAGCTCGTCGCCCCATGTATGCGTTCTTGAATGCTGAAATATGCTTCCTAGAATTAATTCAAGATTGTGTCACAAACTAGCAATAGGAGATACGGAAGAAATATTTGAAAATGTAGATACGTCGATCTATAATTGTGAGTTTTGTATTGAAATGAACGGAAGACATATCGTTCTTTGGCATTGATAGTGGCACAACTCAAAAAATTTCAAATTCGTTTCCATTGAATACAAGATCTACATTATGTTTCTATTTTCATGATGTAAAACAGCATATTTGTAAATCCATCGATTTTGCGTCAGGGGGCAGTTACTTCGCTGTTAACCTGGTCTTAGATATACAAACGTAAATTTTAAAAAGCGTCTTTAAAATTCATAGTTTCCGAATTATGCCACTACCAATACCAAGCAGCTATATGGAACATCTGTAACAAATATAAATGTTTCTGTGGTAGAATTGATTTTAGGACCCATGCTGATTAAGAACTTAAATCTTCCTGTAAGCACTTAAATATCCTGTATAACCTTCAGTTCCGTTCATTCCGAACACATCTAGTCGAATGATTATTGAATTTCCTCCCCTGGATTCTTTTCAGAGAAACTATTTTACTTCAGCGATCCTCTGTGCATACAATAAACGGTACGGGTTGTGATAAATAGAAAATTAATGAAGCCCTCTTTTATCGTTCCAAATAAAACGCTCGGGAGATACAGTAGCAGCAGCGGATCTGGAAAAAGGGTTCAGGGTTTTTCTGATAAACGGTGAGGTTGCGGTTGATTAATCGTTCGATGTCGTAACTCACGGAAGGCTCTTCCTTCTTCTCCCTTTCTCTCCGTCCGTCCGTCGCGGCGTGGCCCATATCGACGCCGAGATAACGAGGAAACGAAAATTTGATAGAATCTACAGAGGAGGAAGAAAAAAATTCATTTTTCGAGCCGCTCTGGTACGACGTGTCGCGCCCGTGGCTTTCCGTTCGTCGCGGGGGTGATTCATGAGTCTCCTATTAAAATGATTTATCACACTTGGGAATTGTCCGTTTCGTCGCGAATACGCGTCCAGCGTAACCACGAGATTATCTCGGGATTAATCTTAATTTTATGCGCCTCGTTACGATTGCCCGACGCCTGGCCGCTGTTATTTACGTTAATCGCAGGAGGATCGAGTGTCTCACGTTCGAACGCGTGTCTAGTGTTTTTCCATGGGTTATCTCTTTAGAAAGACGATTTCTTAGCCTTCGATCAACTTAACCTGTGATGAGTCGTCCTTGATCCTAACGATCGAGACACGCATCCTTGGATACTGAGCGCGGTGCTATTTACAGTCACGTAACAGAGATCGTGGCTATATATCTTTTGTGAAATGGAAATTGCATCCTGTTTGCGCTTCTTTGTTTTATTTGTTGTATATACACGTACGATTTAAATTTATTTCCCTGTCCGTGGAATAAGTTATCGAATCGAATGAGAGATTTATTAAGACCGCTAATAAATACTGTTCATTTTTCGATACAGAAATTGGAAAATGTAGAATTTTTGTTAATGAATGTACGAAATGATAAATCCTGAGGTTTGGTTTTCGGAAAATAATTCACAAAGATTACTCATTTTTCAAGGAATACCCACTTGAAAAGATCGTAGAAGTAATGAAGATTTGTACTGCTGATATCTTAAATTGTATATTAAAGGGATAAATTAGATGAGATGATTATATCTGGAAAGAATATTCTCATTTATTCACTAAATGAAGAAGACTGTAATATTCTCTATTCTCTGGAATGAGATAATTACAGAATACTGTATGTTAGTTCTTGTATTAATGTTACAAAGAACTAAAAATTTTGTAATTTTATGAACGCGGACGAGATGGTTTCGTGTGCCATACTTTATTCATAAATAAGGGTATTTAACTTTAAATTAATGTTATAAACAATCACAACTAATACATTAATATAGCACTGCACAGAATACGATTGTACAAGCAAAAGCAGATGAAAAAAGTGGAACATTCTTTCGTGTGAAATTTGATGTCCAAGAATATGAAGTTCAAACATTCGTCATACGTGTATTTTCAAGTATGTCTGACCATAATGCAATGTTTCTACTTAGATTCGTTTATCGACCATTTATTGCACAACAACCAAATACATTACTTTCTGCCAACGACAATGACATTTAATTCGACAGAATTCGATTATTACGACAACATGATCATCGATCGTTAAGAAACTTTCGCAACACGTTCCTAAATAATTCCTTTAGCCTTAGATCGAGCGTTTTTCAGGGCAGCCTATCGCGAAACGGAATCGATACTCTGTAACAAGAAAACTTCGTAGTGGAAACTCCCGACACGCCGCGTGATCGAGGTAACCGAAGTTCCCTTGGACTTTACAATGCTGTTTTCGTCCGGATGGAAAAATTATTAATACGTTTTACGGTGAATCCCGTAGGGCTCGGCGAGCGAGTCGGAACTTTGGCTCGTATTAAATGAAAAACGGAGGAAATGGAACGGACATTCCACGATATTCTTTTCAAACCGGGCAGATTTTATTTGAAAAAATCATTCGGCGAGATTATGTAGTCCACGTCTCGCGTTACGATGTAAATTACAAAGTTTCTTAATTGCACAGAGGAAAAAGCTCAAAATATTACCCGATCTCATTATTTTGTTCTCTTTTTTTTTTGTAATTACGCACGTGCCATGTATATCTTCGGTTCGACCAACGGTTACATTATTTCGCATGCATCGTAAATGGATATCTTCGTGGTACAGTATTTTAATAACCAATATTTCACTTTTAACGACTTTATTTATTTGAAAAAGCTCGGCGCCGCGTTACGTAGAGCCGCCCCTCCGATAACGAACTTCTCATTCTAGATACGCGTGAAATTATAACTCAGCGTGGAATATAAGATCCTCACCGTAAAATAAAACGTGGTAGAACTTAGATTCGAGTTTCCTGAACAAAAAAAAAAACATTCCAGCTGATTCGATAAGAATGGTTTAAAAACTTTATTTCCCGTAAAATTTACATGGAACTTTTTTATTTCACGGTAAAATTTTACTCCGTGATTTATACTACGGGATAAAGTGAAGGGGAACAGAGGCGGTATATGGTATTTTTATGGTTGGAGCGGAAACCTGACCATTGGGGGAAACGAAGTAATTGGAGCTCGAGATGACATATGCAGTAAAAATATTTTTTTTTTCACGTGAATGGTTACTAATCTTGTTCCTACGAAGCAACGTTCGTCAGTTGTCTGATCGGAAATGTATGATTTTACTCATTTAAACCTTTAAGTTCTGAATCATATTGCCGTTATCTACCGAAATCTGCTTATATGTGGTTTTCCTTTTTTTGTATTTTTTTATTCAAATAACTAAATATGGTGTCTCTAACTGCTGGCGTCATTTTATAGCATCTCTGAGGACTTCAAAGTAATACATACTTATGAGTCCTGCCCGGGTTCTAAGCATACTGGTTCACTGCAGCATTTTGTATAAAGGGTTAACCGTCGTGTACTGTTCAGGTAATTGTTAACGTGTAGACTGTCATGTGGATCCCCACTGACCAACAATTTCAGAATTCATTAGAACACTTTCATTAAATTAACAAGTATATTTATAAACTGTTTAGTACTGTGTGTATTTGTTAGAAGTATACTAGAATGCAATTAGTTCAATATTAAAAAGACACGCATATATGAACAAGAAAGTAAAGAGTGCGGTGAGATAAATGTTATAAAAGTTGTTAAGCAACCCAGCATTTATTGATAACTGGAAGGCAGAGTTTTCACGTGGTCCTTGCATTGAACTGTACAAAAATGTTTATAGCAAACTTGTAATATATTAATAATGCATTCTTGTTCAATAAAAACCTTGACAAGTACTGTCACGTAAGCCTTTAAACTAATGTGCTAACAACGATAACAAAACAGAATTCAATAATTTCGTATAATATTTCAGCATTACACAATTCGTGTAGTGAAAATGTTGAAAAAGACTTGGACAGTACGCTTGGCAGTGAACGTGTTGAATCAATATATTTGGTAAATAAAAAAGTCACGAAAAATAATCATAACAGTATATCATAGAATCTTCCCTGCAGTATTTTACTTTTTCAATAACTTTTTAACAAATTGAGAACAACTGGGAGTTTCATAAACGTCTCTACTAATGGAATTCGATAGAGGTTCTAATTTATTATACTTCTTTATCTCGGGCAACGGGCATTACCTGATTGTCCGATCAGACACGAGTCCTATTCTGTCTGTCTGACTGGGGCAGTAACTCAATCTACTTGTCGGATCAGCCCTGGTCGAATTCTACTTCCTCAACTACCACTGTATATCAATCTACTCGTCTAACTAGTCACGACCCGTGATGTACTTACCTGACTAGGTACAGTTCCTACTTGAGCAAGTAATTGAGGTTCTAATTCGCCTTCTCTGGTCAGGAACGATCTCACTTCACTTGTCCGACATACATTACTGCTCATAAGTATTCAAACATCCTCATAATTTTACTTGTAAAAACATTCCCACTCTCATGTACAGAGGCACCAATTGATCATATTAAAGGGTACGTATAAAAGTAATGCGGGTGTAACATAAACGATACAATTAACCCCTCAACGCGCACACTCGAATTAATTCAAGCACACGGCATTACGTTGCGAATAAATTATGCATTAAGGCGTTCAACGAATGTTAAATTTACATCACATAACTTTTATATACACAATTATTTGTGGCTTATATTAATATAGTTTGGGCCCTCGAAAATGTAAACGACTCGATCAATGATATTTTTGCATCACTTTATATAGCTCATAATAACCATTCCTAAACACTGGTAAAATTTCTCGATTTCATTCACGGGGCATTCTTGCACAAGGAAACATTTTCTTTTCATCTCTACGGACTAAGTAACTCATAAAACATTTAATTAATAGTTCCACTTATTTCGACATAAAATTCGTTCGCGAGTTAACGACGCCGTTAAATCAGGGTTCGCCCCAAGAAACCGTTCTCCAAGAAGCTCCATGGAATTCTCCCCATTTCCGTTCTCGCGATTGCCGCGGCGTCACAAATTTTTACGCGTTCCAACGGCGAATTTCCAGCATGCTGTCGGTTCACTCTTCGCCGACGCGCCCTTAGAGCGTGTTATAGAATTTCCACGGTGGCGAAAGTTCCGTCCTAATGCTCGATTTTTCAACGTGGGAAATCACGGTATAGTCGACGCATTGTGAACTAAGGAACTTAAGGGCTGCAGGGGGTTGCCTTGCCTCGGGCTACATCGCGAAGAATCGCACAATGTATCAGGTGAGTGGCAAATAGGGTGGTACGATCGTTTAAGTTATCTCTTTTTCTGGGTTTCTTCGTTTACACCAGAAGGGCGGACCTTTCACGTGGATCGCCCTGTATAAAAGATCGTGGAGCTAAAACGGGTCACCGAGAAAGCTGAAAAGTCCCACGTCCTACATCTTAAGGTCTCGCGCTACTTACGACGTCGGGGCTGCTTGCCTCCGTACTCTCGTGCTCGACGTAATAAAAATTCAAGTTACCCACCCTGTGATTTCCAGCCGTCCCACTCCTCGGAGATTTCAACTCAAACACCCATTCTAATAGTTTTCTCTGCGTATTCAGACGCGTTTCGAGATTAATGGCGGACTTCTACTGAGATTTGTAACCCCTTTTATGGACATTTTCAAGCAGAATTATGCACGTTATTCCGGGTTCCATGGAATGATAGATTGTTATAGTAATTTCAGGGAACTTTTATCCAATTTTTGCGTAGAATTTGATTGTTATGTTCGCATCTGTCGGGCCGAAAATTGAGATAAAATTGTATCAAGCGTTATTTTTATGAAGTACAAAGGGAAGAGGGTATTTCGAATTGCATCTGTTAATCGAAGATAACGTGTTAACTCGTCGCTTATATGGCTGGCAGAGGATTTTTGATCACTTTTCCTGTTTTGAAAAAGATAGTGTAAAACAGTAGAATTTGTGGAACCAAAATTTATTCATTATCATTCACAATAGTAATAATAAAAGCATTTACTAATATTAAGTTCGCAGGTTTACGTTCAGTTATATGTGAAAGGTAAATAGAGATTAATCTTGGTTAAAACAATTTAATGTTTTTGGTTAAACTATAATTAATTTATTACTTTATTACTTAATATTAATTTATTATTTCTTTTACTTATTCATACATGATTTTTAAAAACAATTTATTTATTACCTTTTAGTACTCGAACTTATGTAAAGGCTTTGTTCTACTTGTCTGACCAGACGCACTACTATTTCCCTTAGTCCGTGCGCTTTGAAGTTGATTAGTAACTTACTTGACCAGAAAGATCTTAATATATTAATTTAACAATATTAAATATAATACTAAGTTAATCTAATCAGGTAGATCTTGTGTTAATATTATAGCAATGGATTTCATTCTTGTTTTCTAACTATAATAATTCGTAATCTCCGTTTACTTTTTATAATACTTCCTTCATTCGAATGCTTATTTATATTCTCTATAAATTGCATAGACGTTAATTAAATTCTTTCATTCATGTCAACCAGGATAACGCAATAAAAGATCACTGGAAAATTCTTTAATATGCTTAGAAGGATATTTCTCACAGAATAATGAAGAAACCACGGGACAGAATACTTTGGATACCTAAATAAGTGACAAAATGTAGGGACTCATTTGTTGACGAAGGGGCCGTGTCATATTGCTTTCGCATTATTATCATCATTAAAGACATAACTAAATATACGTTCTTGATTTGTCTTATTAAAATACATAAACCTTTGTATAAATGTTGAGATCTGTACCTTCGCGTTTCATTTTTATTAATACACAAGTCTATAGAAAATACTGAAGTGGTTAGAGATTTCCTGCTGGCAGTGTACACAAATATAAAGCACAATGTCATTTATCATCTTCAATTAACAAATTAGTGTTACCCTTGGCAAAAAGTATTTAATCAATCTAGTTACAATAATCGTTATACGAATTATTTACATACATGTTAAAAATTAAATGTTTTATTTTCTACACACGAGAAAAAATGAATAGAAGAAATAACATGACTGAAGAAAATATTAGCGATGTAACCACTGTTTTTGTGCACGCGTCAGATATACGATAATGTAGGGTTCTTTTGATTACGAACGTCATGAAATATTATGTAGATAAAATCATAAATTTTCAAATATTTTTAACTGTCTAAACAGAAGGATTTATAAAAAAAATTATCAAAAGTTGTCTTTAATGTCTGATGGCGATTGGTATATTTTCTTCAATCATCATTTAATTTCCCCATTCTGTATTTTATAAATCTAAAGAGTGTCTGTATTCACGACAAACACACGAACAACTTCTCCAAGGAACATTTAATTTATCCAATCAAATACTTTCTACCAATATTCCCAAACATAAATGAAACTTAAAGAACAAAAAATTCCCGACGATATCCAGTCGACCGATCTATTTCACCGATTTATAAGATCCATAGCCTCTATCACGAGCTTTCATCAGACGTATCCGATAACACACTATCCCAGACACGTCCATTCAATAAAGCCTTTCACGAGCCGAATCAGTCACCAACATAAAACACCAGACGCCCCCGCATCACATCTCCAACGAAACCAACGAAACCTATACATACATACCCGGTCTAAGAAAGTAAAGCCTGAAAACTAAGCATCGTTCGCACAAAGTATGTTCGTCTGCCAGAAGCTTCGATGGAAATGAAAGAAACCGGAATCGGTCGCCACGAGAGATGTGTCAAAGCATATCGAATTATACGGATCGTGTGTACAACGGCAGGAAACGCGATACAGCCGCGGCAATAATTGTGGGCTGCGGCAAGGACTCATGCGGGGTGATACCAAGAAATCCAATAGCCCCAACGTACTCGACGGTCTGAAGTGTCATCGTCTTTTACGGAGGACCTGGCCCGAGAGAGGGCTAAGAACACGCGGCTCTAAAGTCGCGATGCCTTTGATGCCGTGACGTGTGTTTCGTTCCGCGCAATAACTGCGCAGGCTCCTTTGTTACGTGACCCTGAAACGAGATACTCACCCTGCGGGCGACGAGATTGATCAATTAAATTAGCCCCCGTTCACATAATCGATCCTCTGTTTCTGTCTGAGGACGTATTGCGAACATCATATACCGAACCGCTATCCGGTTCGAACGCGATCGGTTTCATTGCCGTACCCGACAAACGTGCATTGGACGGTGGTTAAATATCAGATCGATGCATTATGAAATTCCGGGTTCGTTAACCCTTTGATGCCCGTATTATGAATTTCTAAGACAGTAAATTAATTACTGATCGCTTTAGTTTACGGGTGTATTTAATTCAGAAATGTGGAAATGGGGTAGCATTTGCTTGCACGTGTTGTGCAGATATATTATGAATATAGTCTAATACAGTGATTTCTCGGTTAATGCGACACGAGTAACGGCGTTATTCCCACCACTCAGGGAGTCCCTTCGTGAAATCAATCAAAACAGAGTAAACAGAAGCTAAGCAGAAACTCGGCTTCAGGTAAAAAACAATTTTATGAGGGGTTGGAAACCTTTCCGCCTTGCTACGAATGCTCCGAAATAAACCCGCGTACATTGCACTGATCGAGATATTACTGTAGTCAGTGATCATTCAAAGATGTAAACCTAGAGACTCGCGATTATCGGCTGGCTTGTTCTACACGATTATTGTCCAGGCGTTATCCCCACCACTGGGGGGGGGGCTGGAACCTACCAAATGCATACTTTGTTGCCCCTCCGCTTTTGTTGACGAGGCTCGGGCTTCGGGTAAAAAACGAATTTACGAGGATCTGAAGCATTTCTCCCTATAAGATTATTGTCCTTGCGCGGACCCGATTTTGGGACGATAATCGCGAGGAGTCTGTAGTTACTAAAGACACATGTTTGCTATGTATCGTATATGTTATGACAGGCGTCAAGGGAACCCTTGCAATACCAAACCCTTTCTTGTTAAATGGACTACAGGCGGGAAAGGAGTGCTTTTTTATGTCCATCTAATAGAAACCTAAAATGTCCTACAGAAACTTTATGTTTTGAACGTATCTGCGAATAAAGGGTTAAAAATAAAATATTCCGTGAAAATTTAAAAGGTGTATTGTAAATGAACAGTTTTATAAGTAATATTTTTTAAGAATAGAGAATATGAATTTTAGAATGAGATTGAGGACTATTTAGCCACTTTCACTTTGACAGTCATCGCAGTCTTGACATAATAACAATTTATTTGTTACATGAACCACGTGCAGTAGTTGTCCTGCTTAGTTTATTGTATGTTTTCACATTTGCTGTAGCATTTCTTTACTCATCGAAACGATTTTTATGATTTTGTTAAGTTTTTTCAAATTTTTATGAAGCCGTATTTATATTCTCGTTTAAAATATATTTTTACACAATATTTAATTTTTTAGACTTTTGAAGTCATTATTTTAGCGGGAATTCTCAAAATAGTAATATGGTGGTCATAAAGCACCTACATATCTTCCCCATTACGCTTTTATGAAGTGTATGATAGTTTTAATCGCTTGTCTGTGAAAACTATGTATTATTTGTTTCAAACTTATTCGAAATAACAAATAATCATCTATTTGTAATTAAAAAATTGGAAAGAAACTATTTCTGGAACTATCAAAACAAATTATTTTTTTAAATTTAGTTGTCGTTTTTAGTAAAAATATTACTTTTATTTTTTGTTTAACACTAATTATTTGCAATGGAAACCTCATTTTATTTCTTGATTATTACAAATTATTTGCAGTTAAAGTCTTATTTATGGGTACACCTAATAATGGAATAAAAAACTACTGTAGGATACAGTTGAATATAAAGGACAGGATAGCTCGTCATCTCTGATGAACAAATTAATATCCTGTAAACAGACCCGATCATATCCCTATCTTGGTACGTATCGCATCACCCAACCGAACAGCTATCGATACTAACGTGATCGATTTCGGCCGTATCAACAAGCGTGCTTAAATAGCGTGATTGAATATCAGGTCGAAGCAGTATGAAATTCGGGTTTTGTTAATAAGCATAGTTAGTTCCGTTGTTATGAAGGCAAAAAGGGTGACTTACCAATGACAGGATTAATTTGAAACATCTCTTAAATAAATAATAGCATATAATAGGATGTAATAGCCTAAAACGTTACAAAAATATAACATTTCTTCGAAGATATCCACGGTGGATACCCCACCGAGCAAGAAATACGAGTAAATTACATTTAAAACTTTTCATTATAACTAAATGAAAGGAATAAAAGATTCAATTTCTCCGTATTTTATATTGTAACCTATAATTTCTATGTACAAAATTGTACAAAAATAAATGAACATATCATTTATAAAATTTAAGATATTATATTAATTTTCAGTATGTTGTAAATATCAGTTTGATTCAGTAAATGTCAATGAAGAAACAAAACTATTGACCCCGACTGATCTTAAGTCATTGTCAATATCGCCTCCGATACTAAAAGAAAAATTACAAAATCTTGCCTATTCTAAAGCAAGTAACCAAAAATATTTTCTGAACTCACTTCAGTAGATCTTAAGGGAACAAAATCTTCACTAATACAAGCAGCAAATGGATTTTCTTCGATTAAGTTTCAACCCATATTTCCGAATACACCTCAGTAAAGACTTCATTTATCATAAAATCTAGTAGTTGTAAAATAAAAAAACGCAGCGAATTTTGTTGGAAAGTTCATTTATTTTTCGTTGGCATTAATCGTTATCTATGTCGGTCAGGCTTAAAACAATCTTGTTACCCCTAAATCGTAAAAAGAAACCATAACACGAAAGGATTATGTTCCATTCTACTCTTTTATTGCCGGAAACTCGGTTGTATCTGATCGACACGGCCCCGAGGAAACCTCGAACCCCTCAGCCAGACGAGCAACAGGTTCGGCGGACTCCCCCTAAAAGAAGGTACATCCCTCAAGGAATAACTGTTACTTAGAAGACGTCTTCGCCCCGGCTGAAGAGGGTCTCGAAATCACGGGTCAAAAATCTCTTTCGACGAAGGGCCGCGAGACCCCTTCAGACTTATTTTTGTGATCATCAACAACTCCTGTCATTGTGGCCCATGACGAATCCTTTCGGTTCGGATACTGACATTTGGAAAACTGTCCACGGTATTTTTATGAAATACAAAAAAAACTGTCGACTGTTCCCAAAACTATAAATAGTTATATTAAATATATAACAATTAGTGACACTAGGAAGACTAATTTTACGGTATTTTTATGGAAAATGAACTTTCGTATACGTTTAATATTTTTCGGAATTGTTTGAAAAGTTGGATAATAATCGGTTGTACATTTTACGATACTGTCCACAGTCGAATAAATTTAATATTCATTAATCTAAGATCATGCGTGAAAAATTAACGAAGAACTCGTAGAAGTGATTGTAGGTTCACCTGAGTGGAATTAGGCGAGTTATTTTAAAATATTTACTGTTAAATTGTCCCGATTCATCTGACTGGATATTCCTGAATTACATGAACACGGTAATTAAATCGATATTTAAGATTATTCACAACACTATAGAATTTTCATTTTTTCTTCAGCGTTTAAAATTAATAAGAATTCGTTTTTCTCATAATTTATGTGACCTTTTAACTTTCGGGAGACGGATGTTTTTGATGATTGAATAGACGGCGGTATCTAGGTCGAGATAGCCCCTAAAAATATGCTCGTTCGCTTCACATAACTTTTGCAAACTAGAAAGCTGCGTGTGAAGTTCTTAAAATGTTTTATCAAAATGGACCCAGTTCATGATACTAATTCTTACTTTGCGTTTAGTATCATATCCTACCACTCATAAGTATTTGCTCTCCGACCGATGAAATGTACATTGATTTTCATTTTACATGTCACTGAAGGAATTTTGAATAAATGATCTTGAACTTCGCTTCTTTTATAACCCCTATTGGGAAAAGAACAAGTTCTTCCGAGGAGTTTGGCAAACTTTTCAGTAACGTGAATCTCATCTGTATCGGTATATGTATATTTACGTTTGGTAATGCATGTGTCCGATGACTTATTTATTGAAGTATACGTGATCGTATCTGTGAGTCACAGTATATCTCCAGTCCACCATAAGACAGACTCCGCTATTTGGTATCATTTTCTTTCAGTAATGAGCGTTCAACTGTGATTCAACTCGAATTTCAATCCGTGGCGACTCCCAAGGAGACTCTCTTTCTCTCGCTCTCTCTCTCTCTCTCGTTCTTAGTCGTTCTATCCAGATTCTTTTTCTCTCAGTGTTTTCCACGGAAGTCGATATCTGCCGCCTGTTGCTCTGTCTCCTTTCATCCCTCTTCCGACCCCAGGGGGACGAGTCGTAGTCACGACAACCAAAGGGGACACCCTTTCTACGTAAAACAAGATCTCCGAGGCCGGGGATTGCGGGCAGATTGGAAGGGCAATTCCGCAATTTTCACTCGATCGACCGATTCTTCGCGTCGCGACGCCTTCGTTCCTACCAGTTCCCCTTTCCTCCCCCTCCACCCCTATACCACGTTCACGTCACGTTCCTACACCCTCTGGATAATCCGATTCCTGTTTTCACCCCGTTCGTCGAACGACTAACGGCTTAATTTCATTCCGTGGCTGGCTTATTAGCCGTAGGTCATTATAACCAATACTTCGTTGCGTTGTTCCCGTGGTTGTACCTCGGGTTGATTACACAGCGGGATTGTGTAATCGAAAGGGGATGAAGAATGGGGGATATTTAGTGGATTGGGGAAATATTGGATTGTTGGTGAAATTAAAATAGTTCTGAGGTTACGTAGTGTAAGGAAGATAATAAACCTTTAACTACGGCTGTAGATGAGGAAACGAAAAGAAATAAAAATGTTTATATTGATATTTTTTCTGTAGAACAAATATTTGCTTGTTTATATGTCTACTTATTAGTTTCATTAGTATCACGTATTGATTAACTTCTTTTCTCTTTTGGATGGCTAGTTTCATGAATGTATGCATACCCGCTATTAAAGGGTTTGTAGCGTAAAAAATAACGAGATCTAGGTATCAGAAGCAATGACATACAGGGTTAGATATAATAACAACAGTTATAATTAGACTTCGGATTTATTGAAATTTGGTACATTAAGAAGTTCAATAAATTCCAATACAATTTTTATGTAATTTCAAATTCGTAGAATCTTTAGTGCAGTGAACAAATTTAAAAAACATTTTTAAAGATCGACTTTTTCATAAACATCCACAGTCTAGTTACACTGTATGAACTTTGTTACATTTGTCAACTTACATTTAAATTCCATTTCATTTCGATTCTAAGTATTCCACTTTCAACCTCGAACACCATCAACCCATCCATAAATTCACATACACCCCACTTCGTAACGCCCGGTACATCCAAGACCTCAATGACAATCGTCTTGATTTGTAAAAACTCAGTTACTTGAACTAAAGTTTCAAGTACTGTTTTAGAGCATAAAAAGAGAAATGTTTCATACTTACAGCTGCTCACCTATTCCAGGCCATATAAAACACCTTCCTCTTCCTCAAAAAATTGCTGCAAATTGCAAAAAAGAAAAATCCGATTTTCTGAGACCGTCATACTAGCATAGTCCCTTAAGAAGTGAGTAGTCACAAAATATACCAACTTTACAATTATTCGAAGCAACACATCATAACATAGGCAGTGTCGAGAACGACGTTAAACCGGTCCGAAGTGGATAACGATAATAGTGTCCGCCGGGGATCATCGAGTACATAGAGTTCGATTCACATTGAATCAGCAAAAGTTCGCGATTAATTGGAACGAATATGCGTTTAAGCAAACCTTTGTGCGCGCAAACACCCGAACCTGTTGCTCCCCGCCGGGCTAAGCTGTTATGGAAGGGGGTGCGAGCGTCGAGTTATTCGGTACGTGTTCGTTCGCCTGCTCGATTACTCGAATATACTCGCGAGGCTCGCCACCGTGGTTTCAACAAAGGATCCCCTTCCCCGTTTCCCGGTTTATTGCACCGCGTGTTAAATACGTCGCGACGAAACGAGACGAGACGCGCGGTATTAAACGCGTCGGGATCGATGCTGTTCACTCTTAATTGACTCTTCGACGGGCCAACGTATTCTCGAGTGTAGACGCGACCGTAAAATCAGACGATTCCGTGGCATTGTCGTCGATCTTGCGAGCGTGAAATCGAAACGGATTGCTGGCCATTGTGCGTGCTGAATGGGGGGGGGGGGCGTGTTGCTTGGCCCTCTACGGTGTCGATTGTGTGTGGATAATTACACGATGGATTGGTGGTTTCGATCGATTGTAGACTCGACTGGAAATTTTTGGGGGAGGGGGTAGTGAATTTAGCGGATGGGAAGCAGTATGTGAATGGATAGATCACCGTCGAAGACTGACGATCTGTGCTCGAACGGACATCGACGAAATGTGTTTGTAAAAGGTATTCGAAGTGATTACTAATTTGTAGAATTGTCAATTTAGTAATTGGTGGTGGTCAGAAGTGATTACAAAGTAATATGCTTAGCAATTCACTGAGTAGTAATTTACTAATTGGTAAGGGGGCTACTGAAAGAGTAGTCCATTATTAGTGTGTAATTAATAAGTTACTATCTAAGTAGTAAGTTGGTAACCAGTAACTTTGTAGTGATTACCAATAGGTATACTTAGTAATTTAGTAATGAGATAACTACTGAGAAGTAGTTTTATTAGGAGTAAGTTACTAATTGTAAGTTCCTAACTACAGTCTCAGGCCAAAAAATTAGGGCCACCCATAATTTTTCGTGACAAATCGTAGAATTAAAAATCGAGAACGTAATTTAGTATTGATTTTTATTAACTACTAAAGTACGTACATATATATATATTACATACATACGTATTCATAATTTATATATTATTGTATGTAATGTCTTATTATTTTTTATTTTGCTAGGCAACTTTCCCAACGTGAATCCCATTCAAAACGTCTGAAGTTTACTTAAAACCCTTGTATACGCATCATCTGTCACTACAATAGATGATTTAACAAAAACAATTCTGGATACTTAGCAAAATCATCCCAAAATAGTGCTGTAATTAAAGCATAGGGGTAACATGCACTATTAATATGTATGTATGTAGTATATATGTACGTACTTTAATACTTAATTAAAATTATTATTAAATTAAGTTCTGGTCTTTTAGTTCTAAAAAATTTGGAAAATCATGGGTGGCCCTAATTCTTTGACCAGAGACTGTAGGTAATTAGTTACAAACTAGTAACTTTTAGTTGTTAGTAATAATTTATTAATTAGTATGTATTATTAGTAATACTTAGGGGTAACCAGGATAGAAATAATATTATTGTAGTACACTTATCGAGTAAACCAAGTTACCAAAACCAAACTACCAGGATAAGAATCAACACAAGATATATTTTCTGATTAAATTAAAAATATTTTATAATATTGCATTGGTTAATTGCACAGGTATAAAATACTTCCATTCAGTTTAATTGTCGAATATGGTGTATACAGGTATGTTACAAAGATCTCACCAGTGGGTACAGAATGTATTAGCATTTCATATTCTCTAGACTAGTATAAGAAGCCTCTCCTGTAACCTCAACACTTCTTATTCGATTTTTTTGTCGATTGAATACATCAAGGTGAATATGAATGTGTCAGTGGTTTGTGTGTCAGTATCAATATGAATATATCAGTGCTTCGTAAATGATACGTACACTCTAAATATTTGATTGAAATAGTGATTGGAAACTGCGCAAGTTGGCACAGAAAACTTGCAACAACCTTTACGATTTATCATTGAAATTTGATTATATTTGAAAAATAGATTCATACCAGCAAGCCCACGTTACCTTCCCAAATACTCTGAACTTCTGTATGTAGAATCGAGTAAGATAGTGTTCTTTAATATTTACTGTTACCTCTGTGTATTAATCACTTGAATATTCTTTGCAATACTTTTTTTCTCTTCCAAACCATACGATGGTTTAAGAGTAATAATAATTAAGGCCATTTATAACATACAAAGGATATGTTACTTCTCTAATGTTTACTGTTTATTAAATAATACTTTAATGAAAACTTTGAAATCGATTTTCTGGAAATTGCGTTTTGACGTATGTGCCCTTTTTCCATCAATGGCCTCAATTGTGTTCGTGTCAAAGAAGAGATCGTCGGACACTTTTAATAAATATGCAGCAGAAAAGAATCCTCGGTTCGTAACACGTACGCCAACCATCGACATTAGGCTTTCGAGTGTCACGCAAACAAAACACAGAAATTGTGGATCCAGTCTAATGTTGTATTGCTATCGCTGATACAGGTACGCTGAAATCCTGATAACGAACGTTATTTGTTCGCGCGCTTAATGACCATTACGATAATTACCGGTTTAAACGGTACATTGAACAGAAAATGACCATCGTTGACGCATCGATGTATGCTGGTCGGAGGACGGTAACGATCGATCGACAATATACGATCTTGAATCCCGACGGATAATTCAAACCCCGGGTAACGTGTTCGTACCCATCAATTATTTGACAAATTATAATTATAATCCTTGTGCCGTCGCGATGACAGACATCCTTTGTTTTCTGCGTGCCTATTATGTGTCAGAATGGTAACTGTCAAAACATTTCCATGGAACGAATGCCAGAATATCGTTTTGATAATGAAAGCTTTCTTATTCCATTTGGATAATTTATTTGACGGTATTTTGTTCATTCATCTACAGTGGCAGTTAAAAGAAAATTACAATTTTATATTTTCATGTTTTAATTCGATCAACGAGAAAGGAGAGGAATAAATCATACAAGATTGTCTGTTTGTCTAAATATTCATATTCATACCTTATTGAAGCAGGAATAGTTGTTTATTTTATTTCATGTTATAACAATTATTTATATTTAAATTTTCAGTTGTAGCAGGATACGTCGAAACAGTGTCAGTGGTCAGTTTTACTCGACTTCTCAACAAAACCCATTCATTGTAATGTTTTTTATGACAATAACATTGGAAAATAATAAGTATATCGGAATTATTTTTGGCATAGTTATGTCGATAGCACAAATATCCTTCACAGAGACTGAATAAATTCTTTTCAGTGTATCAGTTGGGTAAAAATAGCATTTTCTAGTTAAAATATGTAGTTAAAACGTACGCTATCGCTCATAAGTATTTGTCCGACCATCGAAGGAACCTTCTTTGGTTTCTCCTTCTCCATTTTACATTTCTCTTTGGCAATTTTTACCAAGCTATCATTAGACTGCGAATCTTTATTTAAAATAACATTTTACGGAGTAATTTACAAAGGCAGAATTAAAGACAAAGACTGGTTTTTCCTCCTATGGAATTATTTTCGTTAAGAATAAAATCAAAAATATAGTAAACCTGATGTAAGTTTTATCTTCTATTACACCTCACACACTCCTTTATGCTATAAATGCATAAAATCCGCAATCCAGTTATCATAAATTTTACTTACTGTACGGCCCTTATTGTAAAGAAAACTGGTCTTCTAAAAGATTTCTCACATTTTCCAGTACGATAAATCTAACGTATATGGGCAAATATTAATGGAGGATACTGTGTACGTACATAAAACTTTCCGTTGCCCGCCACTGTAACCCCAAAAAAGACTCCACCAAGAGGACGTCAAGCACAGAAACTACAGACACCAAAACCGTGTGATTAATATCGAAGACGTACTATCGTCGAAACTTTATACCTCCCCTCGTTCTTCGCCCCTATAAAAAAAAACCTACATACCAAAGGGAAATTCCTCACTTACAAGTTACAGCGAAAGTTCTAATAGCGTCGTAAATATTCCCCCGAGAAATTGTTCTGCAAAGGTTAAAGGGTGCTTCAACCTTACGAACGACACCGTGCCCGAAAGGTACGAAGGCAATGAAATTTAACCCCTCGAATTTCGTCCGACATACTGCCTTTCGGTCGCTCATTTCACTTGGATCCTACCAGCAGCATTTATTTCGGACGTCCTGAAACGCTTTCGCGTCGAACAACGCTGCTGAAAAAATTGCCACAGGGCGCCCGACATTTTCCCCTTCTACGTCTTTCCACGGTTCACTTAATCGCGTTACGAGACACGATGGCGCGCACCGCCTGTAATCTCGTTACGCGACCGAATGATTTCGCTCGTAAAAACGTCCCGGCTCGCCCATGTCCACGGCGATCACACCGACGCGCGTTTTTATTATTAATTAGCCGATGGCAACGTTGCGTATATCGGTCGGTCGGGCCTGTGACGGTTAAAAAGGAATCTCCATCCCTAGTTGACACTCGTTTTCCTGGTTTCTGCGCACGCACTTCCTTAGAGAGAATAATTTCCAAATGCTATCGCGGTGAGCTAGTCGCCGGAGAACTTAATCGAATCACCTGGAACCGTATGTCGCTTGATCAAAGGCTGTTCCGTTGGAATTTGGAATTTTTTCGAAACCTGTGTTTGATTCTCGAGGGACAGAAGATTGTTAAAATTTTGAGAAATCTCGTTGAAGTATTCTGAGTTTTGGTCTGGGGTAAGGTTGGACCACTAGAAGATAAAAATAGAGATAGGAAGTACATATACATTCGCCTATTGAGATCTTGTTTTACGATACAATAGCGTGTACGTCAGTCAGATGGCTCGGATTCGTTACTGTTATGGGGAACTCCGACGTGTGATCTTCATTCACATTTGTTACAGAAAATAATATTTTTCGGGATTTTTCTGAGGTTTTTTTGTTGTTTGTTGAAAGTTGATTTTTTTTACATTCTTATATCATATAGGAGCACGCACATAAACTGCTGCAGTATGTTTCAAGTTTGTCTGTATGAAACGTACTTTAAATGTTTATCTAATCTTAATAACACAATAATGCAAGATTAATGATCATGAAGAGTCTCCGGATTTTCAGTATTTATAAGGCGAGTGCCTAAAAGGGTAGTAAGAAGTTTAATAAATTTTAATTGTGGTTTTAAATTAGTTTATGTAAATAGGTTTGTCTTACTAGTTTGTCCATTAGTTTATAAAAGTCTATATTTTCATCTAATCATGACAGATATGATAGAAATATCTTCGTTAGAGAGGTAAACTCTGCTTTAAGAGACATGTGCGTATATAGACGGGGAAAATGATAGTACCAAAATACTTACTATGAATACTGAAGAGCATTAATTCTTATGTACGATGGTTGCGACAGCAAAGTTTTTACATTTGACACTGCATGTATCCACTGATTGTGAGTGGTGAACATCATTTTGGACGATTGCCACTAGAAGGGAAATAGTGATGGCAAATGATAAATGAATAGAAAATCTTTGTGTGAACGTCATTGTTTTTCGGTATCTTCAATTTTTCCGAAACGTCAGGTTGTTGCGTACTAGATACTATTTTCTGAACTGCAAAATTTCAACGGTCATAATTTATTTTAAAATCAACCTTAAAGTGTACCTTAAGATTTTCAATCGAAATAAGATCAATTTCAAGAGATATAAGATTTATTTCAATCGAAATAAGATCAATTTCAAGCGATATAAAAACAATTTCCATCGAAATAAGATCAATTTGAATCGACACACGTTTGATTATGCAACAACGTAGTAAAATACCGGGATTACAGGAGATTCGAGGTTTTGGATTTTGAATTTTCCAAAAGCTCAAAATTTCGAGGAAACTGACCTCGAGCGTTTCAGCGCGCTGTGGATTCATTAAAATGAACGGCAGGGGTCAGACAAATATTAGCATCGACGGTTCGCCGCGGAGAGTTCCCGGTGCGCATTACCGTTTCAGAAATTGAGAAATATATATAATAATTTCTCGTCGCATTTCCATCTGAGGAGGCTTGACATATTGCCGGGCATCGGTCAGCGGGCGTACACGTATCGCTGACGTCGGAAAATTACGAAATTCGGACAGAATTTGAACACGGCCGGATGACACGTATTAAACGTCACGGAGAGAGGTCTAAGTCGCCGTCGAAGCGAACTCGGGGGAAAATTTGGGAGCTACGTGACGTCGACGGAACTTATACATATAATATATGCGAGCATAAACGGCGTCGTTGTTGCCTTCGGGGTGAGACGACGGTGCGCTATATCTCGTACGACACCGTGTCGACGGGAGAATTAAATTTTTCTAGTACGACCAGATGGGGTCTGGAAGAATTGGGGATCCACGTAACTGGGTTTTCGAGTGGAAGCTGTTTATTTATCGCTGGAGTGCGGATTTTTATAGATCTTTCTTGTCCAGTTTATAAAAAGTGACATGGAAGAAGAACTTTAGTGTATGAACACTGAAACTACCAGAGTGGTCGAAATGATTGGTTAACACACTATTATTATATCGATTAAAATGTTTCAACAATACATTTTGTGACATCTTTTGCAATGTTAATTGCAGTATTAAATCAAACGTGTGTCATGTTTATCGATGTGATAGAAATAGATACTTTGCTTGGGCTATGGAATGTTATGCAAAATTATATATTATGAAGTAATTCATATAAGTATTTAATAAAGATAAAAACAAAAATGGGAATGTCGTCCTTCCCTTAAATACCTTTTTGGGTTAGGAATAATATAGAAAACTGGTTGCATCTGATGAAAATTTGGTATGTTATTGTAATTTACAGAGTCCTATAGACTATAAATGCATAAAATCCGCAGTCTAATTATGCTTTATCGGCGGTACTTTTAGTGTTAAGGATTCTATTATGTCCCATGTAAAATGAAGACTTTTAAAAGGACAATCGTATTCGCTATAAATGTATCACTTTCTCTGAAAATTTCTGTCGGTTTTCTACCGAATCACATGCTTCTTTCATGCGTTTCTGTAAAAAATTCAAGTGACAGGAAAAAGTTCGAAAAGCTTCTCTCCCGATTCACATTCCAAAATGCAAATCAGGCTTCAAAGCTGCACGGTGACAAGCGGGTACGGTGTTCACCGAAAGAGAAAGCGTCTCATTATTCAGGAATATACCTTCTCTGGCCGCGTATAAATTTACGTATTATTACGTCGTCGGTATTAAACTACGTCCTCGGTCGATTAATTAGCGTTAGACAGCGATGTATGATTATGGTACTTTTTGAGTCATCGCGGCCATTACAAAGCAGCGCGTTGTTTTCGCCGCTCCATTTCGTGTTGTTGTGTAACTATACTTTTCGACGGTCTAATGAAACTGTCATAACTTATCTCCGAGGAGAAATAACAAGAGCAGGCTCTGTAATAGATTAAATTTATAATTTGCAAGATATACACTACCTCAAACATTTGTGATTACGGGACGAGTGGTATCATTAAATAGAATTGTATGCTTTTTCACAACGTAATAATCATTTAAATTGAGCGAAGTACAAGAACTGTAGGTACATTGTCATATTTTTGTATTGTGATACTCTCATTTAAAAATACGGTTGCTGATGATATTTTATATAGCACCAACCCAATGGAAGGTAATAGTGTTTCATTTTTCGTGGGCCATTACTCTATACGACTATACAAAAATAGTACTACCTCTGGCAAAAAATATTTGATCAAAGAAAGTCGACATTTGTTACAGACAATGTTCGTGTATTGAACGTAAAAGATGTTTGTATTAATACAGAGAAGATGAAACACTCTCTATTTGAGTAAAATATTGATATAAAAATGAATACTTTCATTTTTTTACATAAGATGGGATGAGGAAATTGGACTTTGTTCGAAAAAATGTGTACATTGATATTCAAGTATTGCAGATACCTTATTCACTTCTTTATACAGTTAAAAATATTTTAATATTATATAATCTTATTTACGTGGTTTTTTATCATTTTCTTCTTTTATATATCTAATATTTCCTTCGATACTGTAAACTTTCTTATTCAGTTTCTTCAATATAGCTGTGAACAATAATACTTTCCGTTTTTGAAATCGTATCGTGGTTATTAAAATTACATAACAGAATTATTACCGTTATATTGTTATATAATATTATATAACTGTTTAATCGAATACTTTTTGCCAGTAGTACTAGCTAAACTAATCTCATTTCGTCTCATATCGCCGTAAAAATGCATGTTATATCTCTAAAGAAGTAGTCATTTCCTTTATGTACCCAGTGTGTCAAATGCGATATAAAGCCAGGATCGTCTTGCAGAAGTTTAAACGTGTTGCACCTCCCGCGAGTTCACATGCGTCGCTATATCGATCTAACCGGTCGAAGGAGTAACGTACACTTGCCACTGGGAATTCGATATGAGAGCCGGATTCAAGTTCTCACCCGTTGCCACTTAAAGTGTAAAGACTCATGAACTTCAAATTAATCTGAATGCGCGCGAAGGTGCGGCGGGAACGTCTCGAACGACAGGTACGTTCCCTGGACGACTTGGAAACGTGCAGTTTCATCTCCGTTGCGAATTTCACCGACAGCTCCCGTTGCACTCTAATCCTTCGAGGGTTGGCGCGCATAAGTAAAGGTGATCTGCATCGACAGCCTGGTACTTTCCAGGAGCCGCGGCGTCGTAGCTGAGAAAGGAAAAACAGAGGGTAAAAAGAAAAAGCGGAGACACACCACGTGTACTCAGGCCATATTGTCTTTGCGGCGCTGCGGGATTTAAAACTTCATTTCCTGCCATTTTTGTTGTAATCTTGAACATGCAAGTAGAATAGGACGGTCTGTTGTCAGACACGACTGCCGGTAACAGGTTTAGATTAAAGGGATTGGGTTCGTTTCCGGTCGGACAAGTGGAATGAGACGATTTTAGGGACAGAGGCGAGTGAAATGGGTTTCTTCCGCGTCAGGCAAGTAGTGTATACCTGGTATTTATCGGTCAAATATGACGTACGTGTCATTCCTAATTTCAATAACAGGACCTTTGAGTCAAAGACGTATTAGGTTGTTACATACAAAAATTTCATTCTTCAGCACGCTTGAATTCAGCTATCTCAAAATCGGTAAATTATGGGATTATGAAACTTGTAGTTTTTCGTCAAAGGTTTCTTGATTCAGATAGATCACATTTCGATTAAAAATATTTGTTTTACAGTAAGTCATAGTTCTTTAAATTTTGCAATTTAAAGTGACATTTATTATGGAACAACCTAGTGGAGTTATCTCTCTCTCTCTTCTCTGGTATATGGAACATAAACTTTCACTAATTAACGAAATGTAAGAGGATACATGCACCATCAGACAATTATTATGGGTTCCTTTTTTTATCATTTCAGTAGAAAATCCGTATTTAGTGGGGACGGGGGGAGGCACCTCTGCTTAACACATTGACTGCCACAGTGAAAATGGTTGTACGTTGTCAGCCACACTTTATCTCGTTTTTAAAATCATAAATCGTCGAAAATATATGTGTATAGTTAATAGAGGCTGTTGGTTTGGTTCTAAATTATATTGCGATTTTAATTTTACGCAAAAATTTTATAATAATATTTAGATAATTCAGCTTCTTTGCAATGTACGTGTCACCCGTATTTGGGTGACGTGGCAGTCAAAGTGTTAATCAGAAAAGCAAGAGTAGGACAGAGTTTGTAATCACAGCAGTAGAAGTATACACTTCCAGATCAGACAAGTAGAAATACGCCCCGTTAACCAGACTAGTAGAAGTGGTTCGTTCCTGATTAGAGGATTATGAGTAGGCATCCTTAACCGGACAAGTAGAAGTAGTTAATTTCTTGTCAGACGACCAGAATGAGACCTTCACAACCAGACGAGTAGCAATGGTTCAGTTTTTGGTCAGAACAGTAGTATGACATCGTTTTAAATTATACGAGTAGAATAAGATCGTTTCAGACCTGGCAAGTAGAATATGCTCGATTTAGATCAGGCGAGAAGAATCAATTTGTTTTAGACGAACCGAGTAAAATAAGATTGTTTGAGATGATACAATCATAATAAGGCTGTTTTATCAATAGAATCAATAGTTCGAGCATCTAGGAGAATAGTTTGGATGACTTTACTGTTAAAGAAAACCAATCTGAAAAGCCCTAAATCCAAACTGTAAACTAACTCAAAATTACATTAGCTGTCATTGATGGAGATACAGCAGACATATTTTCCAAGTAACGTTTGCTAATCATTTTTTCTTCTAAAAGAAACATAATCGGAATACGTCTTGGACGATTTCTGCTAGAAACGACATTACTCCCTTTCGACCACACCAGAGGCATGAAAACACACGATCCTAACATACACAATTCCATGTAAGAAATGATAAGAACACAATCATTCTTTCTATAAATAATTCGTACATACATGCAGCACACATTTTCTACTTTAACCTATATTACACACCGAACCAACATTCGCACTAACGGTTAAATTTTTGAATATTGCCCGCTCAAACGGCCAAGAAAACGAATCTAAAAATCCGAAGAAATAACAGTGTCTGATGCGTTTGCTCGATAAAGCCCGACGAAGAGTTTCTTTTTTTTAAAGAAACACGCGAGACATTCACAGTCGTGACACGAACGAGTAGGAGGGAGCAAACAGAAGTGAAATTGTCGCCGGGTTTTCCGCTTGGTTTGCCCGAGCGTAGAGAAACCCGCGGGGTACCCCCGATCGAGGACGGAGAGAATTGTCGTGAAAAGACGGGGCTTCCATGAATTGGTTACGTCGAAACTTCGAGTGACGTTACTTTACGTAAAACCGTCCACGGGAACCAAAAAGGATACACGTGGCTCGATGTATCGGACGTGGGGCCACACTGTGTCTTTCGCGTCTCCCGCAGCCGACAACGAAAAATTTCAATCCGTGCGTGCGCCTGGCGTGGAACGATCGAATAAAATCGAGCTGATAAATTCCGTAAGTACACCCATCGATTCTGCGGATCGTGTCCACGTCGCAGCTGCTCGAAATCGAGGTGTTTCAGGAACAGTGTAATCTAACAACCGCTACGAGATATCGTGACTCAGAATTTATCGGATCATTTCGTGATCCATTTCACCATCCCCCGTTATTCCAAAGTCTCGACGACGGTGGCGATGTTCTAAACCGTGAAGTTTGAAAGCATCGGCTTAAGGTCTGTTTAGATATATCCGTGACGTATCAGTGATGATTGTTCACACAGTTCCGTCAGTTCGAGCTCAGTTGTTTTCGAGATATCGAAGCTTACGTACGATGAATTGGCAAAGATTGGTATAATTTCAGATAAAGAGAAAAAGAATAATACGAGGAATCGGAAGTGGGTGCACGACACGTGAAAAAGAAAGAGAAAATGATGGGGAATTTGATACTCTGCACAAGGAACTAATTGAAGGTGGAAGGAATTTTTTTGAATATTTCAGAATGTCCGAAGATTGTTTTAAGAAAATATTAAATAAAATAGAAATATATTTACAAAATTACAGGGATATTCTGCATGTGAAATAAATCACTTTTTTAAAGTCAAATCGTAAATTTGGATGCAAAAAGATGTTATATCAACCTTTTCCAGTCGAAAGGCGACTCTCAGTCGTCACTCGATGTATTTTCGCAGATCGAATGGCGACCGAGACTCACCACCAAGAATTGCTTCACCTATTTTTTGTTTTTGCACTTCAAATTGCCTAGTCAGTAATAGAATACAAGGAAAAACTTGAAAAATTATTATTGGTCTGCAATTTCAAAAAGAAGGGATGGAAAAACTACATCTATTCCTTATTCATAACTTATGAATTTATTTTAAACTTAACCTATTCTAAGCAGTATTGTGAAATTGATGTAAGCGAGGAAATTTTTAGCAGTTATGATGAGCCAAATTGCGAAATTCTTGGAGAACATTTTACTATCAATTTGACAGTGTAAATGAGCTAAAACGGCTATTAGGCCACTCATCGTCGACTAATATTCATGATGTATTAAGTTTTCGGACATTAATACATCACTCAACCACTTCTTTAACAAGTAAACCTATCATTTATCAACAGTTAAAAATTGGCTAGGTTCAAAAAAACATTTCTAGTTTTGTTTTGACACGACATCTTTAAATAATGTTCAACATAGAAATTCGTTACTTACAAATGCCTAATATCCCGAAAGTTTAACTACGCCTGAACCTATAATTCATTAACACACTGTAAAATCATATATCAGTATCTCACTCTGAGCTATCAAATTCTACGTATAAACTCTAAAATCGTTAATAATTATTTAGTAATTTTTTGGGGAACAAACTTTAATTATAATAAACTTATTATATGATATTTATATACTAAACTGATCAGGAATTGGGTCCGTGACGATATTACTCATCCCTGTCACTGATTGAAAATCACGAAACTGAGCGTATACGTCACTGAAACGTCACGGATATGTGTAAATAGACCTTTATCCTTTCACTCCCCCCCCCCTTCCCTTGCTCGTCCTGAGAGCTGTTCTTAATTCAACCAGGCTGGTACACCAGACCGATTTCAATCCAACGCCGAACAACTCTCGTGCGCCTTCCGCGAGGTTTCAGTGTGTAGCGTTGGAATTTCGACCGACAAAGTTCGCCACCCCCTCCCGTCATTTCCATAACATCGGACCGGATGCCCGGGTCCGCGAATTTTATGCAAACGAATCACACGGCGACGATGTCCTTTGAAAGATTCTCGTTCGGGTACCGACGGGATTCACGGGACGAGAGATATTACGAGAGCGTGTCGTTATAGAAATCCGACTCTAGACGGCCGCGATATTTTAAGCAGTTCTTGCTTTTCAAACGGACCGACGATAGATTCCACGCGAATTCGCACCGTGGAGTTTCAATTCGTTCAGTTTAGAGTTTGTATCGCGTGAAGATTTTCGTGTAGTCTTGGGAATATTGGAGTGTAGTAGTAAATTTACGTGCTAGCACTAGAATTACCAAACATGGCAAAATGATTTGTCAGTACGCTTTTATAACGACGGTTCAAATGTTATAACTATACATTTTCTTAGACCTTTTCTAACTTTTATGACGGTATGAAAGTGAAGAAATTTGTTAACTTATGAATTTATAAATTTTCATAAGTGTTTCATGTTTATCTATAGGAAATAGATATGCGTTTATCGTCGGTAGGTCTAGTGTTAAAGAAGGGTGTTAAAAATAGGCGAATTTTGGTATTCGTCTGCAACGAAAAAATGTAGTTGTCATTTTGTTCCCATTGTGATGGGAAAGCTATGAAAAATGCGAGTAAAGGTAAGAGTATGACTGTAGTTGAAACTCATTTAGCTGCTAATTTTCCGTCTCGTATATTCGTACAATAATTATTTAAAATCTCATATGGAGTATTATTTACAAGCATTATTTCCTTTCTCCTTTATTTCACTGGTTGATTATCTATATTTATACTACTGTGATACTGATAGTGATAACACGTCTTTATTACACTTACTTAGAATTTCATCGTATATTTGCGATTACTATACTGATCTGTGAATAATATTGATTTCTTCTCCAACTCAGTATCAATATTTGGGAGTACTCAAAATATTAGAAAAACATTCTTTTATTATAATGTTTTTAATTATTTGAAATTAATTGGATTATATTTTTTAAATATCATTTTTAATATTACCCAATAAGGTGCACCCATGAGTAATCCCCTATTTCTTTTCAATAAAGTGGTAACACAGTTTTAATTTATGTGTTTTAAATATACTGGTGCCCCCCTCCCCCTGCAACCCAAAGCGTAATTTGGTATTTTCCCTGGGGAAATGAATTCACGATGCCCGAAAGGGTTTGCAATTAATTTCTATGATTACGCGATGCATTTGACAGGGTCGTAGCCATTTTCCTCGCGTATAAAAGCAACTTTGAGACGGAGGGTGTGGAGACCGGGTGAGAACCGTTCGGTTTGAAGAAACGGGCGCGCAACACAAAACAACCGATCCTCCCCTTGGGTAAATGTCGGCCATTTAACGGAAACGAATTCCCGCAGAGTAAGAGGTACAGTGAGAGAAAAAAAGTGTATTTTATTTTAAACGCATTTTAATCCGGTGAATATTTCGAACGACGGTCTTCTCATATCCGGCGTATCTGTCAACGATCTAAGTACCTACTACTGGTATTACTTTTCTAAAAAGCTTTCCAATAAGGTGTCCTTTTTACGGTGAGGGTTGGGGGGGCATTAAAAAACTGGCTGCAATTAAGCTGAAAGGGTGCAGCGTAATTTTTTATTACAAAATTAGACCGATTTCCTGTAGCTCCGGCCTTGAATGAATAATAATTAAAATGTAAAATATTAGGTTGTTGGGAAGCAAATTGTGGTCTTCGACCGCATAATTCGATATAGTTGTATACTTAGCTCTGATTTAATTTTAGTGATCGAAATTCAATTTTAAATTAGACTTTATACACACTTTGGCTAACGGGATACATGTGTGGTGATTTCGTCACATGGGGATTCTGGAGTTTTGGATTTTAGTTATTCGAAAATAATAAAATATGTGCTCTACGTTCTTATATACACTTTGTCAATTGTTTGAACAAAATTGCCTGTTAACAATTTTATATGAAAAGCAAATTGTTGTTCAGTGTGAAACGATTTCCACTGTAGAAGAGTTTTAGTAAAATTTCCAAATTTAACCGTTTTATGAAGAGAGGACGCACCAAATTTGACGCTTTTATTAACAATACTTAATTGCTTGATTTGTCGGTGTAACATGGAAACAAATGAAACATAAAAACACTCTATAGGAACAGTTTGCATTCATACAAATATTGTTTGTTAAATAATAATCAAATTTTGTTTGTAGTCTACCATTGATGAAAGAGCCGTAGGAAACTTTTCCATTATATAATATTTCTGAGAACCTAATATAAAGCATTCGCCTCTTACGTGAAATTTGTTCTCAACTTTATAATTTCTAAATATATTAACTATGGGTTATATTTAGATTAAATATCAACTCTGTTAAGAATGCCTCGCAAACTTCTTAGCGCGATTGCCTTGGTGCTTACCAACTTGACACGTGAAATTAAGTTTGTATGAATATTTAAAAAAGAAGACATAAATATACTGTAGTGGACTATATTTATTATTGGATAGTCACATCATCAATCACAAGTCAAAATCCAATAAAATTGTTTCGATGGTTTTCTTCGACCTGACGAGTGACTCCTTACTTTCACTCGAGTGACTTCTTACTTTCTCTCGAATGACTTCTTACTTTCTCTCGAATGTTTCTCATATAGTGCCTAGAGTCACTAGAACTTCCCTAGACTAGTTGTCAAAACTGTGAAATCTCAGGACATGACCTAAGAAGTCACCTGGTTATTTATGGGTCGGTCCTTACGTATTCTCTGGCGTCACCTGTAACCTAATACCGCAGGATACCATCTGCCTATCATAAATTTCACGTTTGCTCTTACACCAAGACTAAGTTTCTAATACATTGTTAGAAGTGTGAAACTTCCAGCCACATACACAACCTTTTTGATACAGCGACACCAAAGCACAACGTTGTTCCTGATGACCATTTATTCATCATATGAATAGCATTTCGAAAACGACTTATATACTCGTTCTTCAGTCACAGCGAGCATTCTATTCTGGAGAGGGCAGTGATTCAACTTCTACGATAAATGAAAAAACAAAGACTATATTTATTAACTACAAGCCCAAGACAGTTATAATACGACTGTACTTGATGCACGATCCAGGGGAGAGTTGCTTATATTGGACCGGCTCTTAGATTGGCTCATTCGTGTATCTCTATAAAGAAATATATTTACAGATTTTCTGTTGGGTATATTGATTTAAGGAGCGGAAATAAAATATGCGAGAACAGTGAAACAGGTAATTAATTTGTTTGTCGTTTCACGTCGTCGAGATATAGAAATACGTGGTGCGTGATCATTATTTTTCGTGCTATTTGAAGTGAATATCATTTTATACCTTGTAAGTACTGTAGGAGCGTTGGAAAAATAAGAGGGCCCAAGCGGGATTCGAACTCACGACCCCCGGCACCGAAAGCAGAGACTCTACCCACTACTCCACGGAACCCTCCTCTATTTTCCCAAGATGTTATTTTGCTCCTTTTTGTTGGGTATGGAGTTCCCGATCCCACAGTACCATAATTTTAAATAATACTAGTATAAAATGTACTGTCTTAGCTACAATTTCATATACATACTTTCCCATTTTCGTTTAAATATAACAATGAAAATATATTTTTCTGGTGCAACCTACAAGTTGCCTAATATTGGACCATTAGTTGCCTAAATCGGACTGGTGTATTCTAGGATACAATCTATATCCTATATAAAAACAATTGAAGAATAGTTCAAAGTATACTAAAAAGGATTTTTTCTGTTAAATTTTTCTTTTTATTCAGATTTAAAATAGCGACAACACGAAAATATGGAAAATGTGAAAAACCCACTAAAAAGCATACTAATGCACCACGTGCACCGTACGATACTTTTTTCTTACTGTTCCTACTTTTTTCAATGTCCTGAACAGTTTTTTTTTTAAATTATAGATTTAATTTTATTGGTTTTTAGGAACAATCCAATGTAGGAAACCAGTGGTCCAAATTAGGAAACCAGTTGCCTGGAATGGACCGAAGTCATTAGTTTAGTTTTTTAAGATATTACTCTCATCACACATTTTTTCAAAACGACCAATTCACAATACAATCTACGTATAATGCTTGTCTTTTTTCCGTTTCTCTTTGCATCCCGCGATGTTCTATGCGCGTGTAAGAGAGAAAAATAAAAAACTGGTCCAAAATAGACAACTCTCCCCTACCACGAATGATCTCCGCTCTCGACGACCATCTCTGCCGATCGACCCTTCGTAACCGCGACGCACAGCTCTTGCGATCTGTCTACGTTAGCCGTGGTCTGTCGATTAGGACGTCGTGGTAGAGCCTTGAACATCCTCACGTCGACAAGGGTTGGTCCCTACGCAGAATCCCGTACCCTATGGACCATTTGCATACTCATCCTCCTCCTAAAAAATGTTAAATGTTTACGACTAAACAGCGCCTGTTCGAAAACGTGAAGTTCCGCGGGCCCGAAAGTCCACACACGTAGCAAGAGCGTATATCCATCTGGCGGGAAAACATGTTGGTTTCGAATCTCGTCCGCAGATCGGAGCCGCAAACCGTTCCGCGAGTGTCCCCGCCGCACCATTCGACGTGCTCAAAAATATATGGAGGTGTAATTCCGCGCTGGCATCGTTCCCGGCGGGCTGCGTATGGAAATTCTGCGGGCGGCAATCCCCTCCCCGTTGCGTTCAAGGATGGACGGAGGGGTGGACGCGAGGGCAAGCGTTGTACGGGATGCCAGTGGGCGTGGAGAAAGAGAGATTCGCGAGGAAATACTGGGAAATACGACAAACCGACGAAGCAATAAGATCGCTTCGCTTCCAGCACAGTAAGTTATAACGGTAGCGTCGTATTTCATAGCTACAAATTGCTCGGAGCGCACGTAGCTACCTGCCACGCGGACAGGTACGCGATGAGAAAGGACGAAAGGCAGATTGGAACCACCACCGCCCAGCATCAGACACTGGGAACAAGGAGGAAGTGTGGAGGAAGACCGTGTGTCGATCTGTAACGAATTACGCCCGGTTCTGTATGGACTCTGCCGATCTGGCAGTCGCTCGTAACTCCTTGCCGTGGTTATTTCTGGAGAAAATATTGGGGATCGGATCCCCTGGCCAACGCGGAGAGATCGAACGGGCGCGAACGCGTGACCAGTTACGTAAATAGATTGCGATCGAATTTTCTTGCTGGCGGTTGCATGGAAAGTACTACTGTTCGGGACAGTTACAGCCAGTTCAGACGATACGGTTTTTGGAACCGTATTTTTACCGAATAATCAAAAGCATTCACACGCACCCTCACGAATAAACACGGACTCTGCTAGGGGAAGAAGGGCCTTCTAACACTTGGTCTCGGGGGATATTGGAATTTATGCCGAATTAATATTCAGTTTAACATGTACAGAGTCAAAGGTGACTACACCTCGATTACACGGAGTGTTTGCTCCATGAGGTTCGTATTTATGCGGATAAAAACCGTCTAAATGGATTCTGCCTATACGAAAAAAAATTCTCAAGAGAAAAGGCAGTATTAGTTATAAAAATATTTATTTAAAAAAAAGACTAAATGGAATTAATACTTCGTGTAAATCGAGGGACGGGTTGTATACATTAATTAATAAATTGAAAGTTAATTTTAGAGACGTGTTCAGGAGCAAGAATCTCAGATTACGACGTGAAACAGTAAAATTTTATAGCTGCCTGCCAGACCTTCGCCACTGTGAATTTATCGTCAGAAACAGAACCATAAACCAACCGAGTCTCCCGTACGCACCAATCCTGGGATCATTCTTTTCCACAGCCTTTTCTACTTTCAGCTTTCCATCCACTTTCTTATCCACACCAAGCTTTCCTCCGAACGTAGAAATAAACTGAAAAAGACTAATCGTGTCCCTGCCGTGTTCAAACGTCCTCTGGCAAATCCACCAACCAGCTACCTATTCTATGTAGTAAGATAAGTAACATTAGTGGGTTCGGGGGAATACGAGCGAGATCTACTTAGATAAGTAGCACGAGGATCGTTCCTAATCTAGTTAATGGAATGGTACTGATATTTGTTCAGACAAGTAGCGTGAGGTTTCACTCTGATCAGACAAGTGATTAGACAGACAAACATACTGTCAGCTGATTCTCTGGAGAAAAAATAGAGTACAGTGAATTACTGTGTGTATCTATTTACAGAAATATCACTGTGTGTATCTATTTATATGTACTAGCCATTACTGATCTAAATAGGTACTACTAATTATATTAGTTTCAATAGATTATACCATACAGGGTCAACGACAAATTGTGATCAGTAGAGATTACTCTGTTATTAGCAGTCCGATCGAAAATGTTTTTATCAGGTATAGCATTGTTTCAAGACAGCTTTAACGTGATTATAGGACATTCTTTGTCAACTCTTTTTTGTCATGATTTTTCAAGGTCACCTTCAATTTTTGCAAATACACCTTAATATTTTTACGCTTAACACATGTTATGTTATGATACTTACCGAATTCGTCTTGAAATCCTCTAACAGATAGGCGTAAAAAAATTATAGGTGTATTCGCAAAAAATTGAAGGTGACCTTGAAAATTCAGGAAAAAGAAAGAGTTGACACAAAATTCGTTATAATCACGTTAAAGCTCTCTTGAAACCATGCTATACCTAATAAAAACATTTTCGATTGGACTGCTAATAACAGAGTAATCTCTACTGATCACGATTCGTGGTTCACCATGTATATCTACTATAACCTGTCGTCTTTGGTCAGACTAGTAGCACGAGTGTCGTCTCTTTTAATACTAGCAGTATGAGTATCGTCTGTGATCAGACTAGTAATACATATAACCATCGGCTTTGATCAGTGTAGTAGTACTAGTACAGTCTAGTAGGACTCGTATTTGATAAGACTGGTAGAATAATATTAGATTTATAGAACACAACTCTTCGTTAACCCTATTGTGGCCTTGGGTTAATTAATACAATTAAAGTAATGATGAAAATGGAGACACGTGCACATTAGTAACAATTTCCTTATACTTTGCCCAAATATGAAAACATTTTTAAAACCAAAAGAACGTGTCTAGGTTGAAGAATATTAAAGATTCAGAGTAATGTTACAAAAATGAAAATGTGATGTGACTAAAAAGACTCTAACAGGGTTAATTACATAAGTATTATTAGGATCGTCTCTGATCAGGCATGTAGCGGAAACTTTCTCCACGTATAAGTGGACGTCTCCAGTATGGAGACTACAAATTTAAGTATTAATAAAACAAGGATTGCAGTGTGCCATAAAATCTTTCACCTTTGAAGTTAAATTACCACATAAGATTTTCTTCGCGTCTTATCGTTATCAACCTTATCAAGGGAGCCATATCGACTAAGATCGGAAACATACATAGAGATGTGGCTCACAGTATGAGCTTCAAAAGAAATACGCGTATCACATCCTCGAAATTCCCTCCAATAAACAGTGGATCGCGTCGAGCCTGCAGAAAGCGCTGGTGAATAGGATGTAATAACACAGAGAACCCACCTGATACGTAAATATCAGAGAGAGATGCAAATTTCTGCTTTTAATCGAACTGATCGTACCACGACAGTCTTCTGAAAGCCAGCCGTATTGACTCGATAGAACCATCCCCGTTTATAATTGTTGAATCCCGTCTCTAACATGAGAATTTATCCTCGTGATAATTTATCCTCGTAATCTATACGTCGTTCGATAATATTTCATTTCGAAATGAGGATATGTTTTGTCGTAAGACACTTTAGAGATTCAACTCTTCTGCTCTCAAACGAAAAGTAAAAATGGCGAAAGGTGTTCGAGTGGTTTTACAGTGGTTGAAAAGCTTTTGTTAAGTAAATAACGCGACCGTCCGGCCTTCAAAGGATTGCGCGGGAAGGAATACAAACCACGAAAGGCGTACTTAGCTCGAGGAACTTTATTGCTATTGACGCTGGGCCCCTGTTGAAGTGGCGGCTTTTCCGATGAACAGCTCCGCCGCGGAAATATCGTGGAAACATTCCGACGTTTTGCTTGTTCTTAAATTACGTCGAGGTTTCTAGGGGTTAATTGGCCTGGATTTTGCAGTGGAATATACTTGATTTACGACAGCAAATAATTGTACGCTTCTTTTTTTTTTTACAAGAATCGTCGTTGAATTAAATTATTATGGAAATTATTCTTTGTTCGGAGATTGTTTGTAGCTTCTCGGAATTTTAATGTTTTATGCAGTTTCTACTACTGAATTGGTTCTGGCGTTGCGGTGTAGGTAACAAGTTGAAACCAAAACTGCAGGTAACTAGGTAAACTCGCTCAATTATCGATAGACAGGTCGTACAGAGCAGTTGGTCGTTTCTTCTTTCGATGAGTGTCCGTGTAACGGCCCTGTCAAAAAGCATACTTAATTATAGTTTACATGGCAAACTCGGAGTCGGGGACTCCGCTGGAGCAGATGTCTCAAAGCTTTCGCCAAGGCACACGGGTTCGTATCGAAATTGTTTGTTGCGGCTGTTTGCTTAATTTATTCCGATTGATATTTCTAATTAACAGTCATTTGTAAAGCGAAGGTAAATATGTATTCGAATTAACGAGAGGAAATCGAAGAATTTATAATAATGAAAACTGTCGTTAATGTACATTAAATACAATCGATTATAAACCGAATTAATATCGAAATAAAATAAAAACTGTTATTTTGGAAAGTTGCAGTAAAAATGGGTGTACCGAATTTGACAAGAAAACTAGTTCAGTCAATGCATAACAAATTAAAACTTGTAGCATAAACGCGAGGATATCCGACAAAATATTAATTATTTTCTTTAATTTATTCTTTATAGTCGCATCAATCTCTAACAGCAAAGTTATTGGCGACTACGATTGCATTGAAATTACGATACTACATACATATAATTGTTAATAAAGTTTTGTTTGTTTTAAAAAAGCTACGTACTGACTAATATTTCCTTTGGATTGTTCAAACTGTCCTCTATGGATCGTGGATCCGTATTAAAATTGAATTTCTCAATATTAATTCGGGTTCATACTAATCCAAACTGTAATTGCATTTCTCATTAATTAAATATAAAAAATATACGTATGAGATACGCGGATACTTTTATGAATAACTGTCTCCAAAGTACCTATTCGACGCGAAAGTTTTTAGTTTCTTAGCACAGTCGACACCATTAAACTCTCTGTTATTAATTTCTTCTCTTGAATTAAGAATCCTGTGTGCGGCGAGCTCTGCGTAAAATCTCAAAACAAACTGAATGTACCCGATTCGACTCTCGCGGTCGTGGACGGTTTGAAAGGTACGGGGCTTATTAACGATTCGCGGATTCTCTGAATGCAGCAAACGTGAAAACGTTCAAGAGCCAAGAGTTACAGTTGCGATGAATGGACAAAAAAGCGGATCGATACGGTGAGATAAAGAGACGGGGGTTTCGTTCCACCTGTCTTTCCAGCTGCGGCGAAAGAAGAAAAAAGAAAAAGGTAGATATGGGACACGACGGCGAAGGATCTCCCGGCCATTGAATGGCCCGCTCGAGAGTCGCCTTAATTCGACATATTTAAGGCACTAGTGCACGAAACGAGCCGTAAGAAGCCACTTCGTCGCTCGTACGATGAAGGATTGATCATGAAAACCGTCCGTGGAAGAGACGAGAAGGGGGAGAATAGGTCGATGTCTACGAATATCACAGTCGCGTTTGCTCGCGATTTCTTTTCAAAAGACTACGTTCGAACGGGAGTTCGGGGAGGCACGGAGGAGACGCGTTCTAAGGGATGGTGAAGTAAAAAGCACAAAATCTTGCGCGAAAAGTTTCCCTATTGCTCGTGTGGATTGAGGAGGGATAGTTATATAGAAAGCTTCGCCGTTCAGACGGAACTTTCCGGGTGTTTCATATCGCAGTGTCAGAGATCCTTTCGTTTTACGATATTGTATTACATGCTTCATTGGAAAGTGTTGGGTACTTTTACTGCAAACTAGAAACGGGATTGTGAATTGTGAGGGAAATTTCACTCGGTATTCGTCAGACAATCGACCAAATAGGTGAACTGATTTAAAGTTAAGTACTTACCTGCTAAGAGAGTGAAATAATACGAAGTCCTTTCTCAGACAGGCAATTATTTCTAGCTATTATTTAAACTTTGAGACTTTCAATGCGAAATTTTCGCTATTCGGGTAATATTATAGTAGTGGAATAATATTCGCAGAAGAGTAAGGACTGCTATGGTACACTAGTATACCTAAAAAGATGTTCTATAGAATACTAATAAAAAGTCTAGAAGTTAACCATAAACTATCTGAAATCTATGTTTGTTATTTTATAAATATACAGGGTATTTCTTTTATCTCGCCCACCATAAAAAATGTAGGACGATATTAATATTGATATACATGTACTGCGAATACACCAAAAACGAAAGAACCTGTACGTTAATATCATTAGTGTCCTTATATACATTTTTATAGTAGTCAGGAAAAAATTAATTATCCTCTATTTTATATAAAGACTGTTTTCGTCGAATACTCAGCAAGTGGTACTAAAGAAAGCACCCTGTATATCTATATTTTAAATATATAAAATCGATATTGAAAATATATCGGGTACACACAAATTCATGCTTACAATAAGTAGAGACAGTAAATAATGATCAGACTTTTTAGCCAAAAATCCTATACAATTACACGTGTATTCAATTAATCATAAAAATCGGTTTTGATAGAAACTGCTTCGTACGAAAATTACATTCTGTATTTTCATCTTATTTTTCCTGAACAAGTGTACTCCCATTCACACGTACCACCATTGCGGCTACGCCATGCACACATATACCAGAATGTTCAAATAATGGCTCTGTTTCTTGACTTTTATCAACACGTGTATATTCATAGAAATGTTCGATCGATTCTGAAACGTTTCACAGTTCTATAGACGTTCTCCATTGGACATGCTACAGTTCCTTGCAAATACTCCAAAAATAGCATTCAGTATTTCGTACACAAAAACAGTGCGTCAATATTAATTTCGCCACTAGATCGTTGAGTTTACTCCTTCATAGTCACACCTCTTGAGAGTCCCGTCATGGTCATAGGTCCAATTGACCCAACCTTACAGTACCCCATTTTTACAGTATTCGTTCAGTTGTATTAAAAACTTATGAAACATACCTTTAACATTGTAAAACATAGAACAATTGCATTTTTCTAAAAATTTCAACGTCAACATATAAAAACAAAAATCCCGAATGTGGAAGTCTTAAAAAAATTACTTGTTTCGCTGAGAAAATCGTAACTTTTTTAATTTGTATGTTTGTTCGATAAAACATAAAATATAAAAATATGAAGCCTTTAACTTTTGTTGGGGTTATCTGGACCCTCGGTGACCACGAGGTGTTAAACCTAGATGATTGTATCAGTCGTCGTCGATCGGGATTGAATGCGATGGAAATCATCTCCGAGTGCGCCTAACGTAACCGCACGCGCGCGACTTCCTGCACAGTTTGCTGGCCGTACGTGCCCGTTCGGGTATTCTGCGCCCGAGGTGCAGCAGTTTTTGACGGAAACGCGCCCCGGCCTACGCTCGCAAACTAACCATTTTATCCAGTGAATTCTGCTTCTGGCCGAGCGACCCGCGGGGGGTGGAGAGGGGGAGACCTCGACAATGAAACTCGAAGTAAGTGCTGCGAAATTCAACGCACGTGAAACTAAATTAAATTGTTTTGTCAGCGTCGCGTGGGTATCTCGGTTTGCCGTGAAGCGTTTTACAATGATCACACGGAAGATTTTAACGAATTTATCTGCACGGCACACGTGGTCAATTATTAATCAATGCACATTGTCTCAGACCTCTTGCAACGTTTCCTTGTTTAATCTATGTATTATGAATACGTGGATTTATGATCGAGAGGTCGTGTGACATTTTTCTGGTCAGGTAATATTTTATCATAAACCAGCGTATGTTTAGTTAGAAGAACGTTGTATACTGTCTTGGATCTTTTTGAAAACTTTTTTAATTAATATCTCTGTTCAACGTATTTAGTTAGGTTGATGTTCGATTTATGATTTACTGGTCGTGATCTATTTCTAGTCAGGTAGTATTCTACCATACGATGTTTGGCGCATGAAAATTACTCTTTCGATTTTGTAATGCTCTAGAAGGAGATATTTTGTTATCAATTGCCCAACTTTCCTGCAATATTTCTTGAGCAATTCAGGCGAGCTGAAACTTTGGATTATTATCATGACGAAGTAACGAAGTTAGCAGAGTTCTGTGGAAAGTATAATACACTGGTAGGAACATAATTAATACTATTTTCGTTAGATAAATGGTCCCAGCTCTGTATCTGATCAGATATATGTATAACAAGTATTGTGGACAGTTGTGCTATCTTTTTTATTTTTAATTGAATACTTGTTACATTAGTAGAAAATCTTACATGTGCTTTTATTGAGTAATCAACTGTTGTATATGAACGGATTCGTTAGTTTAATTAACTTCTGATTGCTTTGACTTATTGAAATTAATTAAATCTACATTTAACGCAGAACGAATGAAATATAACGTATTGCAAAGGTTTCTAATCCACATTCACGGAGCAAATTCGAGTAAAAAGAGCTAGAAAGAGACTGAAGTATAATATATATTAATCATTTGGTAGGAATAAACCGAAATAATATTAACGAATCATTTTGCGCACAGAATAGTAATAAAATAAGAGACTTAAAGACGAGGCTGTTGAATAAAATGTAAGTTATTTTGAAAATTAGAATCATTTACTGTCACGATTATTTCATTAGACTCTAGTAAAAAAAACGTAGCAATATTCTGAATAATTTCATAGAAAGAGCCTTATCTCTGTTCAAATAAATAAAAGGAGCCATATTCGTGATTGGACAAGTAGTGTGAGTCTTAATAAGTAGTATGATCCTTGTCCTAGATCAGACAAGTAGAGTGGGTCTTATTTTATGCCAGACAAGTAGAATAATTCACGTCCATGGCCAGACGAGTAGTATAACCGACTTGTCAGATCAGCCAAGTAGTATTATCCATGTATACAGTCAGGCAAGTAGTATGATCCATGTATGCAATCAGCCGCGTAGTATGTGTCGTGTCCCTAAGAAGTGCAGTAATTCTCGATCTTCATCGAGTAAATAAAATGAACCCTACTCATGAATAAGTAGGTAGATTCTGACCTTTTTTTTTATGTGGTAATACTGCCATAAAACAGGCGGACAAAAATTACCGCTTTAATCTTCCCATATGCTTCGCATTATTTTCTGTTCTATTCTTAAGACTTTCGTTGCCGAGTCTCCAGAAGCAGATATTTAGTTATTAATTGTCCAACACTCCGCTAACTTACCTACTATATTTCTTAACAAATTCTGGCAAGTAGAAACTTTGGATTTTTATCAGGCCGAAGTAACGAAGTTGGTAGAGTTCCGTGAAAAGTGTAAAAAGTTGCCGGGGAAACTATTTCTATTAAATATATCAAGTTTTAAAGAAGTTGGCGTGTGCTATCCTTTGAAATGTTCATTAATGGAACTGCATTTAATATGCTCTAGGTTAATGAAGTATCGCGTAGGAAAAGTCATTTCGATCCATTCTACTGATATTAAGTAATTAATATTGACTGAATTCCATTACCTTTTGTCGAAGTTATTAATTATAACGATGTTTTGAACTTTCTTTCTTTACTCTTTGTTCGTATTCAGTCTACACACTATTAAATGATTCAATCTTGAAATTTAACTTTCATATTCTCTTCGTATAACGGATGCATTTACATTCATTTTTTTTTTTTTTACATACAAATTTGAAAAATGTATTCACCGTGTTCCTAAAATAAAGAACAAAACTTCATTCTACGCATTGCAGTGATAAAGTAAAAAAAAGTGACAAAGTGAATGCTCCTTTAAGTAATCAAAAACATGACTAAAATGAAGTAATTACTGATTGTTAAAATTATTTGACCGTTCGTATGCTGCAGCTGCAAAATTGACGCAAATAGGATGCAAACAAAACGCAAACTTGCCGCCGAAACCTGAGTCACGTGCAAATTGCTTTATATAAATGAATGTAGTACCAAAACGCGGGGTCAAATCGACGCGTGCCGCTCGTGTACACCGGACCATACAACAGTACTTTATAAAGTACAAAACACATGATAGGTTTTCCATTATTTTGAACACTTGGATAACCTTCTACAATACGATTGCAATCTTTCAATATCTCAACTGTCTCTTTACAGACAATGTGCTTCAAATAGCTACAAACAACGAAATCAATCCAATTCAGAATTCAAAGTATCCTCTCAAAAACTTTCAAACTCCTCCATTTCCGTGATAAAGCACAAAAATATAGCTCTAAATATATTTATGTAGTTTCTATTTACCTATTCTCGTTATTTCCACTTTTATCGCCCTTTTGTGATCAATTTATGTCAGGCTCGAAATAGAATTCGCAGTTTTCTTCGTAATTTGGTCAAACAAAGCTGAGACTTTGCTGGACAAATTTCTTGATCATTGTATCTTCATATAATTTTTTTAATACTGTGTCGAGTAGAATGTACCATTAAAGTTTGACCCCCTATTTTAGGAAATCCCTGTATAAAGAATAGTCGTATAGAGTTCATTTAAAAACTTTATAACAGGAGGAATGACCAAGGTTTAAATATTCGTTTCGAGTGAAATTGACCACGGGTATTGCACGATGGTTAATCAAGCACGCACCGATATTTCTTTCCTCTTCCACGGTTCTACCCTCTGTTCTTTATTTATTCACTGTGTCTGCATATAGTAGACGGAAAATGATTCTTTGTTATTCCCAAGGCCCACGTTTCGTGTCATGTCGTGTGCATTCGCATCGATGAATTCTCCGATGGGAATGAAGTTTTCACCTCTCGCTCGATATCCGCTTTGCACGTCGGTCCGTGGACCGTCTCGTGTGGTCCGCGGCGCTCCTCGAGTGCATAAAACTTTCTCAAAAACTTCCCGGCTATGTCGAAAGTTCCGCCGGTAATGAAATTTCATTTTCGAGACTGCGACGCTCCTCCTCGTCGATCAAATTCCCGTCTCCGGCCCGGTGGACTTTTTCTTCTCGTTCCCTCCTAACCGCGGCATTAAACATCCGTGGCGCTGGTTTTTGAAACAATTACGAAGATCGAGTGGTTCAGATGCATTAATGACGAGTTGGGTCAGTGTACAACATTTAAGAGAAAATTGTTCTATAAAATTGTATTATAAATTTCTAAACAGAACCAGTTGGAATCGAGTTTTAAATTTCAAAGTAGAACTAAATAGAACTGAATCTTGAATTTCGATGTAGAATTTAATACACCTGAATTTTAAAATTTGAAATATGCATAAAATGGAACAAGGAATTGAACATAGAGTTCGGTTATTGTAGTGATAACGATACGTAGTTTGTATAGTATTATAAAGAGTTAGTTTTTATAGATTTACGATAACTTGTAATGTATAAGACAGAATTACAGAATTACTGAATTACATAACATCATACAATAATGGTGATCGATCGTTTATTTTTCACTAAATTGATAAGTAAATAGAATATTACTTTACTGCTAAAGGAATTTTACTGAAGTGATACGCCATGAAAGTCTGAGAATTGTTATTAAGAATATAGCCATGTAAATATAAAACTAATTTTTTATTTTGTTCTGTTTCAGGTGAGTGCCTCCCCCTTACAATAGTTTCGCATAGGATAAACATAGCTGAAATAGACGTATGTATGAAATCTTCGTGCAACATTGATTACCTTTTACTAAAAATTTATGAAAATTTTGTAAAATGTCATGTCAAATATCAAGTTATAAAATACTAATTGAGTAGAAAAGGGAACACCTGTGCCCACGATTGACCTGACATGTGAAATGCATATCGATACGCGAATATTTGTGGAATTTCCTATAAAAGGTACCAAAACGTGTTCAATATGGAAGTGTAATATAATACTTTAATTGAAATAAATGAAACATGAAGTGGAGTAACATTCTCGTTGCATCTACTTCGTTCTTTCTATAACTGGAACATTTACGTGACATTGGTCAATTATTTGGCCCGCATATAAAATAAAATTCTTGGAATAATTTGGCCCGCAAATGAAGCAAAATTTTTGGACTAATTTCGTGATAAAAGAATATTAAATAAACTCAAGTGTGAAGGAGTCACTCAATACAAATTGAAACTCCAGGTATAGAAACTCTTTTCATTCTTTAAAATTCTATTTAATTTGATGTGTGAAAACAATTACTAAATGATAATGTGAGCTAGTAAAAGTTTCTTGAGATAGGTTAACCAAAACTATTGAAAATTATGGCAAACCAGAAATAGGCAGTATTTATTTAAAGTAACATTAACAAATCGATGCAGTATATAATTAGTCAATTCAAAATAACTAATAAACGAAAGGGCACGAAAATAAGTTTCAAGCGTCTATTTGGTAATTTACTATTTCAGAAAATAATTTGAGTTACAAGTAACAAAATGTAAAACGAGTAGACCTAAATACGAAAATATAAACACTTATGGTAGTGATAAACTCAGCCAATAATACTATCCATTAAACACGTTATGATTGACGTACAATTATATACACATAAACAATTCATTAAAAATTTTATTTAGAATTATAATTCAAAATAATGTATTTCCATAACATCACGTTCTCTTAAAAACACCACTCTCCGAACTCAAATCACATTTAAAAAACAAATTTTTCAAATTGTCATTTCATTTGCTTCAAGCAAAGATCAATAGATCTTCAATCTCACTATTCTGTCACAATTTAACAGATTTACCAAACAATTCTATACCAAATTTTCAAATTACCATTTTACTCGGTCGAAGCAAGGAGCAAGAAATCTGCAGTATTGCCATTCTGCAGAAACGAAACAGATTTACCAAAGACTTCTACGGGTACACTGTTTGATATAGACTAACCATTTAATCCTGTTAAAACAAGGATCAATAGATCTCCAGTGTTGCCACTCTATAAAACCGAAACAGATTTATCAAAAAATTCTACGTCCACTTTATTACCATTTTATCTTCTCGAAGCAAAACCAATCGGCCGCCACTAACGCTGCTCTCTAGAAACGAAATAGTTGCCAAACAATTCTACAGCAAATTCTCAAATTACCATTTTATCCTATTCAAACAAAAAGTCTTCAATGTTGCCATTCAACAGAAACAAAACAAATTTACCAAAAGCTTCTATAGAACATTTTCAAATAACCCTTTCATCCCGCCGAAACGAGGACCAATAGACCTTCAAGTATATTATCAGTGATTCATCACTGTACAAGGTGTAACAAAAGTGTTGTAGGTCCCTGGAATAGATCACTCGTGAGGTGATTTGGAACAAGTTTTTCCTTGGCAAAACTGTTGTCTGAGGCTTTGTTAACGATATATTAACGAAAACCACCGAACAATCAGAGCTCGGCCGGTAGCATCGCGCTCTGATTGGTCGGCGTTTTTCGTTAATATATCATAATATATCATAAAAAATCTATTATATAATATATAATATAATATGTAATATAATATGTAATATAATATATAATATAATATATAATATAATATATAATATAATATATAATGTAATATATAATAAAATATATAATATAATATATTATATAATAATATATATTACATTTTTGCTAAGGAAAAACTTGTTCCAAATCACCACACGAGTGACCCATTTCAGTGACCTACAACACATTAGTTACACGATGTATAAAACCAAAACAAATGTACCAAAATATTCTACAACAGACTGTCACACAACCCTTTAATCTTGCCATAGGACCGATTACCAGGTCATGCATAAGAGTTCGACAAACAAAAAAAGCCATACGAATCGTCGAAGGACAGTTCTCTCTCGTCCTTCGATTCCCGATATCCTCTCAAAGTTTCCGTGGTGGAAGCTCCGCGAGTAACCGTGTCACGGAAATGTATTAGTAGAGCGTACGTGCGAGCAGATCGGCGTACAATTATGCAAAGCGTGGCTCATTTTAAATGTAGAAACGCGAAGTACCATTTATGGCAGCCCCGTCGCCGCCGTCGCTCGGGAACACCGGCACATGCTCGGCCGCGTACGCGCGACGGGCCCCAGTCGCGTCGTCGTTCCCCCTGTATTCTCTCTGTGTGCTTTTTCATGGAAATTCGTCCCGCGATCATGAAATTATTCAGTAGACCCCGGCCGTCTATGGAGCCGTGGGAGGGAAAACGGGGAGCTTAAGCTTCGGTGTTTAAAGAAGTTTTGTTAAGTAAGGGAAACGTAATCTCCGATGGTTTTCGACCGTGAGGAAACTTCCGGGGGTCTTGCATGCGAATGTTGTCGTTGCTGGCCCTAATACCGGAGACTATTCGCCAGAGATGGTATTAAAGGGTTGAACGAAACGGAAATTTTTTCATCGGGACAATATTTCCGTGGAGGTTTTTTTCTTTTTTTTTTTTTTAAACGGCTGCAGGTATCGTGGGACTGTGGCGTAAGTTGATCGAAATACTGGATTCGGATGGATGGAAAGGAAGAGTCTGTTTTGTATGTATTGGGTTGAGTCATAAATAGACTGCGTATGTTTAGGCAAACTTGGAATTTTATCGATCAATTTTACGAAACTGAACGTAAAGAAAAATTTGGTTACCCTGTTAGGGGCGCTGGTAGGTTCGATATATGCAGGGCGTGTCACTTAAAATTGTACTACCTAAATTTACTTACTACTTTTTTCAGTAGGATACAGGGTGTAGCATTTAAGTTGATACAGAAATATAAAAGAAATATCATAAGTTGTTTGGTTTCGAGGGGGAAGGAGAATAACATTATTTATTTTATTTTCACACACAACTGTTATTTCGAAAGCATGCGAACCAGTGTGTGAGTTGCTGTAATTGTTATTTACTTAAAAACTCCTGTAGTGAAATACATCAAGATCATCGAGATGTTTGTATTGATACGGGTTACACTTTGTTAGTATCTGTTACAACATCCTTCGACTCGCCCTTATTTATCTTTCATTGTGCTTGCATGAACATTCAGGTCCGAGCAGTTACCCAGTTAACAGGTCAATGACTAAGCCAGGGAAATCCAGACCGTCTCTTATCAGACAAATAGAGAATATGTACACATCTCAGTCATTCGAGTAGAATACATGCCATATTAACCACACTGTAGTAGTTTATTCTGTGTTTGGGTACAGGTCAGTAGGTACTTCAAGGAAATTCAGACCGTCCCCTTTCAGACAAATAGAGTATCTGCACATGTCAATCACACGAGTAGAATGTATGTCGTATGAAGTAGCACAGGATAATTTATTGAAATTTTGAAAGTTACTTAAATGACAGATCAGTAATAGGGATTAATGTTCGTTTCATGTCAAACAACTAGTATAAGTGCAATTTTGATTTCAAATGAGATGAATACATGTCGAACTAAAACAGATAAATCGAGACAAATCAGAAATGCCAAAAATTTGTCATTGATAGCAAAAAACGAAATTTTTTATTACTAAGGAGTTCGAGACAGTTCCTAATCAGACATTCAAACTAAGGTGTACTGTTCAACCTGTGTGTTGAACTATGTCTCTTCCGAAACATACTCTGCAAAAGTAGTTCCCTCTCGTATCTAGCAAATTAGCTATTGCTCTTCAACTCAACCAAGTAGAATGAGAGGTATGTCTGTTCAGACTCTATGAAATTCAACCTGTATTCAATAGTTTTCCATTTGTTAATACTAATTCTCTCCAAGTTTCTGTAGTATCCTACACATACGACTTTCAGTTTCCTTTCACAAACGTGTTAATTCTGTCATCAAATGCCAGAATGTGATATTATGCGGTTTTCCTAATTTTACAGTACAGCAATTTTAAAGTTTGTCCAGCTCTGAAAAATTACAATGCTTTTAAAAATATAATTTTGTTGTTAATTCGAGTTCAGTCAACTCATTCATGTTGGTTCTTAAGGAATTTTAAAATTCAACATGTCACATTTTGCCATTTGACCACATAATTAATAATTGAATGTGTACAAAATTTGTAGTTTTTAACTTAATAGTATAAAAAAAGCGGTTGTTGTCTGTAGTTTTTCTCGGTTGAATTCTGTAAATAAATTTCCAAACCTTACCACGTCAAGATACAGTAAATACTCAATGAGTATTCGAAGAGAGGTCGTGAAGCCCCCAGGTGTAACGCTGACTTTTTAATAAGGTTTAGCACAGTAATAGAACTTGGAATTCTGAAGTCAATGATATTTATTCCAGCCGCATACGGCCATTAATGTATGAAATATTTAATGTCCAGTGCTGAGAAGCCTTCGAACACTAATCGACGATTTACTGTAATCACTTCAATATGATGTCCCTAAAAAATAATAGCGATCAAGATATTCAAACTTGTTCGGGTATATACTTTTACCTAACTTTTATTATTAACACCAACAGGTATCAAAATATATAAATCTACGTCTTAAATTAAACGCAGACGTACGCACAAATCGTCTGGACATTACACACTCAATACATCTGTGTGACAAACATCCTTCAAAACTTATTTTCCATGAAATCATGATCTTTCAGTTACATGGTTATTGCAGCAAATGAGCGACATAGAATCCCCCACGCCAGAACTAAAATTCAAATTAACATTTCCAGACCATTTCACTGACATCCGTTTACATCCACAACAAACTTGATCACTGCCATTTCAGATTGAACATATATACCCTCGGCTATTGACAGTCATAATAATCACAATCCCGTTAATGATCAGCCCCCCACCCCCCCCTAAAGTAACGAGTCGGCTCATGCGGTAAAAAACTACTGAAAAATCGTACGAGCGGCTGAAAAAGATACGCGGTCAAAAGGTTTTCCCGGGGCACGAGATAAAGGCTTCTGGCACTTTGAAAGAGTTTCTTTGGCTTGCGGTTCGAACTGACTAACGTCGCTGGTACGTCCAAGAAAAAAAGAAAATAAAAAAACGATGCCAGACGTTATTAAATACGGGTGTATACCAGCTCCGTGTGAATCATTAATCGGGCGACAGCCTTCCGGTTGATAATAATGCCGGGTCGCCTGCATGGGTGGTGGGAATTGAGTCGGCGAAGAAAAGCTGAGCCGGCGGGGGGTGTGTTTGAAATTCCCGTCGAATATCAAGCAGACAGAATTGACTGTGATGCACTTCGTCAACGTCGACGTTATATTATCCGTGGCTGGTTGCAACGTGTCCCTTCGCCTTTAATTACGATGATCAAAGGATGTCTTTTATTGACCGAAAAATGTTCGTTTTTCCCGATCGACGGAGATGAGCGGACCGATGGAAACGGTAGAAATAACGAGTGACGAGCATACGGACGTAGCGATCAGACGGGAGAAATTTTAATTACATTCGATTTGGCCGCATTTTCCAAATCTACGAGACATGTTCGGTTATCGGATCGCACGGTGGTTGAAGAGGAAGAGAGAAATTGGAAATATTGATTCGCCGCGACGCGTCGCGTGGCTGAACATTATTTCGTTTTGGCGCGTTGGAACATTTGTCTGAAAGGTTTATTCAGAGATCCCGCCGTTCTTTTTAATGCCTGCGTATATAGAGTTGCCGTGAACTTTGCATTACCGCGGGTGATATATAGCGGAGGTATGGAAAGAAAGTTGTCTTCAGTCTTGTTTGCTGAACTCACAACGATTCAACGAGGTATGCCTGTGTAACCGAAAGTAATTTTTATTGTTCAGGACAGTTGTTACCTGTATAGAGGGTGTCTCAGCTGAATGGAATCACCTAAACATCTGATATATTTACTGTTGTATGAAAAAATCTGTTTAGGACAAAATTGAACTATTTTAAAAGAGACATGTAACGGTAGAAAGAATTTTTTCTCGGGTCATTTTTTTTACGAGATTTTAGGGTCATCGATATTTTTTCAAAGGGAATCCTACAATTTCTTCTCGATATCCTTATATAACATAAAAACGAAATTCAACGACTTTAATGACCACAAATTAAAATTTGTAAGAAACCACACATTTAAATTGCTTAATCGCGAGATATTTGCGTCTGAAAATATATTAAAATTTCCTAAAGATTTTCGCGCCACTTCGATTCACACATTTGTGCCCAAAACGTAAAAATTAACTGCGCGCTTAACTTTCTCCGCAGTTTTTTCTGACAATAGTAGATGGAACAGATATTTAGGTGATCCCAGTTAGCTGAGACACCCTCTGTACTGTGCATTACTGTACAAGTTGAAGACATGGAACTGTACAATTTTCAATTTTGGGCAGTGGAACTCAAATGTCATGTTATAATTTTGAAGTTAAATTAGTCCGCTATGGAAAAAAAAATATCATGATAATTATAAACAAAAATCGTGAATAATATTGACTAATATTTACAGTGTGTTACCTGAGATAGCTCTCCTATTTTCTTTAATTTTTTTCCCTTGTTTAACTGTTGGAATCATCTGTTGAAGTATCTGAACTATATTAACTGTCTACTCGTCGCAAACAAGCGCGAAACATTTTCATTCATCCCACACTAATGACCACCAAGCTCTACAGTGAAATATACCAAAAGCAAGCTCCGTTGACAAGTTTCAAAATCACAGATTACAAAAAAAAGAAAAAACGTTTTTGAGCTCCCTTCACGAAATCTATCCGAGTCGTTTCACCTCGGGGATATCAAAGCCCGTAGAGATACTTTGGGGAATAAATTGTGAATGGGACGGATCGAAAGGGAACCACTCGTGGCACAGTTGCATAAGCCGAGCACGCAGTGCACTGTGAAATTAGTGACGTGAAAGCAATCACGCGGAGGTATCCTTGAGCATGCAATTAAACACCGCGAGAAGGTCCGCCATGGGACGATAAAAATCCTCCTCTTGGGATCCATTTAACGCAGCCACATGGCGTTACGTAAACGCGCCAGGAGACTGAAAATTTTTTTCTCCCAAGGACGGTCTTTTTCCTTCTTCCATTACTGGTTTTCCTCGGTCGTTTCACGCGACTGACCACGGTTCCGCTCTGAAAATCGCGCCCGGATCGATCCACGTTTTTTTTGTCACTGACCGCTTGCGAGGGGACATTAAACGCTCGTGTCACGGTACGCGGGTGTTGATTTTGTTAAATGTTGTCGGCTTGTTAACCATCGTAATGTTTGGTCAACGCAAGAGTTTATATGGTTCTTCGATCAAAATAGACACGCAGCAATTATGGGAACGGACAAATGGAGAATACTTGTAAAATACATTGTAAGTGCCAAAATTGAAAAATTTTGTTTCTTATCTTATTTTAGTAGGATTTGTCTCTGTAGAAAACAATATAGGTGACAGTTCAAACATTTTCCATACAAGTCATCTGGAGAAAGGATTAGCACTTACAGTGTTTTTTCTTTTTCATGAATTCGGACTATGTTAATGCAAAAAATAGAAAATTTTATAACGCATAAATAGGGTAATGTATTTCTTTTCTAGAAAAATTGCATTATTGACACTGGCAGTGTTTTCTGCAAGCACTGTTAAAATGTTTCCCGGCAAACACCTGTGGTATTTCACTCAAGGATACCACTGATGTCACTTTAACTAATATAAATCCTACCAACTTGCAAAGTTTCAAAAAAGTCTAAATTTCAGGGTTACCGAAGTTTCTTTCTAAGATCTGAGTAAATGAAAATCAGAGGATCTAAAGTCCGGTGAATAGTGTGGATCGATTGAAATACATCATCGTAGTGGTAAAAGATTTCGTCCAGTCACCGAAGATCTGTGCAATTTGCTTAAATTACTTGCTCGAATTTAATCAGTTAAGAGAAGTTTATCCGACTCAGTAGTTCGATTTGCTGGCAGTAGCTCATACCTGAAAATAAAAAATACGGCGAAAATGCTCTTAGTTCTTTCCTGTCGTCGACTAGAAGAGAATCTTTCAGAAATCTCGTACAAACTTGTGCGAAATCTCTCCAGGCTTTAGAAACTGTCACCTTTCCAGTGGTACGTGACTATGTGTTTCAGCTGGGTAGCAAGTTGAATTTGTGGTAGAGGACTACCAAATGGTAAACACGGGACAAAATTTTGCATCGATCCAATATTTAAATGTTCCTTTAGTCGATCTTGTCTGACGTTAGATATACAGGGTGAACCACAAATCGTGATCAATAGATATCATTAGATGTGTTCCAATGTACAGAACGAAATATTTACAAACAGTAGGCAAGAGTTCAACATCGGAACGCGTACAATGGCGTAGCATACGATACTCTTTGTAATATTACAGTTCGAATTTTTCTTTAATCTTCTCTCGACCTAGATGAAAAAAAAAGTAACACATGTTATGTTATAATACTTACCAAATTCGTCTTGAAATCCTCTAACAGATAGACGTAAAAAAAATTATAGGTGTATTTGCAAAAAACTGAAGGTGATCTTGAAAAATCATGGAAAAAAAAGAGTTGGCAACTAATTTGCTATAATCTCGTTAAAGCTCCCTTGAAACCATGCTATACCTGATAGAAACATTTGCGATCGGACTGCTAATAACAGAGTAATCTCTACTGATCACGATTCATGGCTCACCCTGTATACTAAACAGATTTTTCAGTGTTTCTTTTGACGTTGAAATTGTAATACTCGATTTCATTAGTTAAATAACGTCCCAGTAGTTAAAGAAGGTGTTGTGACAGTCAAATATCTTGTAATAGTTCTGATTATGGGAGATTGAGTAGAATGGGAATGTCCTTGGCCAGACACGGAATTTGAAATACTTGATAAGAAGCAGAATTACTATCCGGCGAATACCATATTATAAGTCTGTACTTGTGGAAGCCAGAAGAGAAGGACACGAAGGAGATTAGAACCGTCTCTGGGCAGACATATGTAATTAACACTTGTGGTCCCATGGCTGAGTCACCGACGACCTGTTGATTAAAACAGTCAGCACATTTTTGTATGTGTCTCTGAGACCTTGTGGAGGATTACGGTTGATGGATCCATCAGCTTTAACGATGCATATTCCGACGTTTAAAGTGTGGTAATATCTTTAAAAAATTCTTGTTATTGTTTCTATTTTTGAACGTAAATATAGGATCGTGTGTTTTATTTAGAACGGACACGATAATGTAATCAGAACAATACGGAGGTCAGGCAGCAACACATAGTAGCGTACAGGTATACAGGGTGTCATGTTACTCGTGGTACAACAGGGTAGGGGATCATTCTACGTGAAAAAACAAGTCGAAAATTTTCTAAGGTGCGGCTTAATTGTCGAGGAAATCGAATTGAAAGGTTCACCTAAAACACGTGAATTCGTGCTGGTAATAAGTAGAAGCGGAATACAATGACCAGACGCTCGGGCCAAATCCTATTCAATTGCTCGCGTATCCAGCAAATCTTCACCGTTCATTTTCTCGAAAACGAAGTCTGAAATGGAAAAATTGTATTCTATATTTTCGACTTATTTTTTTACGTAGAATCACCCCCTACCCGGTTGTATCACCAGGTACATGTCAACCTGTATAACATATTATCAAATGAATGATCGCTAGGCGGTGAATATTTATAGTAATCGATGTGTGATATTTTTATTGGGAAATTTGGTCACTTAAAAGTGAAGTAAAATTTTGGATTCGCTGTGTCACTGCGTTTTACGAATTCATACTGGCTAAACTGCTCAAAACATAAATAACTGTGGTAGGTTTAATAAATCGACATCTTTTCTATACACTACTAGCACCTAGTAGCACAAAGAATTTTCCAAAAATTACACGTCGTATAGACGAACACAACAACTACAAGGTACGATTGTCTGTTTCGAGCAGTATAAAAATGCTATCAGTCTCTCTTCAAATCCTAAAATAACAATGCAACGAAATATTCACGGGAATAATACGTTTGTACTTCATGATAATTTTATTAGCACTAACAACAGAAATCAAACTCAAATGCCAGCGAAATTATTCATTACGCTCGGCACTGCAATTAATTGTACCGTGCGGTTTGTTCGTTGTGAGTGGTTACATGCGTACCAACCGCGAACTTGTTGATAACCTGCGCAGTGAATATTATATCAAGCACGCGTGCCATTGTATTTTTCTTCCGTTCTCTCCTTGGCAAATTTCTAGCGAGCATTTCGTACGTATGCCGCAATTAAGTAGTGGATTTCATGTTAATTGTTGGGATTGGAATTTAACGAGGAAAATTATTTACAAACGTGTCGAAAGCAAACTTTGATCATGGGACTCTATTAAAATTTATGTAAAACTGTTCAACCAGGACTCGTGCCGCGTCGATTAATTTGAAAATAGTTTCTCAGATTCTGTAACTGTTCGTTAACAAGTTGACTGCTGTGGTAGTCACCGATGACCAGCACCATTATATTCTATGAACAATCTTGCAATTAATTTAGCTATAGCTGGCCGCCTATTTAATTACCTAAATTATCGAATGTAATAAATCATTCATAAGGATTAAATGGCAGATAACCTCAATCAAAACTAAATAATAGAGAGTCTACTGTTCTAGAATTTACAATTTCCTAAATATAATTATCCAGGTAATACGCATAGATGACAACATATACGAGGGGTGTTTCCACAGTTCTAGGAATTGCGATCTGACTGAATAATGTAGAGGTAATGACTAATGATTTCGGGCACAGATAAGTCTTGAAGGGTTTCCCAACGATGTTAGTCTATACCGATTTGAATAATTTAGCGGCTTGACGAACACATATCTGTTTTTAAGGATTAATTTTGCAACCATAGAAGTTATAAATTCTCAAAAAGCCATTATTTTCTTAAAAATTAGTTTTAAATTGAAAATTTGAAAAAATCTCTATGTTGTGAACGATTTCAGGATTTAAATGACTTAATATAGACACTCCCAACATTTTTTTCAGTTGGCCCAAAAAACTAGTTCCGCGCTAGAACAAGTGCATGCAGTTAAACGGAAATTATATTGAAAGATTACAATGTAATATGGACGGAAATTAATAAAATAAACAATTGATAACACAGTTCCCAGAACTTCAGAAACATCCCTCGTATATACAGTAGCGGACAAAAACATCACCACTTTTCTGGTTTTTAAAAATGTTCTTATTTCTTAACATCAACTTAAAACCTTAATATACTGGGTTCCATACAGCTTTCTATTCTCGGTCAAAATTTATATTAAGCACGTACTAAAATTTTAAGTTGACGTTAAAAAGTAGTGGAAAGGAAAGAAATCGGAAAAGTGGTCATTTTTTTGTCCACTAATGCATGATTTTCCCCTTAGTTTGGCATGTATTATAGAATCGACCCTGTCAAAGTGTTCGAGATTTTTTATTAACACTCTGTATAACGAATGAACGCAACATGTTACAGTATTTAAAATTCAATCGCAAATAAGATTACAAACTGGTAAAGTATTCATCATCGAGTACCGTTTGAAGTTGTGCGTTTCGGCCGGTGTGCCGGTCGAATTCACGGTAAAAGCATTAAAAGCGCTCGTTAAGCGGATAATTTGACGTACGTGACCAATACGAAAACTGGTCGTCGGCAGTGTGTCTCTTAAACGAAACTGCCGTGAGAAAAAAATAATTACGAGCGCGTGGCTTAACGAGTGGCGTGTTAACCGTCCCAGCGAGCCCCCGGCATTCTTTCAAATTGACGGGAATATTTTCACCCGGAAAATTGACATTGGTCGTTTGCTTTGGCGCGGGGAATGACGTGACGAAAGTGTAGCTTTTAGCAGGATAATAATTGACGTTCTTCTGCGAACGCTTTGGTAACCTGTCCGGTAGCACTTTCATCCGCGTTAAAAATCTGATTGAAGTATAATTGTGTCCTTTTCAACTGCTTAAATATGAATATCAGTTTGGGTGAACAACGTCACAGTTTGCGGTAAAATGAAATCTGTAATCATGTGCATGAAACAATGTTCGTAGTACAGTAGACTGCCCTATTATACGGGGGATACATTCCATGTTATACATGGATTGCACATACCTTGATAATGTATGCGTTCCTATTTGTAAGTAATATTTCTATAAAATTTTATATAAATTAGTTATTATATAAAAGTATAAAATGATCAGTTAAATAAAGTTTATTGCAAATCATTTCTTATATACAAATTTTAAATAAGTAGTAATAATGTGGCAGTTTTAATTAGAATGTAAAAATGGGAACTTATCTAAAGTGTTATACGAATATTGCCACTATTGTTCCGTTGTGTTATACGAATCCGTGTTATATAAGAATCTTTATATATCTCTCTATATAAGTGTTATATAAGAAACCTTTACCCAGTCATCGTTGTCCGCGGGAAAAATTAATACAATTTGGTATGACTGGTCGCAGCTTAAACCTAATGCCATCTTCATCATCTATAAATTGTCAAAATATTTACCATGAAAATCTTACAAAATTCTATATGAATTTATAGTCATACCAGAAATATACTATAAAGAAATAATGTCAAAATGAACACTAAGAAGTTACAAATATACATTATAAAAGGACAACTACTGTTTAGGAGAAATAAGAAAACATTTTTTCCACGTTTCTTTTCTCACCGTTTCGGAAACGCCACCGACAGGAACCCCTCTATTAAAAACTTTAAATGGAAATACTTAAATAAGAAGATAGTCCGTCTTGCGGAATCAAATTTTCCATGCAGTTTCCGGTTTCAAAGTAATAGCGCAACACAGTTGGAATGAATTCGCGTGTTACTCGACAATTTGCGTGGCGTACTGTCGGAACTCGTACTTGTCTTCCGCGGCACCGGAACGTGCCGTTGAACGTTTTCATTACCTTCCGCGATCGCATCGATCACGAACGGTATTTCGTTTGTCTGTTTGACATACTTCATTTTTCGAATCAGGCCACTTTTTCAGACATATTACATAAATGCTAGATGAATTATGTGGCTGCTCGATATACCAAAAATCTCGACGAAGTTAGTGTAAATCCTGAACAGTTGCCCTACCATTGAATTAAATGGATATTAAAAATGTTACTGGTATTATTTATTGCATAAGTATAAACGAAATACATTTCAATATTTTTTTGGGGAGTATTTACTGAGAAAAGGATTGAAAACTGAAGTGCGTGAATTGATTAACCCTTTTCGACCTGAATTATCTCTTTCAAACAAAAGTAAATATTTTTTGCATATAGTTATTTCTTGGATGACAGATAAATAGGAAAACTAAAAAAATGATTGAACGAAAAATTAATTATAAACAGAAGTAAATATTCATTAAACAGTTCCTAAATATTAGTTTTGAGAATGTATCCGTTTATTGGCAAACAATTAAACTATGCGATACGATGCCATATTGAATCTTCAGGTTTATAATTAAGTAAATGTATGAACCTTTGGTATCGTTCAAGTTAACAAAATATCAATGGTTCATTTGTAAAAATCAAACATGTTAAAAATTAGTCAACCAGCGGTCTCCCTTACAGTCAAATCTTTGTGGTCTTTCTAAGATATTAAAGTAATAAAACAGGTCCAGGGGGGTCTACTGGTCAGAGATTTCGCGACAATAATGATCCCCTTTAACACTTTGACTGCCACGACAGCCAAGTATGGGTGACACGTACATTGAAAAGTGTCTGGATTATTTAAACGCTGTTATAAAATGTTTGCATGAAATTAATATCACAGTATAATTTAAAACAAGACCTACAGCCTCTATTAACTAAACTCAAATATTTTCGACAATTTATGGCTGAAAAAACGAAATAAAGTGTGTCTGGCTACGTACGGCCTTTTTCACTGTGGCAGTCAACGTGTTAAACAAGTCATTTTGCTACCTCTGCTCGGTTCACTTCAAGCCCGCCGGTACTTTCGAAACTTGTAGTTGTCTTTCGCGGCAGTGAAACGTGTCGTCGAACGTTTTCATTATCCTTCCACGATCCCATCGATCCCGGTTGCCGGGATTGCTCGGCCGGCCTCTGATCGACAGGCCCTCGAGCACCGTCTACGCGACGTTCCCGTGTGCCGTATAAAGTATCGTTCCCGAATAACTTTCCGACTCCGTTGTTTCGTCGCAGTTCCCGAACTGTAAAGAGCATTATCAACTTCTTAAATCGTTCCACGGGAATGATATATAACCGAAGTTCCGGTTTCAGCGTGTGCACGACGCCATCGGCGAACTCGGAACGAACCTGGCCGCCTCTTTGCTCGACGAAAAGAGAGGAAAAGAGACTTTGCGACAAAAGCACATTGACAGAGATTCCTCGCCAGTGTACAACCGTTTCCTTTCTCTCACTCCCGTCGAAAGTAGTTGGAACCAATCGGCTGTTTGAGACAGTCGCGCGGAATGCCCCCCTCCCCCCTATCTTCTAAATAGAATTGTTAAATTCGATTCTCCTTATTGTGACAAACACGGAGGTGCTTGCACAGTGGGAAAAGTAATTCCCTCTAAGCCGTACGAATCGTAATTTAGCACCTTACTCGTCCACGGACGACTGGTTTTTGTTGATTGCGCTTCCCCTATTTCTGCACTCCCGAATACCCTTAACCCCTGAACGCCCAGACCCTTAAATTATTATTTGGAAATTATGAGACCGATGTATGTCTTGTATCTTGGTATTTTCAAGTCGAAAATATCGATATTAAACAGACTTTATCTTTCTTTAATTTTTTTTATTTATTTTTGGAGGGAATACTTGAATTTCTCGAGTGAAAATGTGGAGATCTTCTTCACATCAGTGAAACTACGGATCTTTACTGGCAATGATTAGATATTAACCAGCGACTGAATTTAACGCAGTTTTCAAATGAGTATTGCACAGGTGCAACACTGGGCGTTGAAGGGTTAATAACTGACCCGGTAGGAAACTGTAATCGTTTCGTTTTATCGCGAACGACTCCGCCGGAAAATGATAATGAGGGTTCACACGAGTACGTATTAACTCGTGAGGATTGAACGATGTGAAAACAACGAATGTATGTATTGTACGACGATACAGGAGGTGCGTAATATTCGATTAAAGTATTTAATGTTGTACCAGTGATTTCGTTGCAGCGTCAATATGAGATGTGAATTGTAAATTACACAGATTTTTATTGAAGTACTTCGCGAAACCATCAGTTGCAATCTCGTACGTGATTTTATCTGGTATTATTTATTACGATCGTAAAAAATACAAACAATTGCTAAGGTGGGTCGTACATCATTCGTACGGGGTTATTCATTTTCTTCCAGAAACAAAAGATTGCTTCGTCTCTTTTGTTTTGTGCTCGTGTCCCTCGCGACCGGCCATAGAAGGCAATCAAGATAGAACCGTGATCGCTAAGTAAGATTTTTCTGTTCGTCGATTCCACAGCGAGAAGCATTAACTAGCCCATTCCTTCGTTCATTCTGCCCTCCGTTCACTGATCGAGTCTTTGACGTCGTCGTAAGAAAACGGGTGAAAGTCCCTATCGATCCGCGAATTAAGACCGAATGGCGAGCATGAGACCGGCAGATGCAGGTGATGTTCCAGAGAATCGTTTAGAAACACTGTTAAACGATCTGGTAGATTTGGGTCGTTCGATAGTCGGACGAGTATATGAAGGTTCAAGGTTGTCAGTAGAACGGATGACTGATCTGTCAACTGACATTGTAAAATCACAAAAGAATTTTAAGGGAACTTAGATCTATGAAGTCTGACCAAAGGACAATCGAACAGGTGGTATACGTGGTGTCTTTCGGTATAGAATCAGAGTAATATCTGCTTGCACCCAAAGCAGTTTAGTATTTTATATAATTGTAATTAGGTTATAGTTCGTCTATATTACAGAATCAGGTGTTTAACTGTTCGACATTATACAATTGCAATTGGTTTTTTTACTCCTTAACGATAGACATTACGAAACGAAAAGTTCACAGTGAGGGCTCATATTTACCTTAGAAGTATAGTGAATCCCCGGTGAGTGTTCGAAGAATCCTCGGCACTGTCAAGGACAGATCGAAGGTGATCGTCGCTAACTTTTTAATGAGATTTAGCACAGTGGTAGAGCTTCGAATTCTGAAGTCAATGATATTTGTTTCAGTCGCATATAGCTACTAATTTATGTAATATTTAATATTCAATGCCGAGAAGCCTTCGGACACTCATCGAGGATTTATTGTATGTCGAAATTATCGGAAGTGTCTTTAAAAACAAAATCTTCTAATAATTTCTTACAGTGCAGAATTTTGCTCTTCGAAGTCATTACTAAACCTGACGAATACAAATGAGTGAGTTAAGGTTGGTCTTCAGACAAATTAGCGAAATATAAAATTACAAAAATACTGAGGACTTTAGTATCGTTCTGAAGCCAACAGTCAGGCTCAGGTTTGTTCTTAATAAGTAGAATACCGTCTGCCCTGATCAGACAAATACAAATTTACATAAACTATACAATTCTACCCAAACCGAGGAAACTCTTAAATTCAGTGGGCTTCTCACTCCCATCCTGTATAAAATATTCAATTCTCCCCAAAAACCAGGCACCTGAATTCTCCAGACATTGTGGTTCTCCAACCCGTATAAAATATTTCTATATACCTGTTGTTTTAAATTTCCCCTCTACGTTCTGAAAATTTACATGTTATGAGAAGTTACACGCACGCTGACAGGCTGAAGCTTCCGAGACACGTGCTGTGCATTACCATGAACCGCTTACTTTTTGCTTTAATGATTACGGTCTCATATTACTCCGTGATTTTGATGCTACTCGACGCCTCTTTTATTCAATAAAATTGCTAAAATCGATATCCTTCAAAATAAAACTGTCATAGATAAAGGTCTATATGTTGTTAAGTTGAGCTTGCATGTCTATTATAATGTTTTGACATAAAACTATCAGGTGTACCAATAGATAATCCATTATTTATTATGTGTGCAAGTAAGTAATACATGAATGCTACCAGTCATTGAGATCAAAATGACGCTCTTTAAATCGTTCAAATCAAAATTTTCATATATTACATGGCAAGACATTTTCACCGAGAAAAGAACAAATCGTTCTGCGCGTTTTTCCAGCAAATTTTCACTGTTAGTATTCGTAGAGAATATAAGAGAGCATACATCCCTTACTTCTAATCACCATTGTCAATATTATTCTAAGCCTAATTACTCACTTTATAGACTTATTTCCATCATTTCTAATATAATCTTCTAATATCTCAGCGTCGTGATAATACAAGAATGCAATAAAGCACGTTTAATTTGAAGTACATTTTGAAACCTATAAAGACGCAGTGGTTTACTTATTTGTGGATGTAATATTTTAAAAATAATTGCTCGGACATATGGACAAATAATCCAGGTGGGGAAACGGTGGCAGGTGCATCCAACGCGAATCCCCACAATAGAAGTGCTCCCTTTCTCCCCCACCCCCATGAAATGGCTCGTTTAAATTGCTCGCCATGAGTCCAGTTATAAGTGGCTTACCCGTATTGCTAACGTAAGCTCCATTATTCGACTTCCAACGAGAGACTTCTCTCGATCGTGCTCGTTCGACTAATACCGTTAATTACTCTCTCGTTGAGGACGTACTCAGTGGTTGGAGCCGCCTAACGAACGCTAATTGAACGCCGCCGTGACATCGTAATGCCAAGAATACCCACCAATCTGTTCGTCTGTCCCTCTTTCTAGTCCGAACCCCTTGGGCCAGCTGGCCAGGGTGTTGCTCCTATTAACAGCAGTTCAATCGACGATGCATCAGCCGATCCCTCGGCTACCTTTTTCGACCTGTGCTCATTAGCTTTGGGATTATCGGGGACGATCAACAGGATGCCCGGAAAGTTACACACTTGTGCAACGTGGAAACAAAATTAATTGGGTTCAGGTTAAAATTGTCAATCATATATTACCTACTCTATAATATATAAACTATTTTCAAGCTTCATAATCCTCTATTGGATCGATAAGATACCTTTTTTAGTCTATAGTTTAACTACTCAGAACTACAGTAACTCACACATTCGTTCACAGACTTCTGAAATAATAATTCGATGTCAAAACTTATATATTTTCTGTATCATTATTTTTATCATGCTTTTGTGATCAATTTTTCTCAATTTTGAAATAAAATTCGCATTTTGGTAACTAACTTGGTCAAGTAGAAGTCAGGATGGAATCCAGAATTGGAAATTAAGAGATGTTTGTCAGAAAAGGATGTTAAAAGACGATAAGGATAAGTAAATATAATTGCATACAAATTTTTTAGACTGAGTTGTTATTATACAGATATGTGAACGAATGTGCGAATATTGATTATAATTATTAGTAATATGAAAGAAATTCCTCCTACAGTAAATATACTTATTTCTGATTTTTATATTTAATATGGATACAAAAGTATGGTTAAATGTAGGAATCTTTCGGTAAATAAACGAGAGGCTAACAAATTTTCTAATATGTAATCGAACCTGTATAATGAGTTAGCTCGTCCTTCCATAAATCCTCTAACAGGTTAAGGGCTCTTACCAATTAGACGAACAGAATGTGACTTGTCTGTGTTACGACGAGAAGATTGAGATATGCAACCATCCACACGATTAGAATATGACCAGTTCCGTGTCGTACAAGTAGAATGAGGTCTGTCGCTTGCCAGACCATGGAAATGCGACACAGTCCGAGTCGGACAGGTTGAACAATGAACGATGTTTGTTTCCGGACTGAATTAGTGGAACACAAAGTAATCGACATATAAGGCGAAGGGTGCCTACTATTTGTAGTTAGACGCAAACATCTTCGTAATCGCGTAGAAACATAATATTATTCGAATATTTATTTTCATATCAATCTTTAAAGTCTTCCATTCTCTTCGTTTCATTATTAACCAGGAGTTGACAGAACTGTACAGTATAGTCGTGAAATGATAAAAACCTTCTTTAACAGCAGACCTCCGACAAACGAAGCAGTATCATATAACGCTTCAATGAAGGAACACGTAAGTCGACAAGAAAGTTCTTTCTCGTATTGACGTTCATTTTGTCTTGTTTCATACCAGAAGTTATAGTTTACTTTTAGTTTTATATAATAGATGTGATGAAAGTACCTAATATTAAATAAATATAATTTATTTACAATTTGCAAATTTGTTACTTATATAATTTAATTGAAAATTTCGAACTTTGTTATTACTGTGGCTGATAGACCAAGAGTGATCCTCGTAGTGCACGATCGAACGGAAACATTAAATTTGACCTTGAAATTCAAGGTCAACTTCAATTTTTGCGAAACCTTTCTTACCTTAATCTGCACCAGTCAAAAGGTGTAGAATCCAGCTATACGTCTATGGTAGTTGTCACATGTAATTTCTTAACACCTTGTACATCATATTAGATTCCATACATAATTAGAAAGATTAAACAAACTATTACCAAACATATATATTGTATATACACGGTGATACAAGAATGGGTTCATAACTTAGGGTAGCTAGTATTCGCCAAATGATGAAAGAAAGATCCAATATACATGGGTCGAAAGATTAATATTTTTAAAGTTATAAACAATCTTTTGTGCCGGTTAAACCGAGTGACTTTTTCGCTTCGGGAGCTGTGTTGTAAAATTGTAATTTCCGAAGAAAGTCAGTAGCTTTAACCGAAACAAAAAATTGTTTATAACTTCGAAAATATTAATCTTTCGACCCATGTTTATTAGAACTTCCTTCGATCATTATGATCTTACTAAAACAATTTAAAAATAAAATGGTAATGCTTCTTCCATGACACCCTGTAATACCCCCATCAGCTCAAAAAAAAAGTTCTCCACAATTGATAATAGAATCCACATCACAAGTCTCCATTCACCCCGAACAATCCGGCTATCACTGGAGAACCGATTTCCCGACAAAATGATTCTCGACAGGCATACATACGTTCCCTCCCTGCCGAAATTTCCGCGCAAGATTTCGCCTTTGTTACCGAGCGTAGATCCGAACGACCGATACGGATCGGCGAGGAAAATGTTCATGGGGGCTCGCGCGATAACTTCGTCGTCGGGGGGTTTCGCCCATTGGTCCTCGATTCCAACTCGTGGGTACGCGTAACTCATCCATAACCCAGGCTCGAAGCCAAGCACGTGCCTCGTGTAAGCAAATAACCAGACAAGATTCGGATATAAAGCGGCATGGAGGGAGAGGTTGGTGGTCGAACGCTCTCTTGTCCTCTTCGACGACAATCCCGAATCGATCGTAGGAGATTGTTCGAGGAAGCATTGTCCGTCTACCTAAGAGCCGGCCAGTGGTTCGATTGATTACGTAACCTCTCTCCCTCTATCCTCGACCGATAAACCGGGTAAGCCCGGGCCAAGCTTTAACCTTCGCCGAGGAGATCGCGAGCTTTGCCGCGGCGGAGTTTGATGGAACGACGGGATTAAGTACGGGTACGAAAGGTGGGGTTCTCTGGCAGCGTAGCTCTACCGTGCGCGCACGGAGACGTCGATGGATCGTGCAAACATACCCTGAGACCGAAGCAACGGGGGTGAGGGGTCGAAGATTGAAAGAAGTTATCGTTTTCTATCATAACTCTGTTTTTAAAGCTCGAGCCAGAGGCAGAACCGGTGAATCTCTGCGCGAGAGGGGAATATTTTTAAGAGATATTTTTCAGATGGAACGTTCAAATTGCCGGCCATACTTAAACGATGGAATGTTATTGGGGGTGTTTAAAAGAAGGCTACGAATTAACTCGTATACTTAATTCATGCAAGAGTAAAACAAAAATCAAGAATGACGAAATTGCGTTTGAGACTTCGTTTCGGAATTATTAATTTGGTGAAAATACGGGGGAAATATGTCTGACGTGGCGGGTTATTCTACCTGACAGGCGCGCTTTTCGGTTATTTCCCAGGTTGGTTTCATTCATTTTATTTTATTTCGTTCACAAATTTAACTAGGTCATCAATTGATTCCATGTATCAGCTGGGAATCGACTGTTCAAGTAGTATAACCCATTGCGTCAGACATATTTGACGCGTATTTTGTCGTGTTTTCAAGAATTAATAATTTGAAAGCGAAACCTCCAAGCCAATTTTGTCAGTCCTGATGTTCGTCTTAGTTTTCTACGTTTTTATTAACACCCTGTATAATAATATCTATCTTTTATAATTCATGTACCGTTTTGTTGAATGTATTACAAAGATATTTAAAATCGTATAATAAGCTTACTTAATAAAGAAAAGTGAAATATTGAAAGTATAAGTTACTTTTTTACGAAAAATACGTCGAATACTCTGTTAATATTTTTGCAATAGCAGGGTACCTTACCAAAAAAATCTGCATAAAATTGAGGACCATAATTATGATAATATGTCGCTACTGTAATTATATCAATCTAGTCGCTTTAAAAGTTCAATAAGAAATCAGCATTTGTCGTTATTTTTCAGGGTTTTGAATTTTTTACAGCGAAGATTGTCAACCAAAAAGGAAGGAAAAAATTCTTTAACACGTCCCCCGGTAATTACTATCTACTAGATATTTTAAAGAGTTTTGGCATTCCATGAAATGGGAAAAAAGGCGGAAAAACCGATAATCCGAATTTTTCCTGTTACTACCCTCCTGGCCGAAATAGCTGGAATAAAATTGGTACCCATAGTTTTTTCTTGGTAAGCTACCGAATGGTCCATCACAAGTCCAATTCGGTTTAAGGGCACTTTTGACCCCCTTAACCGGCTATATCCTTTAATAAAATTCGATTCATTCTCAAATCGGTCCACTGTGGTAACCTGAACGTATTTTTTTATATAGAACTTCTACAATTTTTCAAAATAATCAACAATGTTAATTAAAAATATCTTCTTAATAAAAAAACGACATCCTTGTAAATCATCTCCGAAAGATCACTCAGTAAAAATTATTACTCTTGTATTTATAGTTCTTTATACAAAATAAGCCAAAAGGGGATGGTACAACCTTATACGAGGTAATTCTACACGCGAAAAAAAGTTGAATGAGCGCAACAAAGTCTTCGTTTCGAAGATAATAGAATTTAAAAATTCTTTGCTTTTACGTGCAACTATTGATTATCAACACGTATACAAAAACATTAGATGAATTTACATTTACATTTTTGACTAATTTTTGTATGTAATCCAATCTTCTATCCAACTGTGCAACCCCTCCTCCCATTCCATCCCTGTATAGTATGTTCGATGCATGTTATTACATATCACTTTTATTATCCAATATTACCTGCACATTTCTGAAAATAAGTCCTACAAAATTCCAAAGGAAACTTCATACCGGCGGAAAGAATGGAATTACTCGAAATCAGGTCTTTGAAATCCATTGTGGCAGTTTAATTAATTCCATATCATCGCGTTACGAGATACCGTGTTACATAGCAGGAAGCACGTCCAGCTTATCTGTGGTTATCTTTTAATTAACTTTTACCCCGCTGAGTAATTTCTAATCGTGTCTCATATAATCCACGAAGAATTAAAAAGACTGAATTAAAGAGGAACCATCGAACCAGGGGTAGACAATCGCTAGGTGGGAAATGTTCGGTGAGTTTAATTAACATTCACGCCGCGACGCGTCGACAAAGAGAGATTAGTATTTACCGGGCGAACTGCATGATCAATGTTCTCTGTTACGCGGGCAAGGTCCGTGAAGTTTAACTATTACACGGTCTTGTTAACTGCATGTGTGCGTTCGGTTAACGGGTAGGCAGATGAGGTACAAGAACGTGTGTTCTTGTTAGCGTTAAGATTAGTTAGCTGACTGGAACGAAGTAGCAAGTTTACTTTCGTAGTTCGGTAAACTGCACCGCGATCAGCTTCGTTCTAACAGATCATAGGACGCGACACTGGGGCTTTCTGCCGTCCTGCATCCCTCTAATTAGCCGAACCTCATTATGTCTCTCCACTCTGGTAACTGTGTAATCACGGAAAATTGCGTAACATGATGGCATTTTTTTTCGTCCTGTGGGAAACGATCTTTCTGTCTGTGTTAACTCAAAACGATGTTCTAGGATTCTCCGCGTCGAAATGAAATCATCGTGACAAATATTGATCCCTACAGAAGGCGGAGGAGATATCGCGGGAACTGATATCGTTAGTGAACAACTGTAAACGAGATGTCTCGCGAATCGATAACGTTGTTCTGATGCTGTAAACTAGATACATCGCTAACTACGGAATGCCTTTACTATAAAACTGTCAATGTTTTTGTATTTATGCTGTAGGGCATTATGATACTTCGTTAATCATCGAACGGCGATGACTGGGTCACTTTGACCCGAGTCTACAAGAAAACTTCCGATAATTAATTTCGATTAGTTGATGTTTATATTAATTTGAATAATAGAAAAGCCAATTCACAAAGAAATTTGGTCAAAAATGCGTTTAGAAGGAACGATGAATGAGGGTCAAACTAGACCCACCCTTTACTGTTTACACTACCATTAAAATCATCCGCCTTCAGAGGATGAAATAAAATTGTTGATAATTCTAAATAAAATTATTCCTGAACCTATGATTATTTATCAAGTAATGTTTAATTGTAAAATAATGTTTAGTAATTAATCATTTCATATTAAATACAGTGAATACTACTTGCCCCTAAAGTTTGACTCAACCTGTTATTTAACGCGTTCGCCACCCTCATACGGTTTCGAAAACGTTCGTCAGTCACCACTCTGTATAGGTCTTCGTCGTTCTATTCAATGAAATGTTTTTACCTTCTTGAGTAGATATTAAAAATGCATATAGTAGAAATAATGAATAAGATAAGATATAGGTAAATCTTACAGAGCACATTCTGCTTTTATCAAATAAACTATGCTGCCTCAGAAATTGAAGCGTCGCATATATTTGTCGCCTAGTCGAAAACAAGCTTTCACGAGATATCTCGTCCATAGTGGCCAAAGAACATGGCGTTATAGTAATATCAGGTCGCGCTATATTTTATCCGTAGTCATGAAAGGATAAAAACTATTTGAAAAGCCAACAATTTACCCAGTTCGTCAACTCGAAAATCCACCGTGTAGTATGTTTTTGGAATCGATTTGTAAGCCATCGTGACAAGAGATATTGTAGATGTATTGTGAATTAAATTCACCTAACTAATTATCTCTGCCCAGAGTTCTATCCGCCATTTTTTCGTTAAAGAATGCTCGTTACAACGTATGATCGTCTAGACATTGGTTGTCTAAATAGGATTACTTTATTTTACAGATCGTGGTTCCCATTCTACTTATCCCACCTAAATTGCCTGTGTTCTACTTCATCGATGAAAGATCTTCCTTATTCTACATGTTTCGTCTCAAAGTTCTATCCTTCACTTCTCAAAGATACACCTTACTCCACATGATCATCTGAACACTGTATCCAATTTCACTAGACCGACGCCACGCCATTCATAACAGTTGTCTGATCAGAAATCCTTCCCATTCTCTACATCTCCATACTCTACATCTTCATTGATGGATGCTCCTTACTCCGCGTAATCGTCTACACACTGATTCCCATTCTACCGGTCGTACATCAAGCATTTCACATTACACTGATCGAATCAGGAATGATCCTCATTCTACTTGTCTACCTCCATCCCGATTCCCACCCGTTCGATCTCAAACGCATCTACATCTTCTTTATTCACAAACTTGCCCTCCTCCGTTCCCTCGCGTTTATCACTTTTCCGTCGATACTTACTCCCAACATGTCCCCGACCCCATCGATCATATCGCAGCGGAGCATTCTCTGGTCGCCAAGCCAGCTATTAGACCCCGGCATATCGCTTTACTGGAGTACCACTCGAGCGAGAAAGCCGTGCGATGCGCATGAAAGAATCGTTCGGAAGGCGTTCTGCCGCTCGAACACGTATCTACGGAAGCGTGTGTCACGCGCTAGTGTCCCGAACACTCGAAAGGACACGTAGATCTCGGGCTGTCTACTATTCCCTTTGCTCCCGTCTAAGTTGAACGTGTCTCGTAGACGTTCTACAAGCGAACACCATCTACATAATCAAATGTAAGAAAATCTTTACATCTGTTCGTGGTTCCCGATCCACGCGAATTGGAACGGGGCACGAATCTGACCGAGTTGATGACATTGTTTCGATGACATTTAGGAGGATTGTTAAACTGGATTATACCGTGGACTTCTCGAACAAATTAATACTATTGTTGTGGTTTGTTCATGGTAAGCTTGCGATTAACCACTGCTTGCTGGTAAATTGAGGGGCCCAGTGCAAGGGGGAGCTATGCAATGAAACGTTGAAAAATTAGATGTTTATTAACCCTTTGCGGTTGTATTAAGTTTATACATAGGCGTCATGCTGGTCGGAATTAATTTTCGTTGAAGCAACAGTAATATATAATATGCAAGATTATGAAGGAAAAACTAAATTTGTTAATTCTTTTTTAAACTTTAGATACATGTAACACAATAATATGTTTTAATGTACAAATTATATTTTACAGTTCTCTTGGCTGAGAGTCGACATACAACCGCAGAGGGTTAATTCTGGCATTGTTTATTTACAGGAATGGTAATAAAGTACGACAGTAATGGTATTTTAAAATTATTTAAATTGAAATATCTCCTGAACTACTAACTTTTCGACATACAGTTAGTACTTTTTTATAACGAATATCCAGCTGCATCGATTGATGTATTAAAAAATACTTCACTCCATTTAAGAAAACAAAGTTGACCTTTATATGACCTTTACGCGTCTACTCACGAAAAATCTGAAAACATCAAAATATGCTCCAATCGATACCATTCAAGCATCCGCTGAAACATTTTTTGCTACGGGTAACAATAGCGAGAAAATCAAGATGTCAAAATCGGGTGAGACACCCTGTTTGTAATACAGTCATAGCATACTATAATGTACACTACTTTCCATAAAAGCCTTAATATCTCAGAATGCTCCGTTGTGGCATAGCTACACTGGACCCCTGAGTTGATGTCGCTGAGCTCGTTGGAAGGTGTGAATGAGGGCGATGATATTATGTGTTTTATGAGTAATTTTACAGAACTTGGTAACAGACTTAAACTTTCATAAATGCGACAAAGGTGATGTGTACGTGTGTACTAGCTATCTGTACTGAGTGATCGATGCGTTGTCTTTCACTATTGTATTGATGGCCTAAGACGCGATAATCGTTGGAACCATCGTTTATGCGTTAGGTCACAACAGTTATCGAGATAGTTAATACTACGAATAAAGAGTAAACTGTTGTCTATCATATTGTCTGTATTGAAAGGCCTGTACAGACTGTTTCAGATCTCACTTGAGCATTAAAATGGAATCGTTCGTAGTTTGCAAAATGACTTGTTCTCTGTTCAATTCTGTGTTTGTTTCGTGTGTGCCTATTATTTAATCAGTGCACCGGACAGTGTATATTTAGTGTTCAATTTTTGTGTGGGTGTGGCGAATATGTTGTGAATGGTAGAAGGGAGAACGATCTACTGATGTTACCCTTCCCGATATAGACTTGGAACTTATGGAATTCAGCTGCAGTGGTAAACTGTAAATTAGCTAAAAATCAAGCATGCCAGGTTATGGTTACCGTCAACCGCTAAATGGTAATCTGAGGAACAAAAGGTCGGTCCTTAGCTCGCTACTCTGGTTAGATTACCCTGTCATATATATGTATAGTTCGTCTTTCTACAAAAATCACGTTGGTTGTATGCAAGTTGCAATATTCATGAAAAATCGACCATAGGGCTCTGTCCCCCTGGAATCGATTTCCACGCTCAGACTTAATTAGAACACTGTCCCCGACACTCGTTCTTCTTTTCGTGTGTAGTCACGATAAAATTTACACGCTCGAGATACTCGGGCTAGAAGAACAGCGAAGCGGCGGTCGTTCAAATTGGATTCGGTGGCGGTGCGGTGCATACCTTCCAAATTACATTCCAGAAGCGTCGCGGATGAGGGTCGTCCACCTCCTACCCCCTTTTTTTCATTCAACGACGGTCTAATCATGATATTTCTAGGGACCTAACCTGAAACACGTGGATAGGAATCGGGAGAGAAAGGATTTCGGGAGACCCCCTTTCCTTTATCTTTCGGAAAGTTACACGAATCCGGGTATGTAAAAAAGGGAATGTAAAGGTACTCGAGAAGAAACTGTTCTGTCGCGGTTCGTTCGGCTGGGTAATCGTACCCTCCAGTTCATATTCTCTGGCTGCTTCCTTCCTGTCGCTTTTCACGTCGCGCTTCGTTACGGAGAAGTTTCCGACGATACAGTCGGCCTAGCTCGAATTTAAAGTGTCCCATTGACGATCGTTACCTCTTATTGGCATAGAATTCTCGAAAGGAATTCCCAGTATGCTGACCGACTATAAAATAGTTCTATAGTCTTCTCTGAAAACTGAAAATTATCCTTTATCGATATTGAAATGCTGCTTTCCTTTCTATCATTTTGAGCATACGAATTTCTGTTTCTTAAATATCAATATAAAAATTTGCAATCTAAGTACTATACAGGGTGTCCCAAGATAGCTTCGACTCCCGGAAATGAGGCGTTTCTGAGATGATCTGGGACAATTTTTTCCTTAACAAAAATGTTATCCGAGGCTTTGTTAACGTGATATTAACGAAAAACGCCGACCAATCAGAGCTCAGAACGTTTTTCATTAATATCTCGTTAACAAAGCCTCGGATAACACTTTTGTTAAGGAAACAGTTGTTTCAAATCATCCCAGGAACCCCTCATTTCCGGGAGTCGAAGCTAGTTTGGGACACCCAGTATACAGAAGTTATATAATTTCGAGATGCACATTACATAGAATATTTACTTTGTGTTATATGGTTCTTAGTCTTATTTGTACTGTTCTACAGTGCATTACCTACATTGCTGTTACCTTTCAATAAAAAGAAATTTTTCAATATCATCTGTACTACAAAATAAAAAATTTTACTGTAAATGATACACATATGCACACGATCTAAATGGAAACTAATGATGAAACCATAGTATCATATTTAAAAAATTCACCTTAACATTATCTTCTATAGAAAATATATTTCTATTTAGTAACCTCTCTCAGCATATGCGTAACAAAGACGTTTTATTATTTATATTGTTATTGTTCTATCAAGTATGATCTTTACGATACCGCGGAAACAATTGAAGAATTCCGACAAATTCTGTACTCGTGTAAGAAACAATAATAATTACATCTGTTCAAAAAATTTTTACGCAAGCTAATACGTGAAAATCGATGCGTTTCGGAATGCTTGTTTTGCATTACATTCCAGCCCATATCTCAAACGTCTTCCGGGCAAGAAAACTGTCTCTCCGTTCGGTAGCAAGTATCGCCGTTTCTTTGCCATAAACACGGAATGTCCTCCATTCCGCGACCACACGTATTTCCCGCGCTTGCGTTCGCATTTCTGTTTCTGGCATATTTACATTTAAATTCGTAATTTATATTTCGAATAAATTTTTCATTTCAATACTTAGAGAAGTAACTGTTCGAAGGTAATTAACAGGTAATCTTACAGATATCGCATTTTTTTTGCAGGAATGTGCAAATAAAATATCTGTATTCTTCATATTATCAATTAATACTCAAATATGTATTTTTAGAGACTATGCCTGAACCAACAGATTGGTGCAAAAGGTTAGCCTATTAACAGGGGAAGATGAGAAGACTCGTCATTTATAGCCAACTGTAACTCTATATAAAATTTCGTTTCTTTATTTATTTGTCTGAAGATGTCTGAATCTGATTCTGTTATAACATGTATAGTAGTATAAATTACATGCTATTTACGCGTATCTCGGGATTAATCGCTTTAAATAATTCTTATTCAATTTTAACACGTTAAGTGCCGAGCCAGATTTTGTTGATTTTTCCATCACGCCACGTAATACCACTAATTCAGTGATAATACATGTAAACGTTGAAAATTATGTTAGTAATTGCTCGAGAAAAGTGGAACATCGTCTGAAGTCACAAATTTTACAAGTTATACATTGCGAGGGGAATACCAAATAATTTGGAAAGATACGTCCTAGAAGTTGGGCTACGAAAGTAACAATATTTTGTAATACTAATTTAAAATCTCATCCCTGTTTGAATTATTTAAAAATACTCCATCAAATGACTAATCTGTCATTATACCAGATTTATTAATATTATTAAAATTTAGTCTACATTTCTACTTTTTTTTTACTCGTACTACTTTCATTTTTAACCTCCATATTATTACTTCTTACATGTTATGGCGTCAGTAACCAATAACCGACAGAACGCTTAACGTGGTAATTTTGTTTGTACGAGTTGTGCATGAACGGAAACTTGCCCAGTTAACAGGTTAAAAGGAAACTTGTGGAAGGAAAAAAGAAAGTGCACAGTTCGTGCTCGATACAGATCACCGACGTTTCTTTCCTCGTAAACGCGAAGTCTGCCCTCCATTAGGGGCGTATTCACATTCGTCGCCGGAAGGACGACGGGTTCGCGGTGGATCGCCAGGACCAAGAAACAACCCGTTTTCTCTCTCTCTCTCTCTCTCTCTCCCTTTTCCTTCTCCATTTGAAAAGGGAAATTAAACAATTCCGGCCTATTTATTTGAACGGGTCACATAATGAGTCGGTTTACGCTCTCTCCCGTGTCCGTACTTCACATTTTCTTATCCACTCCTGTCTCTTTTCTGGTTGTGTTAAAAAACTTTTTAAATGAGTGGGGAATTTTTTTAATGAGAGGGATGTCCAATCCTGTGGGGTGAAAAGCTGAATATGGGCTAGCACTTTTACTTCAGGATTTACAGCCAAACCTGTTGATAATTTTTTAAATGCAACAATTCAGTATATTTAAAACATGTTTGATTTATGATGTGGAGTTAAAATAAGTTGAAGACTCCGAGGAGATATATTGATTACCTGTATAAGTAGGGTCATTCGACACGAAATCGAACACCTATTGGAGTAACATTTCGGATTTTGTTGAAACTTGGATATGTTGTAGTCTTTAGTGATATCTAAAAGGATGTCGAAGGTTTTTAAAAATTTTTTTAATTAATGATTTTACAGCTGTTTTAAATAGTGTCAACTTTTTAAATAAATTTTAACTGTTGAACTAACAAACTGATAACAATGAGCTTTGTGGCTGTTTACAGTGGAGACATAGGCGGTTCTATTAAAAATGATTTCAGTCAAAAAGAAAAATATTTTAACCATTTATTTTGCAATTGTTTTAAAGAAATGCAGTTTCATAATAGCGGGTTACTATTGAAAAATTTGAAAAAAATGAGTGTAGAGTCCTGTGTATAGTAAAATTACAGTTTGACGGGAAACTTTTGGCAGCCACTATAAACAAACTTATCTTTGTAAACTAAATATTTGATATCAATAAGTATATTCTACAAATGTGCAATGTATGAAAGAAGTCACAAATAACTTCTGTCGTAGATAGAACCAAAACCAAACCACTTAAAAAATAAAACGTAATCTAACGTTCCTGTGAGGTTAACATAAAAGTTTGATATTATCTGATCATCCCAAGTCTACTCAATTCTCCATTCGGCATCCAGAGGATTTAATGGCGCAGTTAAAGAAGAAATACCGCTTTCCACGTAAATCAGGCATGTCCGACGGATGAACGTTTTAGTAAAGTATCAGGCTTATTATTCATTGTACCATACATTTAATTATACGGCAGTTCGTGTATCGTCGATCCCAGGCTTACCAAAGGACAATCAAGCCGCCACCACCGCTGCACGGTTCTGTTCCTCTTTGTACCGTGGAATAATCCCGCAAATCGCGTCGTTTGCATGTGAATTTCTATATTCGTACAAAACATCCTCTACCGTCAGTTACCGGGCGTAACACAGGCCTCCGCCCAGCCCCCCTCGTCCGTTATAATAGGTGAAAGCCGGCAACTACGAGCAGAAGTTGTTGAAATCAATGGGAGTGAACCTCCTCCGACCGTTGTTACGCCTTTGGAAACCGCAAATCGATACGCAAGTGTATTACCATTGTTGCAAAGATTCGAGCTCCGGAACGACTTGATGCGTAAATGCTCGGGCATATTGTTTCTCCCCCTGATCGACGTGTTCGAGCAATCAATTTGATCGGCGTACCAGAAACTGTTTTCCTGGGCAACGGGTGCGTTGGAATAAAAAATTCCGCCACGTGTACATGAACTGTTGTGGGAGCTCGATTACTGAAACACCGTTTAAATAAATGTCTCGATCATCTAACCGCTAATTACTCGAACATAATTCTGTTCGAGTACAGGACATTTGGCTACTGGTGTCGAAAACATTAAGAAGCGTTTCTACGTGTCAAAATAAAACGAAAATCAAGAACTGCAGGCGTTTTTAACCCCAATCTTCGAGTGTCAGTATATTGAACGGAAGCTTCTAACACAATTTTCCTAATTCTTGATTTTCGTTTTCTTTTGACACGTAGAATCATCCCTTAATGTTCTTGACACCAGTAACTGAACACTCTGTATATTTAGATGAGTTTTAGCATCTACACTGTATTTTTCGAAGAAAGTTACGATGGTGGACATGAGTGTGGAAACGATCGTAATTTGTTAATTTATTCTTTCATGAATACAAAGTGCAATATTTGCGGGAGAATTTTGTTATCTGGAAGAAATTCCATGGAGTGAAATTAAATGTTTTTTTTTTCAAACGTGAATGATGTGACTGTTTTAAAGAAAATCTGTTACGGTTTAGAAAGACTACAGTCGTTAATATGCTTCGTCCATATATCTGCTTTGAGGTGAACTAAAAAACAAAAGTGACAAAAATGACATTGTACCATTTTGCAAAATCCTTGCGCATTTATTATTAGAGAGCATACAAGAACGTAAGGGTGGCACGTAGATAAGAGGTTACAGTAATAATTTGTGACGTGATTGTTTATGGAATGTTTATTCATAACAGTCAGTGTAATTCGTCATTTTATAAGCAACAACTTTATAATTGACAAATTGTTATTTTAACAGAAATATGAAATATATGAAGAAAATTGTTTTTTGGTTCGAGATGCGAGACAAATTTAGCAGAAATTTGCATGTAAAGAGGCCATTTGTAGTTTAATTTTTAATTCATGTAACAAATTTAATTAGTAGGTAACTAATTACCATACCATTTTAGGCGATAGTTTTCGTTCAATAGAGATCCGAAAGAACATTAATAATACAGAGATCCTCTGTGCATGTACAGTATACTGTCCAGGAGATTTCAACGAGGCGATGAGACAAAGATCATCAGATCACTATCTATTCACTTTGACAATCAAACAGAGATTGTTATCTTAATAGGTACGCTGTATGGTGTGCATTGTGCTGACGATTAATGTGACAGTCACTGCGTTAATAGGGTTTCTTAATACTATCGTCACCATGATCTTAATTGATATAACCTTTAGAGAACGTTGTTATTGAAATTGTAGTGTGAGATACATATCGATGCCCGGAAAATCATAATGCGCTTGTAATTAACAGTGGAGATTTAATACAAATATCAATTTTACTACTGATTCAGAAAATCTTTTAAAACTTCGATAAATGGGTTTCCTAACTCTACTTAAATACAGTTGTAATTAGATTATTTAAATGCCTTTAACTTCAGAAAAGGATTGCTTCATCAATTCCACAAAAACTCAATCACCTACAGAATTTTACAATACAAAAATCATTTAACGTATTAAGTTGAAACGTTGCATAGTTGTTTATTCATTTATTAACACGAAATACTATTTTTTATAAGAGAAGACAAAATAATTTTATAGTCACAAGCAACTGAATATTCGTTGATTTCGGAGTTTGTGATTGTTGTCTGGAATAGGAAACGAAACAACCGGTTTAATTTCAGTGATTGTCCAAGTTTCATGGACTACAAGAAATGATAAACATAAAGTTTGTGGAATGGTAACGGTTATTACTGTCGAGGCTTCAAGTGTAAGCCGTGCTCTTCTGGAAAAATTATCCCAACCTTTCGCCAGCATTGGAGCTAGCTTTATCAGGGGTCAAACGACACACTGATATCGTATAATTCTACCAACAAGGACGCGGCTTACACCCGAAAGCCTCAACCGTAATGGTATCAACCTCAACAGTATGACACCAGGTCATGAAAGCTTCAAATCTCTGATAATGGTCTCGTTTTAAAGAAAATGTATTTCTATTTCATACAAATTTTTGCCGGCAAACCACATGTTTATAAAACTAATATAAACATACATAAAATCCCTTTATTTCTGTTATTTTAGTATTCAAACTGAAAAACCACATATTCTGTACATACTCAATATTGTAAAAAAAAAAGTCCTTAGCGCGATAATCTTAGAACTTCGCGACCTCACGCGCTGAATCGACTTTGTGTGAGTAGTTAGGATGATAGAATAAAAGCGAAGTACGAACGGAGGTAAACGATATAACGTGAATCCATGTCGAGAGGTTCACTGTTCGATGGTCGAGTTTCTACTGACGATTCGTGCTGGACGTGACGATGAAAAAAAATGTGCTTCCACAGTGTCGTTTTAAGGTTTAATCTGATCCTCCAACACATCCGCGTCCCCGTACCAAAGTATCACGCGAGCGAAGACGTGAACAGTTGTCAGGGAATTAACGCGATCGCGAAAATTCGTTGGCTTTGGGGATGGAGGGGACGGACTTACGGCCGATCTCGAGGCGTCAACGTGCAAACCGCGTTTCGCAAACTCGCCCCGTCTGGGGATAATAAATCAGCCGCTTAATGCTGGTTACGGGAGTAGTCAGTGCGGGCCGTGGCTTGGTAGCCGGCTCCTCATTGTCGGTCACGCACGTGCGTGCGTCTCCGGGTGCACGTAGAAGAGTAAACGCGTGTACACGGCCGAGCACGTATGCACCGGAGTGAATTATGCGCTCGGTCCCCGTGTCTACCGTCACCCCGTAAATTTACATCGCCCCTACCCACCCCTCCGTTCGTACCAACTGCAAACCCCGTAACACCGACCGGCTGCGTCTTCGACGATCGCGTCCGTTCTCTGTATATATGTGTCCAAGCGCGTACGAGTGTGTGTGCACCGACGTCTACGATCTACGCGTTGCGAGGTACACGCTGAGCAACGTCTTTCCGAGAGGACCCTGATGGAGCTCTGCGGCGATAGGGGACACAATGCTAACCCAAAGTGCCCCGTATGAGGAACGATCCTTGGATGGTTTGGGTTTTGGTGGCGTTTGGACGTGATGTGCTGGGTTGGGAACGTCAAAGGATCACCCTGTTTGTAAAGAAGGGAGAAAGTATGTTACGTGAAAGGTGTACTGCTTTTATTTGTTGAAAACGATACGATAATGAGAGGGGAACTGTGGTAATTGAAATAGGTAGACGCTGAGCAATATCTTTCCGAGCGGACTTGATGGAGCTCTGCGATGATACGAGACATAGTGCCGATCTAAAGTACCCCTTGTAAGGGTTGATCTTCGATGGATTGGATATGGTGGCGTTTGGGCGTGATGTTCTGGGTTGGGAAGGTCGAAGGTCCACTCTGTTTGTGAGGAAGGGAGAAAGTATGTTGTATGAGAGGTGCACTGCTTCTATTCATTGAAAACGATACGATAATGAGAGGGGAACTGTGGTAATTGAAATAGGTAGACGCTGAGCAATATCTTTCCGAGCGGACTTGATGGAGCTCTGCGATGATAGGAGACACAGTGTTGATCTAAAGTGCCCCTTGTGAGGATTGATCCTTCGATGGTTTGGATTTTGATGGCGTTAGAGCGTGCTATTCTGGGTTGGGAAGGTCGAAGGTCCACTCTGTTTGTGACGAAAAAATTAAATTAAGAATTGTTTTGCCGTAAACTTATAACAGTTAGTTGTAATTCAAAATCCTCTTTTTTTTTACCATGAAAATATTTCATAAACTATTTTTCAAAATAATTACCGTTGACATCCAAGCATTCTTAAGATTAGGAGATGAATTCAACGGTCCCCTCATTGAAGGAATCTGTTGCTTGTTTTTTGAACCAATCGGTGTCAGTTTTGTAAACGTTGTCATCGCTCCGCATGCGTTTTCCACTCAAAAATTCCTTTAAGTTCAGGAACAGATGAAAGTCAAATGGTGTCGGATCTGTTCCTGAAATTGAAGGTATTTTTTAGCGGTGAACGCATGCAGACTGACGACGACACCTAGCAAACTGCCACCGACTCGTTCAAAGAACAAGCGATAGAGTTCTTCAACGTGAGAATAGTCAAGGTCATCTTCGGATTTCAAAAGTGCTTGAATGTCAACTGGGATTCTGTTGAAAAATAGTTTAAAATAGATTTTGAGTTACAATCAGTTTACGACACAACGATTCTTACTTTAAAAATGACCCTCGTATGTGGGTATACATACAAATATTTTAGTGGCTTTCTGCAAAATTTTTTAAACTGTCTTTCTTATAAAAATAACAATATAGAATTTTGAAATATGTATCTGATTGCGTATTATTTCTACGTATTACTTGTGTTATACTTACAGCTAAATTTGCTTTTAATATATCTAAATATTCTAAAATATCTTAATACACAATTATTATTAATTACTGGTTAATTCTGAATCTTTTGTTATAACGAATGAAGAACGAAACTGCGTAAGTGCGATGATTAATTTTTCAAAATCGTTCAAAACCACGATTATAATAATTTCCATTGAAGAAACACAGTAATACGGTTCCATGCATGAAATCTTTGCCACTGAAATTGGACGTGTAGCGACATTTTGAAACATCGTTACTGCATCAGTGTGCGACATACGCCAATGAGCACTCGATATTACACTACTGCGGCGATCTCGGGATCCTGTTAACCGTCTATAGTGGTCACGTCGATAACAATAGTCATCCGGACTCGTCCGTGCCAATAGAAACTACTCTTCGGGTAGTAAAACCAAAACGCGACCGACGTAACATCGCGTGCTCGAAAGTTCTAATTGAAGTCAACTGCTGTGACTGTGCGCGCATCGAATAACCCCTCGCAAAACATCCGATTGGTTATCGGGCCCGAAGTGAGTTTCCCAAGTTAATCATTTAACCCTTTTGGTCCCACATTTGCCACATACCTCTACGTATTCTAAACAACGAAATAAAATATTAATATCTTATATGTTGTTCATATTTGTGAGTATACAGGGTGTCCCATTTAATCGACCCACTTGAATACCTCCGAAACTGTTGACGATATTAAAACATATTTCAGGCAAAAATTAAATGGTATATTGTTTAATGCCCTAATTCTCCATAAGTGACTGAGTACTTTGAGTAAGGAATAACGAATAGCATGAAGTAGCGCATTAATAAAATACACGATTCCGTTTAAAAAAACAAAGTTGACCAGCATTTGACCTCTGTGTGTCCACGTAGAAAAGTTATATCAGAAAGTGTACTCCTGATACCATTCAACTTTTGCCTGAAATATTTTTTAATATCGTCAAGAGTTTCAAAGAGCACGACAATATGAGGTGCTTTAAAATCTACACTAGAGGATCGAGTGAAAAACTTGTGAATTTGTATTTTTTAATTTTCGGGGTTCCACTTATTGAGGAACTGAATAATTGGACGAATTCCATTATGATAGGTACAAAGACCAGTATCTATTAGTACCCGGTTTTACCCAGGCGATGGGGTAAAATCGTAAAAACAAATCACATTTTAAATCTTTATTTTTTCTTTAGTCTTTGTTCTTCTATTTTAAAAATTGCATATATACTGTTATTTAAGCAGAACTTTACTCTAATGAATTCTAATTGCAATTTCTTTTTTACGATAATAAAGTTAAAGTTATGAGATTTTATCTCCTACGTCCGTTTAAATGGCACCGAATCGAGGAGTAAAACGTTCGTGTCACGGATCGATTCGACCGTCGTCGTACCCAAAGCTCCGCCGCGGCTCTTTACGGAAACAGACACGCTGGAAACGGGGACACGAGAGAGGGGGATGGTCGCGGGCGCCGCGTCGGAGTTAAATTAGCATTTTAATTGAGTGTACGAGTTCCAAGACACGTTTTTTCCGACGCGTATCCGGCCGTTCCCGTGTGCGCTGTCGCGAAGACGACGAGGGGTTGGTGGTGGTGCTTGCTCGATTCCACCGAAATTTATCGGAGCATTATTTGCGCCCGTTGCCAGAAGACAAACATAGTTAAGGAACAGGAAGGCGTAATTAGAATTTCCGCGGGCGGGGATATTAATCCTGCGAAACGGCGCATCGATCAATTGTTGCGGATTATTAATCGTGCCAAGCAGCGACTGGCTGACGTCGTCTGGTAACCCCTAACCGGGAACGGGAAAAGACAATTCCGAGATGTTTAATCAGTTAGTCCCGAGTACTGGATATATCCTGTCGCGTACGGTTTGATTAATGGAAACGAAGTACTGTATCTCGTCGTGTATACTTGTGTCGAGTTAGCCTGCAAATCCGTGCCGACTTCTGAAGGTAGGCTTACACTACAGCCCAGAAATATCAGGACATTTACAGTGGGTGTAAAAAGTATTCGTACACTCTTTAAAACGGAACAACTCTTTTAAAATTGGTCCAAATGGCTTGAGTTTTTTTTTTGTGAAGTTAGAGACATTAATTTACTAAATGATGTGAAATAAAAAAATTTGAAAAAGTTGCAATTGGTCCGAATCGCGAAGAAAACATTAAAGGTCGTGTTTTACAACTTTTTAATCTGAGGCTGTAATGAAAATTTAATAAGTACATATCGAAGATTTATGTTAGTTATATACATGTTGAAAATTTCATCAAAATCGGTTAACGTTGCTACGAGATACAAACGATTAAAAATGTTGAAAATCGCAGTTTTTCCCGACTTTCGATCTACAACTGTAGTAAATCTAACAATTCTCACATCTTTTGATGTCTGTCGCTCGTTTCTTTATTAACCGATTTCAATGAAAGTTTCAGTATGTACATAACTAACATAAATCTTCGATACGTATTTATTAAATTTTCATTATAGCCTCAAATTAAAAAGTTGTAAAACACGACTTTTAATATTTTCTTCGCGATTCGGACCAATTGCAACTTTTTCAAATTTTTTTTTTCACATCATTTAGTAAATTAATGTCTCTAACTTCACAGAAAACTCTAAGTCTTTTAGACCAATTTTAAAAAAGTTGTTCCGTTTTAAAGGGTGTACGAATACTTTTTACACTCAGTGTATATGATGATGTAAATCAGCGAAACATTCTACGAATTTTTATAAATATTTTCTATACGTCTTCATTGATTTTTCATAACTTTATCTTACCTATAGTGATCTCAGACATTCCTCACAAATCTCACAGACAGTCTGTACATCGGACAACGGTCGACTCTTTATTCTTACTTTCAAATACCTTGATAATATTAAGGTGTTCTTCGGGTAGCGAAGTTCGCGGGATAATCCAGCTTACCAATCCTCGTGAGTATCATTGTAACAGTATTTTTTACTTTTTATTTATACATTCGATATTTCTTATAATATTTCAGAAATTCTTTATTTCCTAAGAAATATTGAGAAGCTCAGAGGACATAATTGATAATCAGAACAGATAATATTAAAGTGGTACACTAAGGAAAATATTTATAAGAGAATTTACGTATTTCGTTTCGAGAATTACGTTTTTTTTTTTTCGCATTATTACTTACAAATCTAAATAACATGTATATTAACATTAAGTAGTACAATCACTGTATAAAATAGACGTTTATTGATTAACGTAGGGTTAGTTAATAGTCTGGCATTTACAAATCTCAGTTGGGAAATAATTGAACATAATGAGTGACTGGTATTCTCTCCAAAAATAGCGTGTTTCCAAGGGTCTCGTATCGCAAACCTTGTAACCGTTCAAATTGCACCTTAATAAACTCCTTAACATAGGAGTGAGGAGAGCTCGATACTATTCGAATTTCCCACCTTAGCTGTCGTTATAAGATCCGCGAGCGTTGTACGAGCGTTCCCGAGCGCTAACGAATAACGGCGAGACCGCGATGTCCCACTAAGTCACCGCGGATGCACACGCATCGATCCCCACTCGATACTAATCGAAGGAGGTCGATGCGAGCCGGTAGATCGTCACTCTACGACTGGAAGCGATCCAGATTAGTCGCAGATAGGGAATAGAGTCCGTTAAGCGAAACTAATTTGTGTGGTGGAGTCAGTTCGATGGGGAGACAAAGCAAAACGTCTTTTGCCATCCTCACGAGTGCGCACCTCTGAACTGCTGTAACGAGATCCAACCCGGAAAAAGGCTTCTGGAAGCCCAGCGTAGATGTCACAACAATTATAATAAAATAAAATCAAATTCTACTTAATACAAGAATATTATTATTACAAACTAGTTGAAAGATACGAAACGTAACCAAAAGCAGTATCAGAGGACACACCGTGAGTGTGACATTAAACAGAAAGCTAATAAGAAAACAATAAAATTCAAAGAAAGCTACGTGTAATAAACGCCAAGTAAATACATCAACTCATACGAAATCGAGCTAACTCTACCATAAGCGAGATTCGCTTATCGTTTAATTATAAGTTTTAAAAGCAAACTGCCACTGTTATAGTTCCGGTCATACGAGGGAAAAAGGGAAATCACTCTCAATCTCGAGCGAGCGAAGAGGGAACTGATCAGCCTGCCCATTGCATTCTGCCAGTTTCCTTCTCGCAATTCCGTTCGGCATTGCGAGTGAGTGTAGCTAGGAGCATAAGTGCGATCGGAGTTTCTCTACCAGTGCTGGAAACGAGTGTCGGACCACGCTTACGTATCTGTCTCTCGTATCTTATGCCCTGCGGATTAACTAAGGTTTTGTACGCGTCTCCAACCGAGAAGTTCTCCGGTGTACTCGGAAGAATCATCGGTTGACAGACATATGCATCGGGGACGCAGTTTCCGAGGACTGTGCTACGTCTAGTCACGGGGCTTCGTTCCCGAACAGAGTGTAAGATTGAGCACGATCGACGTTTGTCCACCGGTGCTGGAAATCGGTGCAGGGGCCACAGTATTGTACCTCTCATCGACGTCTTTTGCATCGCAGGCTGACGGAGGTTTTGTGTGTGTCTCCACGTGAGAAGTCCTCCCGAAGTATCGGCAGGACCATTACCTGCTGCGACAGATTTCAAGGCATCTCTAGCTAGGTCCGTGAATCGAGCAATCGCCGGTAATATAACAGTGAAAGTGTGTAGTGCACACTGTGCAAAACGTGCATGCGTATAACCACGCGAATCCCGAACTGTGTCGCGAAGCAACGTAAATTCTCGTGTAACAAGGGCATAACAGAATATAGAATAATTTTACCAGAATTGTGTGCCATTCTATACAAGTACCTAGGTACCTAGTCCACTCGAGGTCCTTCCGTGCACAAAGGCACGGATCCTGCCTTCCTACGCGATTCAGTTAGACACGCCGAGGTAGGAAGTAGAGTAACCGCCCTCAGATCAGGCGGAGCATAGAAAACTAGTAGAAAACATAGTCCGAGGGATCTTCATTGTTCTCTGTCGAATTGTCATTCGATCTTTCCTGACGAAATCCGCTTAACACTTGTTGATTTTGTTGCTCCTGTGATCTATTCGGGGATTTCCTCTGTTGTTTTCTTGCCCGTCTTGCCTGCTTTACCCGCTTTCCTCCTTTGCCCATCACATTGTTCCTGGTACTGACCGTAGGAATTGTCCAGACAGGAGCATTCGCTAATCTGCTTTTCATGTCACTTACAGTTCCGGTTGGCTCCTTCCCCATTTGGTAGCACAATTTTTTTGGACCCTCCTTGTTCAGATCGTCCACTGAGAACCGGAGCATGGCCGCTAGTTTCCACTTAGTCCTTGATTGACGATCTTAACTCACACCCTTGTTCACGAATTCACAAACTTGTTCGTGTGTCGACACCACTACTGATTTGTAGGAATCAAGTGGAAACGAAACAGCTGTTTTGAATAACTTTATCAGGACGTTAATGGGTCTGACCACGTACACGGTGGATGTCGATCTAGAAAGAAGAACTCCCGTCTTCGTCATCTCGCTTTTATTCCGTTGACAAGAAGTTCTAAGTTCTAATCACGCAGGTATGACCGATTGCAGAAAAAGTTTATTAATAACGATGGCAAGATACGTAAACAACGCGATAAGATAGTGTTACTTCAAAGTCCAATACGACAACGGGCTTTCCACTCGCACGTCCAAAGCGATACGCGTCTCGCGTATTTAACCCTTTCGATACGACTTTATTTTTCGTTATTATGCTTTCGCTGTACGGACCGTCGAACCACGAATACGGTGACGCTGTACGGTACAATTTCGAAACCAATAAAATGATGACTTAACCGTTCCCTATTTTCACATGAAGTATAACATATTTCAATTTAAGCAAAATCTTTTACATAGTGTACAAAAGTGATCCGCTTGGCGTGGAATGACTCGGACGACTACAGACTAAGAAAACCATAATCCATTCAACTGTTCTACACAGTAAAGTAAACCCAAAAAAAAGCAAGTCGAATCTACAATCTCGAAAATAAATAGTAAAGAAATTGTTAAACGTATATCCCGTGGCGAAAGGAAAAAATATGTTTTCCCGATTAGTCGCATCTTTATCTATTGTCTCGATGCATCGCTTTCGAAGGTTCTTAATCAATGCTTTTCGCGTTTTCTTTTTTACACGCGATGAAAATGTAGACTTTCATCTACAAAATAACATGAATCTTTGCATTTCATGTATTTGTATACAAGTTACAATTATTTCACTCCAACAACTTTTTTACAACATCTCCATTATCTTGGCGGTAAATAATTATTCAATCCTGACTTCTTGAAACATACAAAATAATGTTACATTGATATTTTAGATACCTGAAGAACCATAAATCTGACCACTTTTTACAATCCTTCTTTACAAAGTCTGTCAATAATATTGTAGGAAATTGTTCCAGTAATGAACACGATCTTGCACAACACAATATTTAATAATAAAAGAGAATGTGTTCGACAGTCGACAGCCAAAACTACGCATCCCTTAATCCTTTATATTTTACGTTATGGTGGAGAATAACTTATCCTACAATATTAATCAAAGAAGCATAGTATAAATTATATTATTATATTACGAAGTGAAAACTGCAATAAAAGCTTCCGATCTTTTCACATTTAAATTATTCGAGGGATAAGTTCTTCGAAATCGTTACACTGTTTGTCCACCACGATATCCGTACCATTCAACAATCGATCGTATTGAAATGATATCGAATCGAGAGCCTACGAATTCATCCCAAGATTTACCCCAGCCCCAGCGCAAGGTTATGTCATCGCATAATGGAAGACCCCATCTTGATCCATCGGATTCCGACGAACTTCGAGTCCCCCTGTCCGTTTCAACGACGTACACGACGGCCTTGCCAGATTTCGTTATGGTTCTATAAACGGATATGGATGGATATAGCGATTCCAGTCGGCGATGGATAGATGTACCTATCAACTAGCGCGCGTGGACATTCTGGTTCCTTCTTGAACGCTGAAAATGTGGATGGTAAAAAGTGGCCAAATTTATAATTCTTCCGACACCTGAAATATTAATTAAACATTCTACATTGTTCAAGGAATGAGGAATAAGATGTAGTATAATTATAAACGCATGTCCCCGAATATTTGCATCGTTACATAATATATTTATTGATAATTCCAGCCTCAAAGCCACGGAATAGACTTGGTTTACAATTTCTGTTACATTGCTCTTATTCATTCTTCGATTTTTCTAACATGTTCCACGCTTTATCCAACCCATCGTCTTCTACCGCTCTCTTTCTTCTTTAAGTCTTCTTGTTTCATTTTCTACCTTTCTTAACCAATCTACTTTCTCTTCCTTCCTTCCACATAATACTTCCTCTAACGTGCAGTTCCCTTTTTCCAATCCATAACAGTCCTCTAACAAATGTTTTAGCGTACGCCTACCATTACCACAAATGTCTCAATTCATCGCTTTCTAAGGTTGTTAATCAATGTTTGTTGTGTTTGCTTTTTCATACACGATTAAAATGTAGACATTTAGTGTACAAAATAGTCATTGAATCTTTGCATTTCACGGATTCGTTTAAATGTTACGATTATTTACAGTCAACAACGCCCAATTTGTCGCTTCATGCACCTTCCTCTTTACCTGCTTTTTTTCGCAACATTCCCATCCCCTTGACTGCAACTAATTATACATTTCTATCTCCTTGGATTATGCAGAATAATGTCTCATTGATATTTTTAATGCCAGAAGAACCATAAATTGTGTGCTTTATATCTGTAAAAAGTTCGACTATTTTCGTTTCATCGAAGACGTGAAAGTTCTCTTGGAACAACGAGCAATCTCTAATCTCTCGTGTCGACCACATTGCTGGACGCGCGCGCTAATCGTAGGGCAAAAGTCAGCTCGGTCCTGGCGAATAACTCACCAACGGGTTAGGACTTTCCGCCCAGCCAGAAGGAAAGCTAACTAGTGGCGTTGGAAGACTAAGCATGTCGACTACTCCCGCCTCTTCCTCGAACACCAGACCGAGAAGAAAGAGAGGGAATAGAGGTCCTTGTAATTAGTTTTGGCCTCTGGCCAATGTTTGAGGTCACGCGCCGACCGTGGATAGTCCAAACTAGTCGTGTAACACCATCAGGAATCCCCGGATCGCGAATTCCACGGTCCTCGTCACACCAATTGCCTACTCTTTGACCAATACCATCTAGATTCAACTGAATTGTTTCACTCTTGATCGTGTCCCTCTGTATTCGCGTTTCACTCTTGTCCCGTGTCCCCTCTATATTCACGTTTCACTCTTGTTGCAATATTCTCAACTGTACTGTTTCACCCTTGATCACATTTTTCTGACATGATGAATGAAAAATAGATTTAACGAAATTGACACTCGAAAAATAGGTTGTTTTACGTTTGGATCGCGCTGTTTCCGAGTATTTTTCAAGAAATTAAATAATACTGTGTGCAATAGAATCGTCAATCTGCAGTGATAGACAAAATTAAGTAGGTACACACATTACAAAAGTGATCATGGCAGTAATACAGTTGGATATGATTTTCTTAAAATTTTCGAGATGTACCGACAGCTAAAAAATTCGAGAAAAGGAAATTAGGGGCTATAACCAAAAATTTTGCAAATATCCTCAAACATGGTGAATGTACTATTATTGTTTGGGGCAGCATGGCAACGTCTGGTGTAGATCAGTTGGTTTTCATTCATAGTACACTATGGGCAGATTTTGATACTTAAACATTTTAAAACCAAATTCAACTGCAAGTGCATTCGCAGGTCTTTTAGTGAGATCGTGACCCAAAATAAACAGCAAAATTGGTTAAAAATTGTTTGATGGAAAACACTTTTAATCAGTTGAGTCTTCCTAATAGAGCATCCATACGAAATATTAGATTCTGAACTGAGAGAAAGAAATATGAATAAATCCCATACTTTCAAAGTGTATACTCACTTTTGATCCTCACTGTACGTGGCCCGTATTTTAAGGATTAAACCACAGACACCACATCAGTACGAATTTTCACCAACGAAACATTCTATCTGGCTAGCGTAACGGTTTCAAATTTTCATGGTTAAAAAATTATTTCTCACCTTTGCAATTATTACTATTGAATGCCTAAGAAAATTTTACCCCACAAACTATGTTATGAGTCCAATTTACTTTTATTTTTTTTTTTTTTCAAATTCTTATTCATAAAAAATTAGTAATGGTGTTTAGGTATGCTGATGTGGGATGTGGTATCTGAAGGTTATTATTTTCAATCTGTACGTGAATGTAATCTGGACAATATTCGAGTCTTGATGTTGCAAACAATTTTTTGCGTTCTTCATAGCGGACAGGGGATCTGCGATCCATTAAGTCCAGGATTTTACCGCGAATCTCGTTTGAAAAAGAGGAACTTAACCCACTCGATGGCCGAGTAATGCCCCTAAAATATTAAAGCAGGCGAGAACGTTTTTCCACGTTCTCAGTCGCGTATCCATGCTGAGCAAAGCCTATAAAATAGGGTCTTGCAGGAGGTGGGGCGCTATCGTCATCATTGAAAAGTGAAAATCGGATTCGGATGAGAACACACCTAGGTGAAATCCAAGTAACTTTGAAACGTCCTTCTCCTCAAATAACGAAAAAAAGAACGTAGCCAGTCAAGAAGGGTTGAACATCTAGAACGAGGCTTGTTTGTAAGCGAACTAACAGAATATTGCAATTCTCGATAAAACGCAGATGGCGAAGCAAATTTTTTGAACAAAGAAAAGTAGCCTTTTTTACGTCAGACCAACGAAAAGGTAGTATTGTGATTACTAAATTATAAATACTGATTTTTATAAACTGAATTATGAAAACTGGAACCAAAGAAAAACTTGTTTTCTCTACTGTAGTTACTACATATTAGGCATCGAATACAGCAAAGCAGTTATTGAATATTATTGAAAATTTTATTATACTGACTTTTAGGAATCGTGGATGAATAAAGTTGCAAGTACAGTACTTAGGTAAATAGGCTGTCCTTTCTGCTGAAGGGATATAACAGGATTCTTGTTTTACATAGCATCTAGTGCAACAGTTTAAAGCTCGTACAATGACCTATTTATGAAGGTGTATAAAAAACATGTCTTACCAATAAAAAGAAACGAAGTTCGGATCAAAACACTATCATTCACATCAAATTATGTACTTCTCAATACCATGCAAGTCTGGTCTGACACATTTTCTTCTATAACCAGTAAACAGCCCAGATATTTAGGTGCCTTAACCTGTATCGGCTACAACTTTAACATTAAATATTTCATAAACCAATAGCCATATGGTGTGCTTTTTTTGGTTTGATATTGTTCAGCCCATGGCTGAAACAAATATCATTGGCTTCGGAATTCCAACCACTATCATTCTGCTAAACCTCATTAAAAAGCCAGCGTTACATCTGGAGACTTCTTCTTGTAAGATTAAATTGTAGTATCCTCGTCTTCGAAGAAAATCCATAAAGTTGTCGTTGAACGAAATACGAAGACAGCAGAGGTACGACTGCAAGCTGCCGCATCGAGACGTGGAAGTTTCGTTTCCGTGGCTGGTGACGCACACAGAGACAAGAAAATTACGGAGGTTTAAGCGTGAGAATACGCGGGGAACCATCCTCCGTTAGCCTTCCGGTGACGCGTTCCCGAGTTATAGCCGTGTTGATTTACGCACTCACCGAGCACGCCCGCGGTTCCGGTGTTTCACGACTTACAAGGGAAGGCACAGAAGTGTTCCCCTCCAATTTTAATGAAACTTCGTATGTCTGTTAAGCAGGCAAAAATAAGGGATACGTATTTTTTTTATCAGCTGAGACGCGACTTTAAGGGGTGAAACCACCCCTCGAAGTTTTGATCCGAAATTTTGGTGTTATAAATAAATTATATTTTGGACAATTTGTTAGCACCATATTATTCTACATAAAAAACCGCAAACCTCGTCCATTAGAAGTTTTCATGTATCTCCTCTGGTTTTCGAGATAGTACTTTCGGGTTGAAATTTCAAGGGGTGGTTTCACCCCTTAATGTCGCGTCTCAGCTGATAAAAAAAATACGTGTCCCTTATTTTTGACTGTTTAACAGACATACAAAGTTTCATCAAAATCGGAGGGGGACACTTCCATTCCTTCCTTTGTTAGAGGTTTAATCGGCCGTTACGAGCGAATCGTCGCGTTCAGCTTGAAAATAAGGCGTGAGGTCCTTGCATACGATCTAAGGAACGATTAAATCGACAGCATTGGTGTGACGCAATTTAATTTCGTAACACTAGAACTACCAATGCAGTCAAAATGACTGGTTAGTACACTCTTGCAACAATGACTAGATTGTTACAACAATGCATTTTCTCAGATCTTTCGCAACTTTTATTGCAGTATGAAGATGAAGAAATTAGTAAATTTACAAATTTGAATATTTTCGAAAGTTTGTCACGTTCATCGATCATATAGAAATAAATATACACTCGTTGTTGGTAGTTCTAGTGTTAAGGATACGAAATAAACGTCTCCCTCCGTCGGAGAGTAAGTACAGTGTCCAATAAATAATTTTTTATCCGAATTGCAATATTCACTGGGTATTTGTTGCAGAGTTTCCAGTCCCAGATACGAATCCGGAAGCAGAATCGAGCTGTCACTCTCAGTTTTTTTAGAAACACGCGTTTTTGTAAAAGCCCATGAATTTACGGGGAAATAACGTATTACGGGAAAACTAAAAACTTTGGATGGTTTCAATTTAGTCTTAGAAGATAGAGAAGAATTTCCTGAATATATCAATGAATTTGCAACACAGTGTCGGATTCTATTATATTTTTTTTTTTTCAAATTTTTAAAATTGTGACCTAGGGGTCAAATTTACAAAACAAAGATATTTTTAATATTTTTGCATTATAAAAATAACTTTACATACAGAACAAAGTATTCATTGGAGAGAACAATCTTTTATGATCAAAACGATAAAAACATGAAGTTCTTATCTTTAATAATTACTCGGATAAAAATTCTTCTGCGATCGTAGTTTTCATAGATATCGTTAATCGGTAATCTGTATCTGCACCTATATAATCGGTAATCGGTCTGTATTTTTCAAACAATTTCAATACCAACAAAATGAAGACTTAACCCCTCCTTATTTTCACATGAAATGTAACTTACTTCAATTTGAGCAAAATTCCAAACATCGTTCCGCTTGGCGTGGAATAACCCGTATACGTCACAGTGGGTGTTAAATGTGTTAAACAGTGTTACTCAAGAAATCGTGATCTGAACGTATTCTCTCATTAGTTCACATAATCGGCGTTCTACATGTAATTACTCTTTAAAAATCCCATATATCACAGACTTGACAATTTCGTTTACAAAGAAACAAAAATTCGTTCGCATATCCTTGGCCCTTATTCTCCACAATACTTTCGTAACGAATCGTCGAAGAACCCTGTCGATGTAATATTTCATCGTGAAAAGGGGGGATAGGGTTCGATTTCGCCTGGGCAGGTCCGATACAAAACTATCTCCCTACGAGTCCAAAAATCTTCCAACCGACGATCCGTCATACGAGAGAAATAAATTCGATCGTCGGTGACAATCTTCGTTCAGGAAAGAAGAATTTATACCTCTCCGAGGTGAGAGGGAAAACCGTGTTCCTTTTCTATCTTCCACCTTCCCCTTTTTTCTCTTTCTGTCCAAGGCGTCACGCGATCCCAGGTGAAATACGTACTCGCGTCTTTCCCGCGGTTCCGATATGGCGATCGATTATTCCCGACAGATATATTAGACAGCCGTTTCCTCGAGGATTCCGGAACTGTCGGGTCCGAGAGTCGTGCGCGCATCGATTGACGTGACGGAGTGGCGGACGGTACATAAATTGAACGAAAACCAACAACGTCCGTCAGCCGCGGCCCCAAGTCACGCACCGTTGAATTTATAGACTCGTTTTTCCGATGTTATTCGCGAGCGCGATTATGATGACACCCCAGACGCGACCAGTCGTTCCGCCCTGTTGTTTTATGGGTTAAATGCGAAAGGATTGTCACGCCTGGGGTGCATTCATCGCGTATACAAATCATCGTGGAGTCGATCGTCGCGTAACTACCGATTGCCTGTTCCACCAAACGAATTATAATATTATATATTAGCAGTTAATGGCTACAGGACCTCGAGGATTTAACCCTAATCCGTCCCTTGTGTCAATTTGACACAGTTTTCTTCTAAGAAATTACGTTATTCTGTCATGTGTTGGTAAATTTAGCTGAGGCTTCGTGATTTTTACTTTAAAGAATTTGTAAATGTAACTATTTATCACTTCATTGTATTAATTTTTACCATTGGGCCAATTAGACGCCGAGGGACAAATTCAGTAGGGAAAATGAGGGACGGATGAGGGTTAAAAGGTGAGCTCACTCTGAACGGTTGAATATCATAGGTGCCTTTGGGAAATTTCTGGGGGGGATACAATAAAGTAAATTGAAAATCAGTTGCAAAGCCTGTAATATGTATGTACAGAATGAGGCTCTTAACTTGATCACCACGAATCATTTCTAAATTATGCGTTGTACACCCACGAGCAAACTCGACTTTCGTTAGAGAAAAATGTGGCGTAGGGAAAAGGCCTTCTACCATTTGAATTCGGAAGTTCTGAAATTTATGCCAAATTACCATGCATTTAACATTTACTTCAGTACTTGAAATAAATTTACCAAGTGGTAGGAGGCCCTTATCCTACGTCACTTTTTCTTCTAGTGGAAGCCGAGTTTGATTGTGGGTGTATAAAAAATTATTTCTAGAGATGTTAATGGTATCAAGGGGGTCATCGTGTGGTGTACATGACTCCTTCATGAATAGAGGCGTTTAGGAGATTTGAAAGGTAACTTTGTTTTTTTAAATGGATTGCCTTATCTTTTTTTACATCAGTTCGAAAGAGCATTATTTTTCAGGTAAAAAAGTATTAAACATTGTTTGTGTTGATAGTAATAATTAACGAGATATTAACGAAAGCACGATCAAGATTAATGTCATCGAGTGATTCACGAAGAAGACAGTGTTTATCTGATAATGTTTATCGGCCGATTGTTTCCACGATGGCGTCGATCACGGTCGCTAGGTTTCAATTAAAACAAAAAATAAGAATTCTTCATTTTCTAGAAGAAATTTGTTGGGGAAGTACGTCGAGTTTTTAAAAATGTTTAGTTTTGTACGAATGGTGAGCGTTTGAAATAAAATAGATTTTGGCCAAAAAGTTTTATGCAAAAATGTCTATGAAAAAGAAAGTTCTTGACATATCGAAGAAACATTGTAGGATTGTATATTATAAAAGATTATAGGATAGGAGAAATAGATATAAGAAGTTTTTACTAACTCTTAGCAAAGGCTGATTCCAGAAATCTAGGAACATAACGTAAGGACAAGGAAAAAAGCTGTCTTTCCCATTTTTCTATCTTGCTTGGGTGCGACACGTCTACAATGACAAATCTACCAATTATCCGTAAGGGAAACATCGTTAATTTCTGTTAAGATTTAGCCAACATTATCGAATCTCCTTTCTTCACAGTTTTCCTCACAGTCACGTCCAACCAGAATTATTTTGTAAAAAAATTGAACCATCGAACAGCCAATCTCTGTACATAGATCCATAATATCTCTGTTATCCCCCTTGTTATTTGGTTTTTGTTTAAGAAATCGTTATTTTTTCATTATATTATTGCTGTCGACATTAGTCGATGTCGCCTATATCATGGCGAGATTTATACGTAAGCTAGAATACTTCCTGATCAGATAAGGGAAACAAGAAAGACGCTGTTCGAGTAAGTATTGGACTGAACGGAAAGTTTGTGCATTTTGATTCTAAATAAATTCTAAATTCCACTGCATTTCTCTTTCCCACTGTTCCTCAAGTTTTGTAATACCATCTTAACAAAACTTTTGTAGTACTGAGACAACTCACCAAAGACACACTAACTTTTCGTTCAGCCCAATAGAACGAATCTTAATTAGATAAGTATAGTAATTATTATTTAAAATATATCACATCGTCATTACAATACAATGGATTACGGACTGGTAATCCTAATAAATTGTCGACTGTTCCGTCGTAGACCTGGAACGACGACTACAAAATGAGACCATACCGTTAACTTTTATTATTTTACTTCCTTTGTTTGAGACTTTTTCGACATCGGCCAGTTTCAATTTAGATTTCGCTAACATAAAGGACTAATATAAGGTCAATCCCTATTTCTAATCTAGAGTAATCTATTCTATCTATTCTAAGTGTTAGAAATTAGAATGGTGTAGCTGCTGCTTAGGCCAGGACTAAGTGTACGAATAATTAATCAACAATTTCGAAAGCACGTATTGTTTTAATAATATGTGTTCGCATTCTCCAATTCCATCAGCCAGTATTGAACACAATAGAACAAGGAAAAAGGTCAATTTAAAATATGTTAAATATTTATTAATAAAATGTGTTTATTTTTGATTCGTATCTATAATAGAGTGAGGAAATGATAGTTGAAACAGGTACTGAATATTCTCGGTAAAACAAGTGAGCTAGGAGAACGTCATTGGTTACACAAACAAAGGAAGACCACCCCTAATGAGACAAGGAAGCTAAACACACCCTTGGTTAAATCAGTAATGTAGAAACAGTCCTGGTAATACAGGAGTGGTCAAGTCATCTCGCTTGTAATTAGACTAACAGAACAGCACCGCTCCAGGACTGACAGGCAAAGTAGCATGTGCCTGGTCAAACAAGCAATGTACATGCATATGTACTATCTTCGTGTTCAAATGAACAAAGTAGCATTGTCCATGATCAGAGAAATTGAAGAGGATAATTTAACACGTTCCTTTTACGCAACTTTCTATTCACCCTACGTCTAGGGGGCAATTTGTTACAAATTACCCCGAGCTTGAATTTTTCGGTTTTGTCTCAGGAAACGAGAAACTAAACATTAAATTACTGAAATGCATACATATTATAATAAACCAATATGTAATGATTCCTTCACGACAAAGAAGCAAAAAATTCAAACGGTTTCTGATGGTGGTTAATTGAAATAAAAGTGTTTACGTGCTCCAAATAATAAATATCTAACCTGTAGCTACAAAACAGATACTTGATGATCGATTGTTGCAATGAATCCAACGATAACAATATTTTCAAACCGCTCTGGCATCCTGCTGCGTTAGCAAATTTGTCGTTCAGAAAATTTTAACAACGTTACAACTTACCCCGTGTTACAACCTGCCCCGGTCTCCGTAGATAATAACCGTATCTGACCAAGCAAAGGAGCAAATCACCCCACGCACGCATTAAAATGTAAAGCTCCCAACGTATCATGGCCAGCAATTACCAATCTCCACCTTCGTTTAATTTACAAGCAAGGCAACAATGTGCTGTGAAAGCCGCAGAAAAGTGTCGGCTCGCTGGGTAATCGTACCACCCGCGACGAAGTTGATCGCGTCGGTGGTTATTCACTGTCGCGCGACATTAATAACAATATCCCCCATCGTATAACGAATTAATAGCCATTCAGGCCGGTTTAAATTCCCGTTTACCGCGCACGCGAGTGCTTTATCGCGGCCTGGGACTTAACGACTTTTAGCGGCGCGACGCCGACAACGTTATAAACTGCCGCCCCATGGGTACCGCGTCGCTCCCTTTGGCCGCGGATTTGGCGATATCAGGGAAGCCCGATAGGGCGGGAATTACGACGGTCGAATCGAATGCTTGCGCTGACCCCCGATTAAGTTCTCTTTTCTCGCGGATTACCGAATCCTCCACGCATTGCTCCCTGTTGCTCCCGCATTGCTTTGTCAGGCGCTATTTAACCTACACACTGCTGGTATTTTTTCGTAAAAAAGGAGGGTTTTCTGGCCAAAAATGTATGTACGTACAGTGGGTAAAAGAAGTATTCAGACACCCTTTAAAATAGAATAACTTTGTAAATATTGGACCAAGCGACTGGAGTTTTTTTTTGTGAAGTTAGAAAGATTAGTTTAACAAATGATGTGTAAATAAAATTTAAAGGAATTGCAATTGATTGTAAGGCATGGTGGTAAGAAAACCAAACCACATTTTCAACTGAATTTAGAAATGTTTCGTATGCATATAATTAGCATATAATTGCATGTACACCATTTCTATGTTCAGTTGGAAATGTGGTACTTCTTCCTACTACCATACTTCAAAGAATGAATACTTAGTCGACCGTATGCATGCGCAAAACTTAACCGTACGTTTTCCACCGCGCATTTTTCGTAGGTAACGCAGATTAATTTTCACTACTGGAAAGGTACAAACAACATAAAAATGATTTAAACAGATAAATTATATTTGGTGTAGCGATCCTGTTTTGCATGTAGTTTATACACAATATGAAACTAACAATAAATTAGCATTTTTTGTAGTTTATGCAACACGTAATATTGAAGATAAATTACATATTTTAAACATAAAATTAAAAGTGAATAACGTATTTTAGTATTGTTTTAAAGTGTGGTAACATTCAAAACAGATAGGGAAATCTCCCCATTCGGTTGGCTAAATGTTAAAAGCCACTAACTAGCTAGATGAAATAAAAAATATACGTACTGAGCAGAAATCGGGACGTGATTAGAAATAGGAACATTGACCTTATATTTGTGTGATTCAAATCTTGTGTAGGTCATGATAGACCCAGCCGCCGACTGTGA